>NC_133330.1:107003182-107339145 GCF_042186555.1 Aquarana catesbeiana | reverse complement strand
GAGGCCACATCCGCTGTGGCCATGATATACCCTTCCTGTAGTTGAATCCCTTCCAGACGTTTAATCGTGGAACTAGTATCTTTCAAAAAATAGGGTGTTTTTGTAACAATAGGCTGCAAATAAAAGTCAATATATTTGCCTATTCTTGAGGTAATGGAATTAATACCACTCACGATGGGCCTCCCTGGGGGGCACACCGGATTTTTGTGGATTTTAGGCAAATAGTATATAGTGGGGATTCTTGGCACAGAGGGTATCAGGAATGCTTTTTCTTTTTTATTTAAGATCTTAGAATCATATCCTTTAGTTATAAGAGTCTGTAGCTGTTTTTTATAAATGCTAGTGGGATTGCTGGAGAGTTCCATATAAGTATCAGGTTCTCTCAGTATCCGATACATCTCCTCATCATACTGGTTCTTATCAAGTACAACTATTCCTCCTCCCTTGTCTGCTGGGCGGACAACTAAATTTTTTCGTGCACACAAGGATTGTAATCCTTCTTTCGACAATGGTGAATGTCGAATATGCTTTTCTGGCAATCTTGCAAGATCATCAAGAACGAGATCTCTAAAGATTTTTACTGCAGGAGTGATGGGGACAGGGGGGACGAATAGGGAAGGATTAGATAGTCCCGAGTGTACAGTTCCTGAAGTAGCTGCTGGGTAATCTGTCCGTGTTGGATTAGAAATCAAGTACCTTTGGATATTAATTTTGCGTATATACTTGTGGACGTCGATGAACGTATGGAATTTATTTAATTTCTTAGGGGGGGCGTATTTGAGACCTTTATCAAGCACTGATATTTCGGCGTGGGTAAGTGTTTGAGTACTCAAATTAAATACCCCTTGCCCCACTAGACTCTTTTTCTCTTTTCTTCTCTGTAGAGAATATTGGGATAATATTTGGCATGACGTTGGAATGCACACAGACACACCATATTGAGGTTTGGAACGCACGCGGGTCCACCATTTTGGCCAAACCCGGAAGTGCTTGTTAATTTTAGATATGAGCTGGATCCTCATTAAGGGGGCTAAGGTATCTATATTAAGGGGTATGGCAGCAGTGGGTGAGTACCCCAGATGAAGTCTTATAAGACGAAACGCGTCGGGAGACTCCACTGCCTGCCATAATTTTACTTGAAGCGCTTTTTTTACTACAGAAATGTAAGTTGTTTACTTATCTTAATAAATTAGTTTTACAAAACAGTATTATGCTATGTGGCCCCCCTTCTTTATTTCATATGGGCTATTCTTCTGAGATGATCCATGGGAAGGTTTGCCATACATTATAAAGAAAGTTCCCTCACGGCTCTGGATACGTTTGGAGTTTTGCTGCCATCCAGTTGGGAGGTCCTTCCTTTTATTGACTGTTGGTGATACAAACTAGATTGACTCATTGAACGTATGTTCTTATGAGTTCAATTCCTCTGGTAAGCCTTCACTCTTTCTGTGTGGAGGGTCCATCACACCTAATTTTTTGCATGTGTTATCCACGTGGTGACTAAGGAATTCTATATACCCTTTGGATTAACAACAGTCTTCTGTATCTGAAGGGACATCTGAAGAGCACCAGAGACTGTATTTTTGCACATTGTGGACTGACATAGACTTTTCTTTTCATATTCTTATATATAAGTTATATCATAAGCTTGTAAAATCTCTAGCGCTACACTTGTTAGCGCTAAAAAAAGTGCCTGTAAAGTGCCTGAAAAAAGCCTTAGCTGCAAACCCAGTGTGAAAGCTCAAGTGCTTTCACACTGGGGCACTGCGCTGGCAGGGCGTCAAAAAAGTCCTGCCAGCAGCTTTGCAGCAGTGTATACACCGCTCCTCCCCATTGAAAACAATGGGGCAGCGCTGCTATACCGATTTAACCCCTTATCGGCCACTAGTGTTAAAACCGCCCCGCTAGCGGCCGAATAGCGCTGCTAAAACGACGGTAAAGCGACGCTAAAAATAGCGCCTCTTTACTGCTGATGCCCCGGGCAGGTCAGTGTGAAAGGGGTCTTAATGTGGCTACCCTCACTCACTTCACTATGCAGAGTATGGATTGTCTCACAGGATAGACTTTAAAAGGGAATTCAAGGTTTCCTGGAAATAATGTGTTTGGGTCAGCTTGGACCAAATGAATGTGTAATATAAATTAGTAGCTTGTGCTACATACAGTAAGTGATGCTGCGTTCTGGCAGCAGTCCAATAGACTTTCCCTCTACAACCTCTTGCACACTGCAGCTTAAAAATGCTCAGTACAGCTTATTTTTTTAATGAGCTAAAATACAGCCCATTAATTGTAATGTGCCTTTGCACACAGGAGTATAAAACAAGCGCTGTGTATTCTTCAGTTAAAAAAAAAATTGAAACATCTGCATTTTTGGTCAGTAATTTACACAAATGCACACAGATTTGCCCTTTGACATTGTCACTTCAGGAGCTTTGTCGCATGAGCGAAAATGTGCGCGAATTTGCGCGAAAATTGCGCAAATGCATATGTGTGAAAATACATTAAAAAAAAAAAAATCTGAAAAAGCAGATACACAAAACAGGAGTATCATGTGCAAGCGGCATTTTACTGAATGTACAGAGAGTTGCCCTTACCATATCCCTACCATTTAGAAAAGCCTTGCATTTTTATCAATGAACTGTGACTGGCCAAGCTGGAGAGGAAGGCAGATGACATCACGATCTTCACCTCAGTGAATCAGAAGCAGCCTTGTATTCACTGAAAATTTACAAGGCTACTCCTTAATATCATAAATGCGGTTAAGCCAACTCTTTCTGTATCCAGGAGTAAAAGAGTATATCATACTGCTCAGAAAGGAGTCAATCCAAAAGCTGAGTAATGTTTTAAAGAGCAATACACAGCCTACGGGATGCTCACCTGAAATAATGAGCATCTATCATTTCACACCACGCTCGGGCTCTATTCACAGCTGGACCATCTGAATCTGTACACTGGTAAAACAACAGGAAACAAATTGGTTGTTGATGCTACAGAGATGTCTAGACTAGAGCAAAGGATTTTTTCTTAACATTGCTCTCATTTTGGTATAACATGTTTAGTTTCCATATATCTAAAAAGCACAAGATGCCCAACACACGGGCTGCACACTGAGCCCCAGTGGCTACACCCTTACAAGAGCACTGGTGTCCCCAAAAAGGAGAGAACACTTGTTTTAATAACTTAAAATCATTATAACAATCACAACATTACAAAAAATAAGCTATTGTGTAGCCCTCTGGGCACATGAAGGTATGTATTTAAAGAATAAGTTCACCTTTTGGAACATGTTACACGTTCCACCTGTATTTAGGGTGGAAGATATAACATGTTCCAGTAGCTGCAGCCTCACCCCCCCCCCCGCCAGTGACAGCAAGCGGGGAACTTATCCTGCTGTCTGCCCACACGGAACGCATCATTCATTCACAGTTTCCTCTGAGTGACTTGAACTACAAATGCTGTCAGCCTTTGTGGCTGACGTCTTTTAGTTCTAAATGGACTGCGAGGTCGCTGATGAGTGGCCTAGTAGTTCATTCACAAGCCCTGCTTGTAAACAGCCAGCCTGTATGCAGGTATAGGCTGAAAGATGCAGGGCTTGTTTGCAGGAGTCTGGCATTCCACCCCTGATCAAGGGTGCAATGCTGTCAAGGCTCCTTAGGGAAAAAATAATAAATGCACATTTTTTTCCCCTACAAAAATCCGTGCCTTTATTATTTTTTTCCCAAAAAGTGAACTTATCCTTTAAGGCCACCTATATTAATCAAATTTGCCACCACTGTCTCACAGAAACAGAAGTGCTGGAGTATAGGCACCTTGTATTGCCTGCAAGTATCTTTGTTAATCAATTATTGTGCAACTTTGGAGCCCCTTGGATCCTTGGCTGAGGCTCTGAACAGAGCCTAAAAGTGATTCTAAAGGAATGGGAAAAAAATATTAAACATGTCATACATATCTGCTCTTTGCAATGGTTTTGCACAGAGCAGCCCCAATCCTCCACTAGCGCCCCTGGCTCCTCCCCCTTCTGAGTGCTAATGAGTCAATTGACACACAGAGTGCTGCTGGGTCCTGCCCCTGCTTTCTCTTCCTGTGATTGACAGCAGCAGGAGCCAATGGCTGTGGGGGGGAGGGGGAGCTGCACACAGAAGGTTTTTTTACCTTAATGCAGAGAATGAATTAAGGTAAAAAAACTACTACCTTTAGAACCACTTTACCTTTTCTCCAAGCCATAATTAAAGCCTACACCCTCTTGGAACTAATCCCTTGGATAAGTCAATGCTCTGTGTATGGCCTGGGCTTAAGACTCAAATGGCTCAAAAAGGGGGTGTTTTAGCACGATTATCTTTTGCGCTTATCCTTATAGACTAAGGCAGTTTCACTTTATGAAGAAATCAAGAAAATCCAGTAAACCACAGTAACCAAACAGATACCATACTACATTTGTCTGACTACAATAACTAATCTGATTAGTTGCATTGGTTAAACTGTGAATATTTAGTATACCCGAATGCATAACATAATAATCATTTTTTTGAAGAGTATAGATCAAATGCAACAGGAAGGCACTGCTTAAATGATACATACACAATCCACCACCATCTTGCCTAGTTCTCTTGCTCCGACCACAGTCTTCATTACCTCCCATGGGTTAGACGGTCTGAACACATCAACAGTGCCAACCTGAATTTGGGGGGGCTTTCCAGTTCCCAATGAAACCACCACACTTAATTTCTTAACCTGTTCACTTTGACCCTGCAAAGAAGAAAGGAAAGATAGGAAATTTTACTTGAAATTGTAAACAATCTTTTAGAAGGCTATAAGGTGGAAGGATTTCCCTTCTGTAGCATGTCCTGAATGCAAAACCAAGAAGCCACATACAATATAGTAAACATGATTCATTTATCTTACACCACAAAACTAGACATACTTCTCAATAGGCAAAACAAGCCAGACTGGATACAATTAGCATGTCACAATGCTTGATGCGGTAAGCCATGTGACTAAAACTCTGAATGAAGTCTTTGTCTATATTTAGTTGTTACTCCAATCTAGTAGAAAGACATTCTCACCTGACGCTTCTTGCACGTGTTGTAGTCATGGATCTCTGCCATGGCATCTAGGGTGGGATTATTTGAAAGCAGCCCACCATCCAGGAAACGACCCATAGGGCGGAAATATGTGGGAGCGGCACCACTGGAACGAGCTGCGCGCCACACCAGTTGCTCTGCATGCAGAATAGCAAAGGAAGAAGGAAAGATAACAAGGTATACAAAAAAGAGAGTGAAATAAATGAATGAAGAGAGAGACAGCCATAGTATCATCAATATATTGGCTATTTGAATATATATCAAATTAGGAAATAATTGCACTGCAAAATAATAATCTATATAAAATGTCTTACAACTGGAAGCTAGTGGCATTGGACTGACCTTGGCAAGTCTAGATCTAAAGCGCTCTAGAAAACAATCCATCTATAGCCTATGGCCAAGCAGGGTAACAGTTGAGTGTAGCTAGCGGGACACTTTAGTCATACCTTCCCAGGACAAATCTAAGCTTTCACCTCCCTCAACATCTTCACCTGCAGGTGGTAAGTAAAAATATTGATGCAAAGCACAAAAGGTCTTCACGGAATGATTTAATGATCAATCATGAACTTTAATACACATTCGTATTTCTTCGCTTTTCACAGCTTTTCAAGTTAAAGCGTATCCAAACCCAAACAAAGGAGAATATATTGCAGCTCACCAGTTCTTAAATGATGTGGCTGCATTAGGTTTATTTGTTGAGCTTTGTGCCTTTATTTTCACCTAATAATCCTGTGAATAATACGCTTCCTGGGTGGCTAGATTCACATCTCCAGTTTTACCACACAGGCTGGAATTAAAACATGTCTGTTTTTAATCATTTTAATTACATGGGGTGATGGGATTAGTAGTTTACACAAGATAGATAAGATTGTTTTTCCTTCCAGTCCTTCTCACAAGACATGACAAGGATACTGCATTTATGGAAAGATCAACAGGCATTTTCTGTACTTGCTTAAAATGTTCTTTAGCCTGATGAATGAAAAATGGGATTTTTGGTTTACCTTTAAATTCCTTTTCTTGGAGTACATCACAGGACACTGGACATCTTCATATGCATTATGATAGGGTTAACTGCCACCTTCAGGTGATAGGACACTGGCAAAATACAGCAAAAAAAAAAGGAATCAAAAACCCCTCCCAGCTCAGCACAGCTTTACTTTTCTAGCAAGCCTTAACAAAATAGGGGTGGGATACTCGTGTCCTGTGATGCACTGTGATGTACTCCAAGAAAAGGATTTTGCAGACATCAAAGGACTCAGGGCATTTTCATAGCCATTACGATAGGAAAGTCCCAAAGCACCGAATATGAGGAGAGGGCAACACAGCAACAAGCCAACAGGCTCCACAAAACAGATGAGATCCTCATGCAGCCGCATGTAAGACCCTCTGACCAAAGGTCATGTCCACAGAGCCCCGAACATCCACCTGGTAGAACTTGGTCCTTGGTTCACAATTTTACTAAGTAGCAGCATTAAAAACTTGAGCTAATGAAGCCCCATGTTGGATAGCCCAGATTCCCGGTGAAATGAGCCATTACAGAAAATGGCAGAACCTGCGTTTAGGACTGTTAGCCTGAGAAATAAGCCCACGGATCCTTCTAAAAATGGTAGATTTGGAAGCTGCATGACCCTTCCACGAGCCTTCAGGAAGCACAAAAACAGAATCAGCAGCTGTTGACTTCAGGTAAACCTTAAAAGAAGTTCACCATTGGGAACATGGTACATGTTCCACCCGTTTTTAGGGTAGAACATGTAACATGTTCCCACTGTTGCAGCCGCTCCCCTCTCTCCCTGTGACAGCAGTACGGGGAGAAGTTCCCTGTACTAGTAGTAACTTTTTGAAAAGACTGTGGCCGTGCGGGGCTCCACCCACACAGCTGCTGTATTCATTAACCGAGTTCTGTAAATGGATGAACTACAAGTACAACATTATTTGCTGATGTCAGCTTGTAGTTCATTGAGTCTTCCTGTCAGTGTGAAACTGCCTGCCTGTACATCGTGACAGCTCACACTGACAGTCTGCAGAAGACCTGCATGGCATTAGCAATATCAGCGCTGATTGCTGGCACAATGCTTTCCAGGCTCCTATAAAAAAAAAAAAATTGCGAATGCATATTTTTTTACGTGTAAAAAAACGGGTATTTCTTTTTTCAAAAGTGAACTTATCCTTTTAACTGCATAAGCCACATCCAAAGTATGAAGAGGTTTTTCCCAGGTATCAGAGGTTTAGGACAGAAGGAAGATCACACGATATCCTAGTTAAAGCGGCGGTACGCCCACAGCTGCAAAAATTAAAATCCAACAGCTACACATACTGCAGCTGCTGACTTTTAATAATAGGACACTTACCTGTCCTGGAGTCCAGCAATGTCGCCACCGCAGCTGATGTTTCCATCAGCTGTCGGGTGCTGCCACCGCCATAGCCAGAATCTTCATCCGGTGTTACCCACCTCTTACAGAGCAGCTGGAACACCTACAGGTGAAGAGCCCTTCCTCCCAGATATAGTCAGTAAAGGCTGAGGAAGATTGTCTGCCAATTCTCCATGCCAGGAATGTGTACCGTGGACATGACCTTTAGCCCAAGACAAAATGGAAGCCGACTCATGAGCAGCGTGACTTCTGGTCCCCCCTGGTGATTGGTGAACACTGTGGCATTCTCTGGAAACCTCCCAAGTGTGCCAAACAAAGCAAGTCAAATTTTCCCCAGTTTCAGGAGTGGATAGGCAGTAAATAAGTTCCCTGAACCAAGAGGTTTTCCTGGACTCCACTCCAGCCTACTAGGCTGGCATCTGTCACAAAAACCTTGGACAGAGGCAGTAACATTTTTCCCCCTCTCCAGGATCAGCGTGGAAATCCACTAATCCAGAGACCGGTTTGTCTTGGCATGAAGGGGCATCAGGGAATCCAGCCACTGTGTTTTACTGCCCATTTACCAAAATGTTCTGCTGAAGGGCCTTTGACTGAAACTGGGCAAAAGGTACCGCCTCGGAGGAAGCAACCATCTTCCCCAGAACCATCACCCACAACCAGAATATCCTGGGTACGCAGCAGACCAGAGACTGGAGTCAAAACCTTGGCATACAGACTGAATAGCAGAGCTACAAATTGAAAGTGTCAGTTATCCACCGCAAAATGCAGGAACCGTTGGTGTGGTTGGAAAATTGGGATATGCAGAGACTGCTAGAATTTCCCCAGATGAAGAGAGGTGAGGTCAGACCGATTTTATGTGAAACTTTTGCACTCAGAACTTGAGTCCTTTAGATCCAAAATGGGACGAACATCCTAATTTGGCTTGGAAACTGTGAAAAGATTTGCACAAAAACCAGAGATGCTCCGAAATTTCGGGGAAAAATTGTGTTATTGGCATTTTGTCGATAAGAGAAAAAGGTGCCCATAATGGCACCGAAAACACATGCGGTTTTACCACGATTTTGAAGCTATCTTATTATGCTTATGGTGTGTTTCATAGGTCAAGTCACTCAAAAACCGCATCAAAAACATAACACGGGTGCGTTATTGATGCGTTCTTGCTGCGTTTTCAACGCATTTTAACGAGGAGGTGCAGTTTTTTTAACTGACCAAAAATGCAACAAGCAGTATTTTTAACACCACAATGTAAGCACAACAGACCAGTGTGAAGACATACATAAAATTTAAAGGGAGATATTTTTCTTGAACTAAAGCTGCCAATAATGGCCTACAATAAATTCATATTCATTTAAATTAATGATATTTAAAAAGTCAAATATAATACAACTATATATAAAAATATATATTTTTTTTAAAAACTGTCAATTTCAGTTTTCGGCCAAGTGCATCCTGCATTTTCAGTTTCGGTACCAAAATTTCCATTTCCATTTCACCTCTAAAAGAAACAGTGAAACATTTCTCTCTCTGGGAGAGCAAGCGATTATTTGTTGATAATTACATGGTTGATAAGGTTGAATAAAGACATTCCATCCAGTTCATCGTGTGTGTGTCTGTATGTATGTATGCATGTACGTATGTATAATTGCACAGGGTCCTGTGCCAAAAGCTATTATAGGTTGCCCCTGCATGTACATTGCTAGGCCCAGGTACCATTTGTGATGGCAGTAAGCAAATAGGCCAATCTCCTGTTCTCAATGGGAAAATTGAGAAAAAAAACAGCTAGAAAAAGTAAATGTGAGGACTGCACAAGCATGAACATCACCAAAGACACTAGCAAAAAACTGAAGCTGTGCTGAGCTGGGTGGAAATTCCTTTTTTAGCATAACCTTATTGTATTAAATATGAATATGCCCCTTTGTCCTGTCATTTATGATGGAGAAATAAATCGCCACCACACAAGGACTCATAAGCTGTAAAATATTTTTTTGTTCTTGGGTTTAGATATACTTTAAAAATTTGGTGCAAATGTGGGCTACCATTGCTCGTTTCCTTCTGAAAATGGAGCCCAAGGGGTGTATTTATTAGAAAAAAATATTACTGTGAAAAAGTATTTATTTTCAATGATCATCAGTTCTATCAAATGGTCATAATGTGCTTTTTTCACTCACTTTACGAATCACTCCATTCAGTATGAATTAATAACATTCAGCCTGGAGAGAAAATAGCCTAGTAACATTTGATCTTGCCCCCATTTGCACAGAACGCATGTACATATATAGTTTCACAGGACGAATAGCTCTTCACAATTTTTATAAGCGCATCCCCATGAAATTAAACAAATGCATCACCATGACAAGTACTCGTGCAAATGCTCCAAAACCTAGAAACCGATACCTTTGCAATGCGATTTGAGCCCATACAAATGAATGGGCTCAAACCGCACTGCAAAGAATCGCATGCGATTTAAACAGGAATAGTGTGATCATTGTCCGAACCCCATGCAGTTTGCCACATCGCTCCTGTGTGAACCCAGGCTTGTTATAGTGACTTTAGACAGGAAATGTGTTACTGTTTACCAGGTGAAAATAAAGAAAAAAAGGATAAGAAAGAAAACCACAACACAACTTTTAAAGTGATTGTAAAGCCTTTTTTGTTAGTTAAAATACCTCCCATACAGGCAGACAGTTACTGAAGTGCAGGAGTTATCAATGAACTACTAGAGCGCTCACCAGCACCTTTGCAGTTCATTGAGAAATACAAGCTGTCTGCCGCGACGGCCAATGATACTTGTAGTTCATTCATTCATAAAAACTGTGAATGGATTACACGGCTGTGTGGGCAGAGCCCTGTACAGCCACACCCTTTTCAAAAAGTGACAGTAGGCGCAAGCAGTAGATCTGTCGCCCCACTGTCACAGAGCAGGGACTGTTGGCGGTGAGAGGTGGGTGTATACATGTTACATCCTAAACATAGGTGTAACATGTAGCATGCTCCTAAAAGGGTGAACTTATCCTTTAAAGTGTTTGTAAAGGCAACATTTTTTTTTTTTAAACAAACATGTCATACTTGCCTGCTCTGTGCAGTGGTTTTGCACAGGGTAGTCCCCATCCTCCTCTTCTTGGGCCCCTCCCTACTGCTGAGTTCCCCCACAGCAAGCTGCTTGCTGTAGGGACATTGGTGCATGCTCACTCCTGAGCCGCCTCTGTGAGTCTATGTGACACACAGAGCATGGATCGGCCCCACCCTGGGAGAGCTTTTGTTCTCATGTACATTGCTGGTTCAGGACCAGGCTCGGATGAGTATAAGGGGGGGCCAGGAGGGAGCTGCAGACTGAAGGTTTTTTACCTTCATGCATGGAATGTATGAAGGTAATAAAAAACCTTCAGTCCTTAGAACCACTTTAAACTAAGCTACTTTGCTTATTATCAGTTATGATAATGAATGAATACTGTAAGCAGCTCAGCGCTTTTTATGTTCTCAAAAGTAATAAATACTAGCTAGGTAGATATAGATCGATATAAAGTGTCCAAACCATATAACAATTGAAATAACACTCCTTATCTGCAATAACAAAATATAAGTGCAAATAAAACTGTGCATATCATATAGAGTCCATTCTGAAACAATTCCTCATCTTCCAAGGACATGTCCTTGGAAATAACACAAAATTAGTTTGAGCCCAGGTTCACACTGAGCTGCGTGAATGAAGCAGCGCGATTTCAGCTGAACTCGCACAATTTCACTCCCGCATGTCAGTCACGATTTCGGCTGCGATTTCACAGACATCTGTGCGGGTTTCTGCACAGATGTCAATGGAAATCACACCCCTAAATCGCAAAAAGTAGTACAGAAGCGAAATGGGTGTGGCGCCGCAAGTGCGGCGTCGCACCGATTAGGACATGTCAAATCGCACCAATGTGAACCAAGGATCAAACAGTTTCCAAATGCTCCTCTGTGTCTTCCACCAATTTTATAAATATCTCACCACTGTGCACAGCCTAAGCACGCACTAGATGTTGTTGACCATTTAGCTCTAAGTTGGTCAAAATTTGTGTTTTAGCTGTATCCACTCTCGCTTTACTACTTTTTCTTCCTCCAATGTGCAGTTTTTCCTTTCAGGAGTAACTCCTTATTGTTCCTTTTTTTTTTTTTTGCAACTTAGCACTATGACTTGGCACTTTCCACTGGGATTCACATGCAATCCCATGTAAAGAGTAGTGAAGCACTGCATGAAGTAAAAAGGAAACTGACAGAATATAGCAGACCCACATTTAAAATATGCACAAACACATGTGCACACTGATGCAGGCTTTATTATCTACACTGTTCAGTATATGTTTTACTCTAAACCAGAATTCAGCTATATAATTAATAAGGTCAAAAACACACTGATATTTATCAAGTTCAGCCTCTCAACACTCTTCAGGCTTAGCAGTGGATCTCTTCTTAGAGGGTGTTTGACAGGCACCGGGGAGGCATTATGTTGCCCCCTCACTGCCCCTTTTAACCCTGTAAACCTGCATCACTGTACCACAAATCACATTCATTGTATCTGGTTGCAGGGCAGGTGTGGAGTGGCCCCAGTGGCCACATCTCCACCAGCCTTTGCTCAACCTCCTATTTTTTTTGCCTTCTGAGTGCAAGTGTAAACTAGTCCTTACAGTTTTGTTACAGAGGAAGGTGAAAATTTATTTTAATATAAAAAAAATTTTATGCAACAGACTTATTTTGCAATTACCTTCTGGCTTTGTCACAGAACGGAAAGAGGCAACACTCTTGAATGTTGGATCTCGGCCAGTTTCAGGTGGAACATAGTTTCGGAACAGATGCAACTCAGCTGGATGTCTGTCTGACATTGTACTAGTTACCATGACCCTGCAGAGAAACAAACGTCCAATTTAAGGGATCGTGTTAATGTACTGTGAATCTGAAAGCAAGGAAAAGCAGGGCATACTTGTATTCCCTGTTCCTGTATAGGGAATGGGGGAAGGCTGCTTTGCCCATTCATTCATTCAATGCAGTTGGGAAGTGTTCATTGGGCCCATCCACATCACTTACACTTAAGTGCGCTATGACCAGCAAGCTATACATAGGACAGGTCTGTTTTAATTCATGTGAACACATGTAGTGTTTCTATGACTCTGGTGCCCAACATGAGGGCTGCAGGCTTTGTGTAGCCTGACAGATCTTTCTGTGCAACCCACCGCATCCTGGGCAGGGTCCATCTACCTGTTGAGCACTTTGCAGAGTGGCAGCAGGATTGTGGGTATTGGGATATTTTGTTCCCACACCTGGCACTAAAATAATGCCAGTACAGTCAGGCAGACTGATCATCCAGCCTGATGTAATGAGGGAGAGCAGCGCTGGAGCATGTGACGTAAACATTGAATAAGGTTAAACAGACCTGCCACTGACAACCCATGTGGGGTGGGGGTTAACAGCATTAAAACAGACCATCAATGCGGGGGGGGGGGAACATCTACATCATCACTCAGGGACAATTTCTGCAAAAAAAATGGCTTGCCCTCACGGTCACCTAGTTGCCAGGGGCAACAGCCGCTTGCTCACGGCCCTGAGAAAGCTGCTGCACTACTTCTTTTAAGGCAGTCACTTGAGCCTGCATAACCTCTTGCTGGGTCGCTTGCTGGGCTGCCAACTGCGCCACCAACAGGCGAGTGTTTTCTTGCTGTACCTCCAGCTGGGTTGTTAAATGCTGATTAGCTTCCTCATGGCGAGTCTGTGCTTGTATATTAGCCAAGGACAGCTGTTTAATTAGCTCCTCCATTGCTTCAGCTTTCAGGGTTTGTGCGGCTTTAACCCAGGACATAAATCCACTGTACTGTCCCTTTAAATGTCAGTTTTAAGTCCAATACACAAAAAAAAAAAAAAAAAAAACAGCAAGAAAAATGCCTGTTACTCTGTCCTGCCCACATTCGAGCACCACTTGTGACGTTTGGGGGACCAGCTAGATCGCAGGACACAGGCTTTTCACTCAAAAGGAGATTTATTGAACTAAAATAGCTTTACAGCAGCAAAACAAAAGAAAAAGGTTTCAGTCTCACCGACTTGCAAAGTCCAGAACTGCTATTGCAGTTAAACAGTCCTTAGTTTCTGTTGTAGGTGCATTCCCCTAGCAAGAGGCTTCCAGGCAGGACACTGCTATTCACTGTTGCTGCACACCAAAAAACACCATCCACCATCCACATTCTCATCTACACTCCTCCACCCCCTCTCTAACTTCCTGTCTTGTTTTAAACCCACTTCCTCTGACAGGTGAGTTAACCCTTTTTTGTTCCCTTAAAGGGAGCACAGTCCAAACAGAGGGGAAACATAGCGTCCTTCCAGGACCCAGCCACGGCGTCCTGTACACATGTTTCAAATCTGTCCGACGGACTCGAGTCCGTTCGAAAAGTCCGCTCGTCTGTATGCTAGTCCCACGGACAAAAACCGACGCTAGGGCAGCTATTGGCTACTGGCTATGAACTTCCTTGTTTTAGTCCGGTCGTACGTCATCACGTACGAATCCGTCGGACTTTGGTTGATCGTGTGTAGGCAAGTCCATTCATTTGGAAAGTCCGTCATAAAGTCAGTTGAAAAGTCCGGACAAAGTCTGCCGTAAAGTCCAGTCGTGTGTACGCGGCATGAGCGTTTTATTTGATCCATTCTATTCATTACTTGGGAACACGGAACTGTTTGTGAGTGCCAATTAATCGCTTGCCGCCCGCCGCATGTAGATTTACATCGACAGAATGGCAGGGCTGCGCAAATGGGCGTACCTGTACGTCCCTTTGAATCTGCCCCTGTGCCATCGCGTGCGCGCACCCGCCGCGAGCTCCGTGATTAAGATCGTGGGTCCCGCCGACTCGATGTCCGCGGGGATACCCGCGATCGTCTCACGGAGAGGAAGAACAGGGAAATGCTATTGTAAACAAGCATTTCCCTGTTCTGCCTAGTGACACTGTCACTGATCACAGCTCCCTGTAATCAGGAGAGGTGATCAGTGTTGTGTCACACACAGCCGCTCCCCCCCCACAGTTAGAATCATT
Organism: Aquarana catesbeiana; assembly: GCF_042186555.1. Taxonomy (NCBI): domain Eukaryota; kingdom Metazoa; phylum Chordata; class Amphibia; order Anura; family Ranidae; genus Aquarana; species Aquarana catesbeiana. The sequence continues at coordinate 107,324,652 of NC_133330.1, read as the reverse complement.
CCCTAGGACACACTTAACCCCTACAGCAACACCTAGTGTTAACCCCTTCACTGCCAGTCACATTTACACAGTAATCAATGCAATTTTAATCGCACTGATCACTGTATAAATGTGAATGGTCCCAAAAATGTGTCAAAATTGTCCAATGTGTCCGCCATAATGTCGCAGTCACGATAAAAATCGCTGATCGCCGCCATTACTAGTAAAAAAAAAAAATTAATAAAAATGCCATAAAACTATCCCCTATTTTGTAGACGCTATAACTGTTTGCGGGAAAAAAAGGACGTCAGTTTTGTTTGGGAGCCACGTCGTACGACTGCGCAATTGTCAGTTAAAGCGACGCAGTGCCGAATCGCAAAAAGTGCTCTGGTCTTTGGCCAGCCAAATGGTCTGGGGCTGAAGTGGTTAAACGCTATCATCCAGTGGATTGAGCTGAACAGTGTGTGAACTAACCTAATATGCTGTATGGGTATATTTGGTATAGGTGCAAACGGTAAACATATCTTAGGAGTGAGGGAAATTTCTTTGCCTATGATATGTTCAATCTTAGCCGCTGCTTGTAACCATATAGGATTCAAAATTTTACAATTCCAGAAGGTATGCAAGATGGTGCCTTCATCTGGGCATCCTCTGAAACAAGTGGGAGATACAGATGGATAAAATGAGTTTACTTTGGAGGGAGTTAGGTACCATCTGGAGTGTATTTTGATGGCTGTTTCTATTGCCGAGATTGAGCGAGTACATTTCAGTAAGTTTTGGATCATAGTGGTCCATTCTGGTAGTGTAAAAGATTGGTCCAAGTCAATGGTTTTGATTTTTCTAAAAGAGAAAATTCATGTACATCGGTAAATACGAGAGATCAGGCCTTTATCTCTTGGTGAGGAATTGCAGATTTGTTCAAATTGAGAGTAAGGGGTATGTAATGTTAGAGAGAAGTATTTTTGGTGGAATGTTTCAATTTGAGTATAGTGGGGTAATTCTGAAAGTGGGAGATTATATAGTTTGCATAAATCTGAAAAAGGGCGAAGTTTGTTATTTATGGATAGGGATTTCAGAATAGTAAGGTTGTATAATTTCCATACCCCGAATGTATTACTATTACTAAAGGCCGGAGGGAGGCGGGGGTCTCCTATAAAGTATGCTGGGGGGGGGGGGGGGGGGGGGGACATCAAATCAAATTTATCTTTGTAACAGTGCCATAACTGATATGAATGAGCCACCACCTTATTTAAGGGAAAGATCTCTCTAGGTTGAAATCGACTTGGACCATCATTTTCCTTGTAGATGGAATGGTAAAATTGGCTGTTCTTCAAAATGTAACCAGGTCACTTGATTTGAAGAAGCAAACCATTGAGCCAACTGTGTAAAACTTGCTGCTAGGTAATACCACCATAAGTTAGGAAGGCTCAAACCACCAATGGATTGAGATCTGTGCATAAGAGAGTAACCAAACCTTGTTTTTTTGTTGAGCCATATTAATTTGTTAATTTCTCTTTGTAGGGAATCTAGCATATTTTTTGGGACCATTATGGGTAGAGCTCTAAAGTGAAATAGTAGTTTAGGCAATATTTCCATTTTGATAGCAGTTATTCTCCCCAAAAAGGAGATGTGAAAGTTAGACCATGATTTTAGTAGTGTTTTAATATTTGTGAATAGTGGTGGATAGTTGGTTTGAAAAAGTTTTATATGATGGGGTAATGAGGATGCCCAAATATTTAAAAGAATGTGATGTCCAGGTGAAAGAGAAACTCTCCTGTAAAGGATGCTGTTAACAGTGGTGGAATATTTATAGGCATTGCAGTACATTTGGACAAATTAACCCCTAGGCCGGTGAGATCTTGGAATATTTCTAGTTGATAAGGTTAGGAAGGGAAATGAAAGGGTCTGAAAGGAATAGCAAGACGTTGTCGGCGTATAAGCTCAGTTTGACGTCTATTAGGCCTTTGTAATAGCCTTTAATATTGATATTATTACGTATGGCACATGCGAGGGGTTCGATGGCTAGGGCAAAAAGGAGAGGGGAAAGGGGGCACCCTTGTCTAGTACCTCTACCCAATGCAAAAAACTCAGAGTTTTCTCCAGGGAGTCTAATTCTAGTTTGAGGATTTTGATACAAGGCTCTAAGCCATGTATAAATTTGTTACAAAGACCGTATTTGGGGAGTAATAGTTCCAGGTATGTAAAGAGGGGGGAATTGTGGGACTTTATATGAGGCCAGGGCATCCGCCGTAGATAGCCTCCATCCCTATTGAATTAATAAAGGAAAGGAATTGGGACTTTATATGAAGCATGCGGCCAAATTGAACAATATGAGCAGAGAATGACTGGTGGGTGTACAGAGATAAAGATAATTAACCCAATCACATAGTGTTATGGCATGTACATAGTAGCATAACATGAAACAGTATCCTGATTATACCATTTATTGGATATAGCAATCATATAGTAACAAAAGTAACATAAGTAACATGAATGGCACATGACATTAACAACATAATAAAAAGAGAGGGCGGCCACCAGATATACATTTCTGTGCTCACGCATTTATAAAAAGTTCATAAAATAATTGGTAAAGGCCAATATAAAATAGTAGAATCATAAACATGTAGTAGAATATCACTCTTGGATAAAATTGGTATTATGGGCATCTCTATAGCTCGACGCGTTTCATGGATACCTCCAATCTTCAGGAGCAGATGCAATAATCTATAAATATAACATGAGATGAGTAGGTAAAACTGGCCGATTAAACAAAAGGGAAATTGCCACATAAAGGGGCTAGAGAGGCAGGGAGAGCAGAAGTATTGATGAATGGTAACGATGTTATGGATATGGCACCCATAGACAACTTACAGTTGAGCTGTGATGGCATGCGGCAGCGCAATGGGCCAGGACCCGCTGGGGAACAATCATCCTCCCGGGAGCTGAGGCGGCACAACCCATGGACAAGAATGGAGAAATAACGTGTGGGAGAGAGATAACTGAGGGGTTGCAGCCCAAAAACCTACAAAGTGAAGAGTGTAAGCATAAAATTAAATATAATTAAAATTAATAAGAGAAAGTATATACAAGAGAGGGGTGGTGCTGATGTATGTTAGAAAATAGGAGCTAAGCAGTGGGGGAGATCACATCGTAATCCATGATAGTATACCAGTAATAACTATAATATAGGTATTGTTACAAAGGTGGGGTGATCTCCTGATAGACATAAGTGATAAAATGTCAGATGGTGCTCCGTATTAGTGCAGTAGTGATAAAGAATGCACTAGCAACTTATCCAATAACCTAAGAATGTAAAAGTGTAAAGGGGATGTGTATAAAAGAGTGATTACCTGAATATAGCAAGAGTTCCCGTGTGGCCTAACTGGTGCTGCTGTAGCGGTGAACACCGCTCAACAAAGATCCAACTATTTCACATGGGGTGGGGTGTAAATATATAGTCCCAGGTGTCCAATGGGTGTCCGCCAACGTCACGCAGGACGGCTGACTGGGGGGAGGAGGCGTCCGTACCTAGGCGGAAAGGAACCGCCCGGCATAAGGCGCCAAAAATTCCCCCATCAAGAGCCGCCCAGATGGAAACAGCGGCGCGGCGTCATGACGTCATAACGACGTCACACACAGGACCCTGAATGCGTGGCGTCGATGCGCAGTAAGGACGTCCACCCGATCGCCCGCGTCAACTACGGCGGAGGGGTGTTAATGTCATGTGCCATTCATGTTACTTATGTTACTTTTGTTACTATATGATTGCTATATCCAATAAATGGTATAATCAGGATACTGTTTCATGTTATGCTACTATGTACATGCCATAACACTATGTGATTGGGTTAATTATCTTTATCTCTGTACACCCACAAGTCATTCTCTGCTCATATTGTTCAATTCGGCCGCATGCTTCATATAAAGTCCCAATTCCTTTCCTTTATTAATTCAATAGGGATGGAGGCTATCTACGGCGGATGCCCTGGCCTCATATAAAGTCCCACAATTCCCCCCTCTTTACATACATATATTAGGGATGGAAGCCTGCGTTCCCGACTACTATTTATACTTCCAATTCTTGGTATTGTCCATTATTAGTTTATTTATTATAATTAATACTTTATATCTCTCTTGTGTTCTCTGGCCAATAGTTTGTATTCTTGAGGGGTTTGGAGAGTGATTTTAAATATTTACTCTGCTATGTTCCCAGATAGATACACTCCTTCTTGATGTCTGTGGTTGTGCTGTGATAGTGGACTGGGCCGCTGGGCACTGCTTTGGGGGTTTTCCTTCCCGGGAGCTGCGATGCGCACTTGGGACCCTCCCCTTCCCCCTCCGCCGTAGTTGACGCGGGCGATCGGGTGGACGTCCTTACTGCGCATCGACGCCACGCATTCAGGGTCCTGTGTGTGACGTCGTTATAACGCCGCGCGCCGCTGTTTCCATCTGGGCGGCTCTTGATGGGGGAATTTTTGGCGCCTTATGCCGGGCGGTTCCTTTCCGCCTAGGTACGGACGCCTCCTCCCCCCAGTCAGCCGTCCTGCGTGACGTTGGCGGACACCCATTGGACACCTGGGACTATATATTTACACCCCACCCCATGTGAAATAGTTGGATCTTTGTTGAGCGGTGTTCACCGCTACAGCAGCACCAGTTAGGCCACACGGGAACTCTTGCTATATTCAGGTAATCACTCTTTTATACACATCCCCTTTACACTTTTACATTCTTAGGTTATTGGATAAGTTGCTAGTGCATTCTTTATCACTACTGCACTAATACGGAGCACCATCTGACATTTTATCACTTATGTCTATCAGGAGATCACCCCACCTTTGTAACAATACCTATATTATAGTTATTACTGGTATACCATCATGGATTACGATGTGATCTCCCCCACTGCTTAGCTCCTATTTTCTAACATACATCAGCACCACCCCTCTCTTGTATATACTTTCTCTTATTAATTTTAATTATATTTAATTTTATGCTTACACTCTTCACTTTGTAGGTTTTTGGGCTGCAACCCCTCAGTTATCTCTCTCCCACACGTTATTTCTCCATTCTTGTCCATGGGTTGTGCCGCCTCAGCTCCCGGGAGGATGATTGTTCCCCAGCGGGTCCTGGCCCATTGCGCTGCCGCATGCCATCACAGCTCAACTGTAAGTTGTCTATGGGTGCCATATCCATAACATCGTTACCATTCATCAATACTTCTGCTCTCCCTGCCTCTCTAGCCCCTTTATGTGGCAATTTCCCTTTTGTTAAATCGGCCAGTTTTACCTACTCATCTCATGTTATATTTATAGATTATTGCATCTGCTCCTGAAGATTGGAGGTATCCATGAAACGCGTCGAGCTATAGAGATGCCCATAATACCAATTTTATCCAAGAGTGATATTCTACTACATGTTTATGATTCTACTATTTTATATTGGCCTTTACCAATTATTTTATGAACTTATTATAAATGCGTGAGCACAGAAATGTATATCTGGTGGCCGCCCTCTCTTTTTATTATGTTGTTAATGTCATGTGCCATTCATGTTACTTATGTTACTTTTGTTACTATATGATTGCTATATCCAATAAATGGTATAATCAGGATACTGTTTCATGTTATGCTACTATGTACATGCCATAACACTATGTGATTGGGTTAATTATCTTTATCTCTGTACACCCACCAGTCATTCTCTGCTCATATTGTTCAATTCGGCCGCATGCTTCATATAAAGTCCCAATTCCTTTCCTTTAATAGTTCCAGGTATGACCAACTGACGCTATTCAAAGGCCTTGTGAATATCAAGGCTAAGAATAACTACTGGGTTTGCATGTAAGTTAGCGTCCTGTACTAGATTTGTGACCTTAAATTGTCTGTAATCTGTCTGCCTGGAATAAAACCTGTTTGGTCTGGGTGAATTAATGAAGTGATGACCGCAGCTATTCTGTCAGCCAGGAAATGGCTGAAAATTTTGAGGTAATTATTTATAACTGATATTGGGCGGTAATTCTGTGGAGAGGTGTGATCTTTATGGGGCTTGGGTAGAAGACATATGTTGTCTAGAAGCATTTCCTCTGGGAACTTACTGCCTTGTAAAATGTAATTGAATAATTTAGATAAATGGGGGGCCAGAATATGGGAGAATTTTTTTATAATAAAGGGTAGAATATCCATTTGGACCTGTGCTGTAGAAGTTTTTAGGGACTTAATAATCTCAGTCATTTCTATAGTGGTGCATGGAGCGTTCAGTTTTTCAATTTGTTGGGCGGACAGAGTAGGTAGCAAAATATCTCCAAGCCATTCTTGAGAAGAATGTTTTGGTGAAGAATGGGGAGCAGATAGCAAATTTTTATAGAAGTCCGAGAATATCTCTATAACTTCTTTAGGGTGAGAAACTAAATTCCCTTTGGAATCTGTGCACATGTGGGGGGTTTGTAGATTGTTTTAGCTTCCTAGCAAACATTGTAGAGGCAGAGTTGCTATATAATAAGAATTTTGCTTTGGACCATCTCAAAGTCTTTTCTGTGTCAGCAGACAATATGCCTAGGGTACATCTTTGTTGGATTTGATTATATAAGTCAGAAGAAGGGGATTGGAAATGTTTGTAATATAAATTGTCTAACTCTTTGGTTAGGGTATTAATATCCATTAATTTTGATTTTTTTTTGGCTGAGGTGGTATTAATTACTTACTAAATTTCTTTTGTTTTTGTTTTGTTTTCAGTCACCATCTACCCTATACCTAAACATGCCATGATTAAATATTGATGTATTGTTTATCAATTTCTTTATTAATAAATTAATATATATATATATATATATATATATATATATATATATATATATATATATATTTGTGTATGATAATTATTACTGATTTTTGGTGCCACCTGCCTTTTCAGCCCCCTCTTCACTGCCTGTGGTATGTACGGACACCCGGGGCACTCAGCGGTATGGTTTTTAATCAATACTGCAATCGCTGTGTGCCCTTACCATGGGGACCATCACGTGACTCACTCTCCCCAGGTCCACCTTTTGCCCTCGAGAACTAGGTGGGCTATTCCACCCTTCCCCCTTTTGCATCTCTGAGGATGATCTTCCTGTGCCTAATCCGGGCACCGGACTTTCCAAAATGGGCGCGGATCAGTGAACGCTCCCACGTCACTGCCGCCACTTTGCCGACCTTGATGCGTGCGCATGCGCGGTCCTCCTGTCCCGTTCGCAGCGTGACGGCGAGTCAGACGCCGTCACGCTGGAGAGGGATATAAAGCGGGGCTTTCCCCGCCACCCTCTGTCACTTCTCTCCTGACGTTAAGCTGATAACTCTGCGGTCCCCCTGGTGGACTACCCCGGGTTCCCTTGTGCATACCATGTCTCTTACAAGTAAGTTTTTTTACATTGTCCCTCTCATGAATCAGCTCCATGTTTTTGGTTACTTTTATTAAATATATTTGCACATCCCTTCTTAACCTTTCAGGTCTCCAGCCATAGGAAACATAGCGACTCCCTATGCCAGTTGACACGCAGGATCCATGCAGGGTCATTATTACATCTTGCTCAGTCGCGCTTGTTTTCCGCTGTTTGGAACCCTCCACTAAGAGACTATATTGCTTTTAACCATCCTCTGGATGTGATTTTGAAATCCTATTGATTCTAATCACCTGAGGTACTTGCAATTAATTATTTAATTAATTACTACTCACCATCCTTAGTCAGCTTTATTATGTGTATTCTCAGTAATACTGATCCCTTGATATTGACCATATGATGCCTTATGTATCTGATATTTTCTCTTTATCACAGAGTGTTTCATTTACTCCACACATTGCTATCCTTTATTACCCCTCTCCATGCCTTATCAGGAAGTCTGGGCTGAAGGGCATAATCTATTGGAGCACCATCTCGATTTCTAAATATACAGCCACAATTTTTAGGATATAGGTAAGATGGATAATTTGGGCTTTTTGGTTTATTTTTATATATATATATTTTTTTTCTTCAAGTGTGCCGATACATTATATACTGATATATACTGATATCTACACCATGTAATAATTCATACTCCAAAAAATGCTTTTCTTGTATATTTTGATGTATATTACTATACTAATCTAATGCAACTTGATTGTTATATATATTCTTTGTACATGAATGTTTATGGTTTATTTTTCATTTTATAGTTGATCAGATGCCACATTATATCTCCTGAAGAAGCTTAAGAAATCGAAACATGTTGAGAAAGTGGTATCAAGCTCTGTATCACACTTTTATCAAAATTGATTTGTAAAGATTTATTTACGTTTTGTCTCATGTCTGTTTTTTAAAGGATTTATGAATAAAATAGATATTTTTTTACTTTACAAATTCCTAATTGGTTTATCAAGCACCGTTAAAGTCCCCTGGCCTCTCTTTGGCCTCAAGTCCCCTCTCTTTTTCAATCAAGTTATTGGGATGTGGTGCTCTGGTTTGACTCCTCCCCTCTATCTCTATAATACTCTTTGGTTAGGGTAATAATATCCATTAATTTTGATTTGTTTTTGGCTGAGGTGGTATTAATTAGGTGGCCTCTCATAACTGCCTTGTGTGCTGTCCATGAAGTGGTAGAAGAAATGTCAGGAGTTATATTATGAGTAAAGTAATCTTCCAATTTTGTTGAAAGTTGTTGGGTAATAGTAGGGTCTGTTAAAAGGGAGTCATTAATACGCCACTTATATGGGGTAGGGGACATGCCTATGTGAGAAGTAGTGAAAGAGACAATGTGATGGTCAGACCACGGGCATGTATGGATGTCTGCATTAGATGAGTTAGCCAGAAGGATTGGGGTTCCAAAAATATAGTCTAATCTGGCATAGCTTTCATGTGGATGAGAGTAAAAAGTATAAGCCCTTATACCAACATTATGAGCTCTCCATGTATCTATTAGTTGAAGGTTATGTAGAGAGCGTGTAAGAGATTTAGGGAATGTCTTTGATGAAGGGACAACTCTACTTCTATCGAGAACAGAATTTGCTGCAAAATTTAAGTCTCCTCCTACTATTAAGTGGGGGGAATGATATCTGTCCAGAATATCAAAAAATGTTTTAAAAATGTAGACTGTGCTTCATTGGGGGCATAAATTGAGGCGATAGTGATTTGACGACCATTGAGGCGATAGTGATTTGACAACCATTGAGAATGCCTATTAGGATCAGGAATCTACTTTCTGGGTCTTTGTATATGTTTAGTATTTTCATGACTAGTGATCTCCTTATAAAAATGGCGGTACCACGAGTCTTGGAAATGTAGTCTGTACAGTAATGCTGGTTATAAGACCTGTCAAAATATTGTGGGTGATTATTGGTGGTAAAGTGGGTTTCCTGCAGTAAAATAATATCCGCTCCTAATCTTTTATAATTGCGGAATGCCTTTTTGCATTTACTAGGCGAACTGAAACCTTGTACATTATGCGATAACACTTTAAGTCCCATTATAGTTGTCAGATATAGATTGGTCTGATAATATAGTATGTGTTGTTTACTACCATAGGGGCAACAAAAAACAGAATTATATATCCAGAGTAATCGCCCATACTGTTCACAAATTCACAAAAAATGGTGAATATAGTATGTATCACGTAGAACCTTAGAAATGATAACCCTATAGAAAATATCCATGTTACATTGTATAATGTTAATACCATATAACGCCTTAAGGAAAATACTGATGATATTTTGTTAGATCTTTTCAAAAATTATAAAAATAAAGTGATTTACTAGAACTATGAGAGATATTATGTATAACTTGGGGGTCAGGGTGGGGTACACCGTTTGACCAAGAAAAATTTTAATGTGGACAATAATGTCCAATACTCACAAAAGGAGTTCCATCTGTTGAAACAACAGATACAGTAGCATGAACAGTCGCATAAAAATTACTACGAGCTGAACCAGGTTTTGGAAACCCTCTGTGAGTAGGGGGACAAACTAATTGAGGCAAAGCAGATCAGCCTCAGTGAGGATACTATATAACATAACATTTTTGTGTTTTGTTGCCTCACAACTTGGAATTAACATGCTTTGTTGTAGGAGTGAAGGGGGCGTGACCGGATGCGGGAGTGAGAGGAGGGGCGAGCGAACTTCCCCCAGCCCGATGCCTCCGTGCTCATCGGAAATTATTCCAGCGTCCTGACCCGGCTGTTTGAGCTCTCTCCCCCCACAGAATTTGGGGTCTGCCCAGCTGCTCGGCTCCCCTGTCCCTGCCTGTCCCGGAGCGCGACGCTGGAACACCAACCCAGCCGCTCGGGAGAAGCCGTATATTAGAGCCCTCGGAGTGGAGAGGAGGAGCTCGGGCTATCTGCTTGGAGCGGTTGCCTGGGCGACGGCTTCGGCACTAGCGGAGGGAGGCGGCGGGGACGGCGTGTGTTATCAGTGAAAGGAGCCACCATTAGGAGCGTCCCTGTGCTGCCCAGGTACCCGGCAGCGTTAAGGTACCAACTTTTGTGGCTATATCAGTGGCTGTATCAGAAGCGGACTGTCTCTCCCCTCTCCCCAAGGATCAGTCTATTGTCACGGACGAAGGGGGGGCGGAGGCACAGGTGGGCCCAGGCAGCCCGATACATTGCTATCCTACGACCTGTCTTGAGCTCAGGCTGGCTTAAGCAGCCTGCTACACTATCACACAGCGATCTGTGGCTACTTGGGAAAAGATATTTCTTGATGGTTGGTGGAGGGCTGTATTAATTAGATAGATGCTAACCTTTCGCTACACTATATAATTCTAACAGTGTCGAAACACCTGCTATATCAGCCTGTACAAGTATCCTAGTGGCAGTTGCAAATTAGAAGGACACTACTGGGTCTGAGACAGCACTAAGTGAAGAGAAGAGGAGTAAGGGAAGAGAGAAGAGAGGGGGGGGGAAAGTACTAACCCCACGAGCGGCTAAACTCTTTTATACACCCCCCCGGCTTATATAATAAGCCATGACTAGGAAAAAGGGAGAGGAACTGCAACAACAGGATAACACTGGCTCCCAAATGACCCGTACTTCAAAAGAAAAGGTGAACCAGGCAGCAGTCGCAGCAGCGGCCAAACTGGAAAAATTCGCTCACCCCTCCACCTCATCACCATCTAAAAACACTCAGCAGCAGCAGGACAGATCGCAAGCGGGGGGCTCAGGGGACAGGAAGAGCCTAGGAAAAGGGCCAGCGGCAACGCACACAATAAAAACGGCGACTAGTAAAGGCTCTGCAGGCGACCCCGCGGGATTAACAACCAGCAATGCTGCTGCGCAAAACGCACCAGCAGAAGCTGAACCCACGCTGAAAGACGTTCTATGAGCTGTCAATTCCTGTAAGGCCTCCTTAAGCGACCTGAGCGACCAGCTGACGGGACTAAAGGAAGAGATAATTAGGGTAAGCCAAGAACTGCAAAGGACTATTACTAGAACAACTGAACTGGAGGAGAGAGTAAGCCAGGTTGAGGACGATTTAACCCCACTGAAGCAAGATCTCAAGTCATTAAAAATGCAGATGGGTCTATAAAAGCTAAAATGGAGGAAATCGAAAATAGGTCCCGTAGGAACAACGTGAGGGTGGTAGGCCTACCGGAGCGGTGTGAGGGTCCCCATCCCGAGGAGTTCTTGGAGAAGTGGCTTAGGGGTATATTCGGGACGGAAACCTTCTCTCACCTTTTTGCTATTGAGAGAGCCCACAGAGTGCCAACTAGGGCCCCACCATCAGGGGGGCATCCCAGGCCAATAATAATGAAGCTTTTCAACTACAGAGATAAGGTAACATTGATGCGTAGGGCCAGAGAGCTGGGGGATATTCTGCACAACGGAGCCAAGATCTTATTTTTTCCCGATTATTCCCCAGACCTCCAGAAACGAAGGGTTGAATTTAGGGACATTAAGCGTAACTTACGGACTCATAATATAGAATACGCCCTGTTGTATCCTGCACGGCTACGCATCATTGCCCTAGGGTCTACCCACTTCTTCGACACAAAAGCAGGGGCAACAAAATGGCTGGAAGATAACAAAACGGGCCTACAGAGTTAAGGGTTAAATAAGGTTACCTAAACCTGGACAGGAAAGGAGGAAAATGCAACTTTTTCTTTTTTGATCTTTTTTATTTCTCTTTTTTTTCCTTTTTCTTTTGATTTCCTCACAGTAATCAACAGATGACACAGGGGGAGGGGGGGGCACGAGAGATGGAAGCACGGATGAAGGATGTGATCCCACTAGTTATGCATGTTGTTTTGAGGGTTTGGAGGAGGGTCGAGGGTGGGGGGGAGGGGGGGATGAGTGCGGTAGCGAGTCACAATGTATTTCTTCAGTATATGTGTGGGGAGTCACTTTTTGTACGGCTGGGAGGGGGGAAAAAGGTCACAAGTGCAGCCCCCAGGGCTAGCCTAATTAGGCAGGGGGAGGGGTCACGAACAAGGGCGGGAAGAAGGGGGATGTATAAAGCTGAAGGCGGGGGGGAAGGGGGGTTTATAGTGAGTCATAGGGATAGGCAATGGGGCAAATGTAAGGCACACACAGTTACGAAGGATTGGTCCATAAAAATAAATGTAAAGCATACTAGCACAAGTGGTTTGTATTTGCAGTTAGGAATCGTGGGGGGGGGTCCCCTGGATGTGGGGGCCCCTTGCCCCCCCCCCCCACCTTATTTTTTCTTATTTTTTCTTTTACTCTTTCTTGGTCAACACAACCACAGAGTACACGATAAGCTTGGTATCCACAAATGCACAAATGAACTTTTGTTATTTTTTTTTTTTGTCGTTTTTTCTCGTTTATCTTAGATGCCTTTTAAAACGCTAAGGATAGGCTCCTGGAACATCAGGGGCATGGGTGATCCTGCCAAAAGGGCAGCAGTATTTTTGGCAATGGAAGCTCATGGTGTTGAACTGGCTTGTCTGCAGGAAACTCACCTCACTAATGATACTAAATTACATGTTCGGAATCACAAATTCCAAGAACAGTATCACTCAGTCTATACCTCATTCTCAAGAGGGGTGAGCATATTGGTGGGGAGAGGCATCTCGTTTTCCTGCAGGGAAGCCAGAATAGACGCGCTGGGACGTTATGTCTTCTTGAGCTGCGTTGTGGAAAATCAGCCTTTGGTGATAGCAAATATTTACATCCCTCCTCCGTTTGAAACAGAGACCATTTTGGACCTGCTGGAGTTTGTGGAAAGCAAGGTAGACGTACCGATTATATTAGTGGGGGATTTTAATACAGTTCTGGATAGTAAATTGGATCGGTTCCCGCCCATGAACCGGGCGGAAAGGCTATCAGAGGGCCGCTTAGGCCAACTTCTGGAGGAGGTTGGGTGGTGCGACCTATGGAGATCCCACAACCCAAACATCCGACAGTATTCCTGTTATTCAGGGACATACTCTACTCTCTCGCGCATAGACATGGCAGTAGGCAATAGTGATGCTATGCAATTAATAGGGAACATAGAGTACAAGCCGAGGGGTATCTCAGATCATTCTCCCTTGACCTTGACTCAGAACCTAAATGCTAGATCTAGCCGGAAAAGGTGGACAATAAAACCATTATGGTTGGACTTAATAAGCAGCTCAGTAGAAGTAACCTCTAAATTAAAAGAGTTTGTAACATTTAACTCAAATACAGCCCCTGCGGGGGTGGTGTGGGATACTTTAAAAGCGTTCCTTAGGGGACTATTACACCAGCAGGTTGTCATAGCTAAGAAAATGTCAAGGGAATGGGAGGAGAGGGCTAGTAGGGAAGCTATGGAATCAGAAGCACAATACGTGGCGGACCCAATCCCGGAAAAACAGGCGGTCTGGCTCAGCAGACAACAAGAGTATAGAGAAGTAATTAATAGAAGAGTAGAAAACAAAAGACTCTTCCAGAAACAAAATTATTTTGGCGAAGGGGAGAAAGTGGGCCGGATGCTGGCACTTATAACTAAGTCTAACCTATCCCCATCTGCCATTTTTTCAATTAATTAATTCAATTACTTCCGATCCCGCCGAGGTCCTAGAGACTTTCTCTGCGTTCTACAGGGATCTGTACAGGTCGCGCAGGGGGTCGGACCGGCGCGACATGAATGGGTTTCTAGAAGGGGTAGAGCTGCCTGTGCTCTCGGAAAGGGACAGGAGTGAGATGGAGTCTCCCCTGACCCTGGAGGAGTTGCAAAAGGCTGTCGCGGAGCTGTCGGGCCAGAAATCTCCAGGCCCGGATGGCTTGCCATTGGAGATCTACAGAAAGTACGGGGAGGTGCTACTTCCGGAGCTTTTAAAAGTACTGGAGCAGTTGATTAAGGACGGAAGGTTACCCCCGTCAATGTTGGAGGCCGACATAGTGGTGATACCAAAGGAGGGGAAAGACCAACTGGAAGTCACCTCATATAGACCGATATCATTACTGTGTTCGGACGGCAAGATTGTTGCAAGGGTGCTGGCATCCAGATTAAATAAATGTATTACAAAACTCGTGCATCCAGACCAATCGGGGGTTTATCCCCGGTCGGTCTACCAGTACCAATATTAGAAGGGCCTACTTGAACCTTCAGGCACCAGCGGAGAACGCGGGGTCTAGAGCCATATTGTCTTTGGACACCGCCAAGGCTTTTGATAGCCTGGAGTGGGAATATCTTTGGTGGGTCCTAGAGAGGTTTGGATTTGGCCCCGTATTCATCAGCTGGTTAAAAATCCTATATAACCACCCAAAGGCAAGACTCAAGATAAACAATGATTATTCGGAAAGCTTCCCCCTCGAAAGAGGGACGAGGCAGGGCTGCCCCTTGTCCCCTTTGCTGTTTGTTTTGGCCATGGAGCCATTGGCGGGAGCGGTGAGATCATCGTCCGAACTGCGGGGTTTTCATAGAAAAGGTGAGGAAGAGAGAATAGCGCTTTTTGCGGACGATGTTCTATTTTTCCTTGGGGACACGACCTCCTCATTGGAGAAAGTAATCCATTTAGTGGAGGACTTTGGAAAATTCTCAGGTCTGACCATTATTTGGGAGAAATCATCGCTCCTGCCGGTCGATCCATCGGCCAACCCTACTTCAATGAGCTTACCCCAACTAAGAGTCACGGGGAAAATGAAGTACCTCGGTGTTGTGTTGTCCAAAGACCCCGATGCGTTTATTGAGGACAATCTGGTCCCTCTTCTATTGAAATTTAAAAAAAAATGCGACATCTGGAGTAGACTCCCTCTATCTACGGCGGGCCGGGCCAACCTGATCAAAATGGTATGGCTGCCTCAGTTGTTATACTTGCTCCACAACTCCCCAGTGTGGATTGGGGAGAAGTGGTTCCAAAGAATCCAATCCCTTTTTAGGGAATTAATTTGGAAAAAAGGGCAGGCCAGGATAGGCCTACAAAAACTGCAGTGCCCCGTTACGGAGGGGGGACTGGGGGTCCCCCACCCGTTTACCTATTTCCTGGCAGCCCAGCTACAACAACTTGGCGGATGTGCCACTGATGGAGGGGGAGGTAAGAGCGTCCAAATTATTCTACAGGGAAGCCCTCATAGTTCATTAGTTGAAGCACTGGAGGCAGATTCATTACAAGGAGGGATTCCGACACTTAAAATGATCACTAAGGTCTGGCAGACAGCCAAGCGAATAATGGGGTATAAGGGAATCTCAGAATACTCACCAATCTGGAACAACAGGTACCTGCAGGAATTACTATCTGTTGATAGGAATAAGTTGTGGGAAAGGAGTGGAATACGCCGGCTGACACAGTTATATGAGGGGGACACCCTGAAACCCTTCGAGGAACTGAGGCACGAGTACGGGTTGCCAAACCGCGTATTTTATAGCTACTTACAGATTAGACACGCTTTGAGCAAGCAGTTTGGAAGGCAACCCCCCACATGGTGTAAGATCCCATTATTACAAACAATAATAAAATCAGAGACCTCTAAGGGGTTAATCACAGTGATATATACCCAACTAATAAAGAAAATAAACACGCAGGTAGGCTTTCCCGGGGGCAGGGACAGGTGGGCGGCTGATGTGGGGGAAATTACGGACACACAGTGGAAAAGGATTCTGGAACTTGGACCAGAGGTGTCGGTCTCTCCCTCGCAAAAAGCCTCTCACCTGATGCTGCTGCACAGATCCTACTACACACCGAAAAAGCTTTTTATGTTCGGTCGTAGAACCAATGATGAGTGCCCCAGATGTAGAAGCACAGGCGATTTAATTCATATGTTCTGGAGGTGCCCAAAATTAGTCAGGTACTGGCCTGAGATTATAAAGAAAATAAACACCACGTTCAAAACTAGATCCCAAGACCTGTGTGCTGGGACATGTTACTAATGGACTGAGAGACAGAAGCACGGCGGTAGCGGCAGCAAGATGCTTGTTCCAAGCCAGGAAACTAATTGCACAGTCTTGGCAATCACGAACTCCCCCCACCCCGGAAGATTGGATTAGAACTGTCAACTCCACAGTGTGGAGTGAAAGAACATTCTACACTAGGTCAGGCAACTATAATAAGTTTGCGAGAATGTGGAACCCGTGGGTCCAAGCAATGCCTTGCCCGTCATCAGTGCTACTCTAGTGTTGAGAATACTTGCCCCCCTACTAATGGGGCGAGGCTGAGTGAGTAGTAGCTTAGAGGTTAGAGCAGAGAGAGAATAATGTACTGAACCAATGCTGGCCACTGTACGTGCTTTGGAAATACGGGGGCTTAACAAGGGGGGGTCACAGGGGGGTCACAGGGGGGCGGGGGGATGGGTTTACTAGAGAGAAAAGTATCAATGCACAAATATGCACAATAGTAATATGAGGATATGTGGCCAACCGGCTTTGAGAGGCAGGATGTAGGTTATGCACTTTGTATCGCGGCACCACTGTAACTACCTATACACTGAAACGCATATGGTAATACAATACTTTACAAGAAAAAAGGAGAAAAAAAAAAAAAAAAAAAAACTTTGAAAGGCCACAATGATGTGACTGGATTAGAGACATATATGAATATCAAACCAAAGAAAAGGGAATACAGGGATTATAACGGTGCCAGGGCAAACACAATACATTCAAAAGTTTTTTTAAAAAGAGTACGTTTTTTGCTGTGGCTGAAAGAAAAAACTCCCCTCAACACTAGGGATCTATCGGTGTCCTGCTATTAATTTCAAGGAGTATTTCTTTGTAAGTAAAGCAACTTGAGACTATGTTAGTCCTATATATTTTTATTAACTAATGGAGGATACTTGACCCCTTTTGATAATTAATCTATCTACAAATAATTATACCTTTTAGACGTACACTTGGCCAGGTCATTCTTATTGCTCCCTGCAGCTACCTAGTGTGATCTATGCTGGAGGCTTGGCCCTGGAGAGGTGTGTGACACCCCCCTGGTGATTTGCAGGTACCTGATTTCCATCTTTAGAATGTCTGGTTGGGTGTCTTGGGCATCTGGTGCCTTATGTGTGGGGAGGTTCTCTTGGCGCTCTTTGGGTGGTGGTGGGGGCTGGCCTACACTGACAGTTCGCAAACATATGTATGTTTAGATCTTTGATATCTCTTGTGCAATGAATGTATCATTTGTCTTAGTATGTATACGGATTGTCATATTTCTTTCTATAGAATTATTGTAGAGCTTTAGGTATTAACAATCTATCCCTGAAGAAGCCAATACTGGCGAAACATGTCGGGCACTTAAAATACCTATCTACTGCTTTGGCCGTTACATTCCTGAGGCCAAGCAACGTGAAGCTCGTTACAGATATGTTTTTAATGTCTATGCACACCATGTTTTTGTGATTTCTTTGTCTATTTTTTATAATCTCTATGTATTAATAAAAATTACTCTTTTTAAAAAAAACTTTTGAATGTATTGTGTTTGCCCTGGCACCGTTATAATCCCTGTATTCCCTTTTCTTTGGTTTGATTTTCAATTTTTGGGATGAGGTGCTGTATTACATTGAGGGCCGCCCAGCCACCTAGTAATATATGAATATCATTCTGAAGGCAGTCTCTGGATAAAGTTAACTGACGTGGCAGAAAAAAAAGAAAAAAAAAAACATGCTTTGTTTGAGGATTTGTATCATTTAATTTACAGAACATGCCCACAACTTTGAAGATTTTTTTTAATTGTGAAGCAAACAACAAATAGGACAAAATAACAGAAAAAGTCACTATGCATAACTATTCACCCCCCTAAAGTCAATACTT
This sequence comes from Aquarana catesbeiana, assembly GCF_042186555.1. Lineage (NCBI taxonomy): Eukaryota > Metazoa > Chordata > Amphibia > Anura > Ranidae > Aquarana > Aquarana catesbeiana. Next base: position 107,306,514 of record NC_133330.1, on the reverse strand, counting down.
TGTAGAGCCACCTTTTGCGGCCATCACAGCTCCAAGTTGTTTTGGATAAATCTCTATGAGCTTGCCAGATCTTACCACTAGGATTTTTACCCATTCCTCCTTGCAAAACTGCTCTAGATCCTTCAAGTTGGATGGTTTGCACTTGTGAAGAGCAATCTTTAAGTCTAACCACAGATTTTCTATTGGATTGAGGTCTGGGCTTTGACTAGGCCATTCCAACACATTTACATGTTTCCCCTTAAAAAACTCAAGTGTTGCTTTAGCAGTGTGTTTGGGGTCATTGTCCCGCTGGAAGGTGAACCTAGCCTCAAATCACACACAGAGTGGTACAGGTTTTGCTCAAGAATATCCCTGTATTTAGCCCCATCCATCTTACCCTCAACTCCGACCAGTTTCCCAGTCCTGACTGCTGAAAAACATCCCCACAGCATGATGCTGCCACCACGTTTCACTGTGGGGATGGTGTTCTTTGGGTGATGTAATGTGTTGGGTTTGCACCAGACATAACGTTTTCTTTGATGGCTAAAAGTTCAATTTTAGTCTCATCAGACCAGAGCACCTTCCTCCATACATTTTGGGAGTCTCCCACATGCCTTTTCGCAAACTCAAAACGTGCCATTTAGTTTTTTGCTGAAAGTAATGGCTTTCTTCTGGACACTCTGCCATAAAGCCCAACTCTATGGAGCGTATGGCTTATTGTTGTCCTATGTACAGATACTCCAGTCTCTGCTGTGGAACTCTGCAGCTCCTTCAGGGTTACCTTAGGTCTCTGTGCTGCCTCTCCGATTAATGCCCTCCTTGCCCGGTCCATGAGTTTTTGTGTGCGGCCGTCTCTTGGCAGGTTTGCTGTTGTTCCATATTTTTTCCATTTGGTTATGATAGATTTGATGGTGCTCCTAGGGATCATCAAAGATTTGGATATTTTTTTATAACCTAAACCTGACTTGTACTTCTCAACAACATTGTCCCTTACTTGTTTGGAGAGTTCCTTGGTCTTCATGGCAGTGTTTGATTAGTGGTGCCTCTTGCTTAGGTGTTGCAGCCTCTGGGGCCTTTCAAAAAGGTGTGTATATGTAATGACAGATCATGTGACACTTAGATCGCAAACAGGTGGACATCATTTCACTAATTATGTGACTTCTGAAGGTAACTGGTTGTACCAGAGCTTTTTAATGGGCTTCATAACAAAGGGGGTGAATACATACGCACATGCCAATTATTTTTTTATTCCTGAAAAATTGTTTTATGTATATAATTTTCTAATTTTACTTTACCTAATTAGACTATTGTGTTCTGATCCATCTAATTCAGATTAAAAAAACATTGATCTAAAGGCTGTAATGTACCAAAATAGGTAAAAAGCCAGGGGGGGTGAATACTTTTGCAAGGCACTGTAAATGCATGCTGTATATTATATATTGAAAACTGGAAAGAAGTAGAATGTATATGTTCGTATAAAAGGAGCTATGATATACCAACTAAAGTCATTTTAAAGTTGTAGACCAGCTCTTAACTTTGAGTTGTCAATTAACCACTTCAATACCATGCACTTTCGCCCCTTCCTGCCCAGGACAATTTTCCGCTTTCAGCGCTGTCGCACTTTGAATGACAATTGCGCGGTCATGCAACACTGTACCCAAACTGAATTTTTATCATTTTCTTCCCACAAATAGAGCTTTCTTTTGATGGTATTTGATCACCTCTGGGGTTTTTATTTTTTTCTAAACAAACTAAAAAATACCAAAATGTTTTTCTCAGTTTCTGCTATAAAATGTTATTTACCCCTTTACTGACGGGCACTAATGAGGCGGCACTGATGGGCACTGATGAGGCGGCACTGAGGAGGCACTGATATGTAGAATTGATGGGCCGCTGATCGGCTCTCCCTGTCAGCACGACCCGAGGAATGCCGCTTTCTAGCACTTCCTGGTTCACACAATGATCAGCTGTGATTGATCACAGCTGATCACGTGGTAAGAAGCCTCTAACAGAGGCTCCTTATCATGATTGGAGATGTGGCATATCAGACTGACACGCCACACTCGCGATTGGCATCGCCCAGACGATGTCCAAGGAGACAAAACGCGTCGGGTAGGACCCCACTGCCGCCTTTTTTACTTTTACAGCGCTGATTTTAAAGATATACATGTGAGTGTATTTCCTAGTTTTTTTAATAAATTTGTTACATTTTTTATGGATTTACACTATGTGGCCTTTCCTTTCTCCTCTCCACCTATTGCTACTGCCATCTGCTTTCTGACATCACCTTGAGGGACACACCGGCCCACGGTTCATCCCAGGACCTCCATCTTTTCAACTCCTCCAGATCTCCCACAGCTGTTCACCACCTAAGCCTGTATGACCCAACTAAGCGTATGTTTTTTTGGGTCCAATCGATCCAGTAAGCCTCCTCATTGTCGGTTCTCTTCACTTTAGATGTCACGTACTTATTGATATGTCCCACACATGAAGTCACGCATTATTTATGGACTATTACTTTTCATTTTATACGAGTTACACATTCATGGAGGACTTTTGTCTAATTTATATCTAGAGGTTTACTAGCCTATGGACTTTATTGTCTTTATGCTAGACATTTATGGTTGCCTGTATTAGCGCTACACTTACTCTGTTTTTCCTCATATGCACATATCCTACTGGCCGTGTTAGCTGCTTATTTTCTTTCCTCAGGGCAGCGCAGAATTACTTGTTATACTTTTCTTGGGGAAGAGGGGGTTCTTTGATGAGGACTATATCTGGAACACAGATATGCTGGGCAGTTCTGTTAACTTTGTATGGAGCTATCCAGGCTCAGGGGGGTTAGAAAAGTCCCAGTAATCGTGCTGTCGGGTGGAGCAAGATTGCCGCCGCACATGGGTATGGGGACAGGGCCTCGACCACCATCTGTGCTACCCACGCCAAGGGGATCCCTGTAATCCTCGACTGGAGTCTCACTCTGTACAGTCGTGATGTTCCCGGTATGCTGTGGGGTGTGTATCAGGCACAGGAGAGGTGCGGAAGCTGCTAGTGTGTGTCCGGGAGTAGCAAGATGGCCGCTTCTCACCTTTATCCCAGATGGTAACTCCAGATGGCTCAGGAGCGGTGTCTCGGTGGCCGCTGGCCACGGGTATTAGGCCGCACAGTTGAACTGTTTGCGAGGAGGGGGCAGGAGAGTTAGTGGCGATGATGGTGGTGCTGCCGCTGGGTGGAGCAAGATGGCCACCGCTCCACTTAGAGCCGTGGACTGTCCCTCTGAAGGTTGAAACCGGGATGTGCTCCACACCAGTGGCCCCAGGTGGTTCCCTGGCAGGCTAGGGGACACAGGTGTCTGTGCTGAGATCTGGGCAGGGCCGCTGTAAGCCACAATTCTGACGATTTACCTTCGGAATGCAGGAGCTCGTCTCCCACACGTCTGCTAAGTTCAGCCGACTTTTTTTTTATTTTTTAAGGTTATATCCTTTAAAAGTTGATTTAAATACATGAAAACCATTACCAAAGCACTATGGGTTAACTTAAGAGACAGCACAGCAGAAGTGACTTTCAGACAGATTTCTTTCACTGAACCTTCCTAGTGAGCTGTCTTGATAGGGGAGTCCTTGATCCTATTCATTTCTGTGTTGAAATTTCACCCTGACCCATCCAAATCCATTACCAGGCTTTAGTGAACATGTAAAAATACAGAAAGCAATGAAAGAAGACCAGAGCTCCACCTGCTGGCTGAATTAAAGACTACATAATCTTCACATGCAACAGTTCACATTTAAACAACTAAAAATTTGTAATTAGAGAACATAAATACATATGCATTCCCTTTAGGGCTGGTTCACACCAGAAGAGTGGGAAAGGCCATATGCATTTCCCGCACCTTATTTAAAATGCACTACCATTGCAATCTTCTGAGAATGACAACACATTGTTAATGACACCCCAAACGCAGGTCTCCAATTGCGGGCACCAGATTGCATGGTACCGCAGTAGCATGCAATTTAGTGCGATGCACACTGCCTCAGTTAAAGCGATCTAAAATAAAAACAGTGTGTGATCCAGCCCCTATTGCATAAATCAGGAAAGAAAGAAACACAAGAGGACCAGACATATACAGTATAAGTATAGCATATAACAAATTGGAAAACTCACTTAGGGTGTGTCACATCTGTCATCTTTGTTTGTTCCCCAAATTCTTTTTTAAGAAACTCTTCCAGTGGGGCAGACTCATATGGGCGTGAGCCACAGAAAACTTCATTCTTCATGCGGAAATATAAACAGCGGAGGTATTCCATTGATTTTCCTGTCAAGACACGAAAGAGAATTGCTGATTTAAATATATCTAATAACAGCAGGTAGTAGCAGACAGGTCTGGGGGAGCCCAGGCTCAGAGGTGGTCATCTTTATCATACAATATATATATATATATATATATATATATATATATATATATATATATATATATATATATATATATATATATATATATATATATATATATATATATATATATATATACACACACACACACAGAGTTGTGTGAAAAAGTATTTGACCCCTTCCTGTTGATTCAATTTTGTTTGCATATTTGTCACACTTAAAAGATTCAGATTATCAAACAAATTTTATTACTACACATAGATAACCCAAGTAAATACAAAATGCAGTTTTTAAATGACAATTTCATTTATTAAGGGGAAAAAAGCTGTCCAAACCTGTCCTAGGTGAAAAAGTAATTACCCCCCTTGTTAAATGGGGGGTAAATGAACTGTAATTAATCAAATTTTTTAGAAAGCTGAGTTAAATTTCACTTGCCACACCCAGGCCTGATTACTGCCAGACATGTAGAATCAAGAAATCACTTAAACGGAAGCTGTCTGACAAAGTGAAGCATGCTAAAAAAAAAAAAAAAATCTAAAAAAGAGCAACACAATGCCGCAATTTAAAGAAATTCAAGAACAGGTGAGAAACAAAAGTAATTGACATGTATCAGTCTGGAAAGGGTTACAAAGCCATTTCTAAGGCTTTGGAACTCCAGCCAACCATGGTGGAGAAACCAAATAGAGAAAACTTGGAACAGTGGTTCCCAGGAGTGGCCGGCCAACCAAAATGACTCCAAGAGCACAACAACGACTCAACCAGGTCATCAAAGAACCCAGAACAACATCTAAAGAACTGCAGGTCTCACTTGCCTCAGGTAAGGTCAGTGTTTATGATTTAACAATAAGAAAGAGACTGGGCAAAAATGGCACCCATGGGAGAGTTCCAAGGCCAAAGCCACTGCTGACCAAAAAGAACACACAGGCTCCTCTCACATTTGCCAAAAAAAATCTCGATTATCCCTAAGACTTTTGTGGACTGATGAAACAAAAGTTGAACTTTTTTTTTAGAAGGTGTGCGTCCAGTTACATCTAATGTAAAACTAACACTGCATTTTTTTTTTTTTTTTTTAAATCAGAAAATTCTTTTATTGAGCCACAAAAGACAAATTACATAACAGACATCCGAGCATTAAAGATGCCATCGTATAGATTGTAATCTCAGAACAATAAATGCCCTCTCGACTATGTGTAATTAAGGTAAATAAAGCTTGTTACAGCAGTGGCATCAAATAGATTTTACATTTATATAATAACAAACCGTGTTGTGTAAGAGAGTAAAAATTCTCCCACCCAACACAGCTACCAGACGACCAACTGGTCATCTAACCGTAAACCTTGTTTCTGGTCTGCACAAATAGATACAATCTCATGGAAACAAAATATGAATACACCAATTATTACCCTTGTCAGACAAGCAGTACTCTCTTAAACTTGAAATATCCTGTGCATAATAAGTTGTGGGGGTGCCAATCCCGGGGAGTCCAGCCAGGGTTGCCATATAGAATTAAATTTCCGAGATGCATTTCTATGCTGATATGTTAGATGTTCTCTGATAAGGATATAATTTACCTGTTCTATCCATTGTTTTTTGGTTGGAACATTTACTGATAGCCAGAATCTGGCCACCAGCTTACGAGCCTGATATAATAGTTTGATTATTGCTATATTACTGGGAGGGGGATAAACCTCTTCATCGATCGCTCCTAAAATGCATATCAGGGGGTCCAGGGGGACCCTAATTTGGAATACTGATGAAATTATCTCGGTAACATCGCCCCAGTAACAATGCAATTTGGGGCAGCGCCACATCAAATGAATCAGTGACCCCTCTTCTCCACAACGTTCAGGACACAAGGAAGAATCTCTGCTACCGCATCTATGTAATTGTATTGGCGTACGATAAGCTCTATGTAGTAAGAATAAATGTGAAAGCCTATGTGTTTGTGATACAGAAGTTAATGGCCCTGTCTAAAGACATATGTCCCATGTGTCTTCACTCACCTCCCCCAGGTCCTCTATCCATCTACATCTACATGGTAAAGTTGTAGTGTCTTGTGTAGCTGAAAGCAAATGTGAGTAAATGTGAGAAATTAGGCCCTTTTTTTCCTGACCAAAGAAAATGTCATTTATTAGGGGATGAGTAACAAGTGAGAGAACAGCTGACCGGCCTTGAATCTGAAGGGCATGGCGTAACTGAAGGTATCGGTAAAATTGATGTCTAGGAAGCCCAAATTCTGATTGCAACTCCATAAAAGATTTTAAAATGTTTTGGTGAAATAACTGAGAAATATTATGAATCCCGGCGTTCCTCCACAATTGGAATCCCTCTAGTTTATAGACTTCTGTTAAATTCGGATTGTTCCACAGAGGGGTTTCTGCTAGAAAGCCCAGAATTTTTAATTTAAATTTGACCGTGGACCATAATTTTTTGAGAAGAACTATGGTGGGGGCCGATTGTGGCAGGTGTAACAATCCCGCCTCCAAATTCGCCAGCACTGATGTATTTAGTGTTCCAGTTCGCAGCATGCTTTCAACCGAGTCAAAATCACTTAGCAACCCAAGACCACGCAAGTGTTGTAATTGAGAAGCATAAAAATATAGTTTAGGGTTGGGAACCGCAGCTCCTCCCCGATCTTTACCATACTGCAAGGTGGAAAGACTTATTCTAGCAACTTTTTTCCTCCAAATTAGGGATCTAAACAGTGTCTCAATACGATTAAACCACCTACGGTATCCATTGTGGAGAATTATGCATAATGTACAAAAGTTGAGGTCCCCAAACCATTTTGATTAAATTTATTCTACCAATTACTGATAAGGGGAGTTTACACCAAGTATTGCATGTCATTTGAAGTCTTTTAAAAAGGGGTAGTAAATTATCTTCTAAGTATTTTTTTGGGTTGACCGACACTTGTATTCCTAGATATTTAAATGAGGAGACCACTTTAAGCGGCCTTGCACTGTCCGGCAAAGTAACCATTGGCTCATCCACCGGAAGAATGACAGATTTACTCCAGTTAATGGAGAATCCCGACAATGAACCAAAGTGCTGTATTATCTGCATCACATTTGTAAGTGAGGCCTCCGCATCCCCCAGGTAAAGTAAAGTATCGTCTGCATAAAGAAAGATCTTATCAGATACTGGTCCTCTGACAAAACCCACAATAGACGGTGAGGATCTTACCACCTCTGCCAGTGGCTCAAGGGCCAGAGCGAATAACAGGGGTGAAAGTGGACACCCCTGTCTCGTACCCCTAAAAAGGGGAAATGAATCTGACAGATCATCATTTACACAAATTCTAGCCGTAGGGGCCGAATACAGCAGTTTAACCCATTGAATAAAATTGTCTCCTAGGCCAAAGCGCTTCAAAGTTTCCCATAAGTACGGCCATTCAACGCTGTCGAAAGCCTTGGCAGCATCTAATGATAGTATTGCTCTACTGCCAGGATTGTCAACAGGGATCTGGAGATTGAGAAAAAGTCTTCTTATGTTAAGGGCTGTGGATCTCGATGGAATAAACCCGGATTGGTCCTTATGGACCACTTTGTGGATGACTTTAGCTAGTCTTGTGGCCAACACCCTTGCCAACAGTTTTACATCTGTTGTCAACAACGATATGGGCCTATAAGAGTCTGGTAGATGGGCCTCTTTATCAGGTTTAAGAAGAAGGACAATAATAGCTTCATTCATGGATTGAGGTAAACTTCCTATTTTTTTGGCATCTTCAAATACTTCCTTTAAGTGTGATAATAGAGTTTCAGAGTAGCGCTTATATACCTCCGCCGGCAAGCCATCCAAACCCGGAGACTTACCAGGAGAGGAGAGCGCCAACGCCTCCAAGAGCTCCTTAGCCCTAAGGGGAGCGTTCAACTGTACTACATCCTGAGTCGGGAGTTGCGGTAATTGGCATTGATCTAGAAAAGAGTTAATTTCTGTCAGGGTGGGATTGACCTTAGAGGAATACACATCAGCATAGAAATCTCTAAACGTGGACAATATCTCTGCATGGGAAGAAACCAAAGTGCCTGATGAGCCAGTGATTGCTTCTATGTGGGATGAGCCTTTTTGTGAGCGTATCATCATGGCAAGCATATGCCCTGTGGTTTCTCCCTCTTCAAAATATTTTTGTTGAAGAAAAAACCTTTTCTTTTCCGCAGTAGTCAACATTAGATGGTTGGCCATGTGTTGAGCCTCAAGAAAAGATTTCTCGGTGCTCTCTGAAGGGGATTCGATAAAAGCAGATTCAGCCCTCTTAACCTCTTTCAAAACAGTTTGCTCCCAGTTCTTGGTCTCGGTCTTAATGGTATTAATAGATTTAACAAATTGTCCCCTCAGAAATGCTTTTAATGTGTCCCAAAAAATGCCAGGGCGAGAGGGAGGTTTATTAAACCTAACAAAAGATACAACCAAAACGGGTTAAGTTTCCAGTAATTCCTCTTTAAGACACCCGATGTAAAAATCTCTATACATAGGGGAGAATGATCAGAGACAGTTCGTGCTTCATAATTTGTGGAAGTTACTAATGATAGCATCAAATCATTACCCAGACCGAGATCAATCCTGGAGAGGCCTTTGTGTGTAGCAGAAAAACATGAGTAACATTTTACTTGTGTGTGACTCATCCTCCATACATCCCTCAATCCCAGTTCCGCAATGAGGCGAGCAAAGGGAGTCTGTCCCCCTCTCATCCCACCCGAAGGGATTTTTGCGGTCATCTTATCTAGCTCGGTATCCAAATAATTGTTAAAATCTCCAACAAGTGCTGGTATCCCCGGGTGCTGTGAGAGGAAGGAGGCTAACGTCTTGATGACCTCTGTCGAAAAAGGGGGAGGTATATATATATATATTTCCGATAATGCATTGGAACCCATCTAATGAACATATTAGAAAAACATAACGACCATAAGGGTCAACAACCGATACTGTATGAGTAAAGCTAATATTTTTGCTTATCAGAATGCTGACACCCCTGGCATAGGAGGAGAAGACAGAGTGGAACTGAACGCTAAATAATTTGGTAGAGAATGGGGATTCCTGAGCAGGTAACATATGTGTTTCCTGAAGACACACTACTGAAGATCCCATGCGTTGAAGCATATGGAGTACAGTTAGGCGTTTCACTCTGTCTCCCAGGCCTCTAACATTCCAACTAGTAAGCACTATCTGTTTAGCCATAAAACATTAAAACATAAATAAATGAAGTTAAGCTGTACGAGGCATATAAAGAATGCTCCAGAGAGCCACCCCTGTTATGTCTAGCAAGACCGTAAGAATTAGGCAGTCTTTGGTGTAGATTCCTTGAACCAGATGAGAGTAGGTGAGACAGTACCAGGACCAATGAATTAACTGAGTCCCTGGGAACAAAAAACAAAAAGAAAGCAACAGAAAAAAACAGAAACTGTAGTGTCCACGAAGGACCCGCAACTGGGGGGCTAAATTCAGTAGCCGGCTTTGAAGAGCCAAAAGGCAACAGGCCTTGTTTTACTTGCATAAACTTAGATACCATTAACAAACTGTTCGTGCGGTATCCTCCGCCTTGTAAAGAATATTGCCATCTTGTGACCAGAACTATTATGAGCGGATAATAGTTGCACCATTATTGCTTAAGTAAAAGAAAATTTCTCTCAGGGTAAGGGGAAAAGCATTGATCTTCAGGTATTTCTGCGCCGTCTGCCCAAATCTTCTCGTAAGGATTTTTCCTCTGTCCAGCCACTGCACCACCATCGCAGGCCTCTCAAAAAAATGAACCTCATCCCTGGCTACCACACGAAGTCGAGCTGGATAGAGCATAGAATATTGTAATCCAGAGAACGGAGTCTCTTTTTAATATCATTGAACTGGGCCCTCTGCTTTTGTACATCAGCCGAGAAGTCTGGAAACCGTGATATTTTGGAGTTTTCGATCACCAGGGCATCTCCCAGAGTGCGGGCTTTTGATAGAATTATGTCTATGTCTCTATAATGGAGCATTTTAAAAAGAAATGCTCTAGGGGGATTGCCTGGGGGCAAGGGCCTAGATGGAACCCGATGCGCCCGCTCCACTGCAAACATGGGGGAGAATGAGTCTTTCCCAAATTTATCCAGCAGCCATTTTTCAATAAAATCGACCGGATTCCTGCCCTCCATTTTTTCAGGGATGCCAATAGCTCTAAAGATAATAAAAGTATACACTGCGCTAAATTCAAAAAATACATGGTGCAGAGCAGCTACATACAAGGTGACAACAACCAAAAAAACATGTGAAAATAAAATGTAGCGCATAAATTGTGCAAAAAGTCTTCAATCAAGAAAATGACTGAAAAACAAATGTCCATAAATGGTAAACACGGCAATAATGAAATTTATAAGTCTCTCAATAAAGGTAAATAAAGTCCAGTGAGTGAGTAAAAAACAAATATACATGGGATGTCCCACTGGAAATGGTATGTGGATGTGAAACGGCAAGTGTTCCAACACAGGTAAATCATCAGATCATCCCAAAGCTATATCTCACAACTGCATGTAACTTGGTAAAGATGGTGTGTAAGAAACTCTTACCAGATACATTGGACTCCCCCTTGTCAGCGACAGGGAGTCACTCGAGCGGGTTGCCTCTCAGGGCTTGAAAGCGGACATCACAGCTCTGCAAACCTTCTGGGTCAAACTCTGTATGGATCTCCCGGGGCCGCCAGGTGGGTCCTCCCAAAGGATGGCCAAGGTGCGAGTCAGAGGGAACAGTGCGTCACGTAAAAAGCTGAAGTGAAGGCTGGTTTGATCTCTCAGTTGATATGTGGAGAAAAAATAAACAGGCTCCACATAGCGTAGATGAGCAAAGTGGGATTTTTATTGCTAAAAAGGCCAGGTAACAATAAAATGTGATCACAGGGTATAAAAACAAAGATGGGCAACAAGAAGGATGCTGAAAGCGACCGACGCGTTTCGATCAATGGATCGTCTACTGGGGCATACAGCATCCCCTCCAAGTTGCCTTATATTTATGAGAAAAACATTCAAAAAAGCAAATTGTATGTGCTGTCAAACAGCCTTCCCCATTGGATGAGTGGGGTCACCTGATCGCACCTGGCTAAACCTAGCAGGTGTGAAACATCATTAATTTGCATTCGTGGTATGTGATTAACCTGTTAAAAGTCACCAAACAGACCTCACATTAAACAGCAATTGAATAGTACAACACCGATCAATTCAAACATTTAATACTGAAAAAGAAATGAAACTGAACCTTCTAGCACAGTACTCCCATTGCTGACACTTCTGTGTCTGTTTAAAACTACAGGGGAGTCAGTGCCAATCAGGGACTGCGTCTCTGGGGGCGGGCGGAGCCGACAGCCAATAGCTGCAGAGACAGGAAGTCTCCGTCAGCGCCGCCCGACGTCCACGAGACAGACACAGGGAAGTGATGTCAGAGGCCTCGGTAGTGTTCAGAGGCGCTAGGTCCATTCAGGGACAGATCGCCCCAAACATAATAGACCCCCCTAAGAAGGTGTCGTTCTTTCAGGAGTGCAAAGGTTACTACCCCTGTCGTAAGTGTCGAGTTTGCCTTCACAACACTGGGGGAAGACGCAAAAGCGTCATGTTTAAGTCTACGGTCACTTCCCATATTTACTCCATGAAGCATTTCACCACGTGCTCCTCACAATACATAGTATACCTGATAACTTGTCCCTGCCATAAGCAATATGTGGGTCGCACGATCAGAACTTTTTCTGTTCGTGTCAACGAACACGTGGCTGCAATTAAAAAAGGTAGGGACAAGCATACTGTGCCACGTCACTACTTGGAACACCACGATAAGGACCCCACAGGAACCTTGTTCCAAGTTATTGATAGGTTCATTCCGCACTGGAGGGGTGAGTCACGTCTGCGTGGGGTTTCACGCCTCGAGACGTACTGGATCCACGAGTTGAGGTCCTTCTTCCCGTTTGGGTTGAACGTGGAGTGGGACCTCAACTCGTTCATCAACTCATCTTAGCATTAGTTTTATTGCACCCACTTGGTTCCTTAATCGCAACATTATATGCACTTTTATGATGCCCTCTTTAAACTTTCTTTCCCTATACATTCTCATTACACACCTTTAGTCTTTATATATTTCTAGTCTTCCCCGTGTGGGCGCATTTCTGGGGGGGTGCGCTCACATTAGGTTTCTAGGGTGAGTTATACCTCCCTTATTTCTGGGGTTTTCACACTGGCATGTGCATTGTCCACATTTTGTGGATGGCACATGCTGGGTAGCTGCAATATTTATGAATTTACTTTATTGTATGTTTTTGGAAACATTGTATTATTTCTCAATTCAAATCACCCCATCACGTTTATTGTTCTGACCGGAAGGGATTTCTAATTTATTTTGGGGTCTCTCGCCATCATTGATATTTGATTTACTCAATGGTGGTCCTTTGGTCCCTTGTGTTTTAATTGTTAAGAGGGAGCTGTGCACCGTCCCGTTTTGAGGCATGCCTCTTCGCTGCACGGCCCCCTCCTTCATGCACTGCCCCATATTAGGTGGTGTCACTCATCCCCCACTTCACAGGTGATGTTTACCAGTTTCCCACCATCCGGGTGGGATTTCTGGTCATCACCTGTACTCAATGTTATTTCCGGGGACACGGGGGAGGAACGTGGGAACCGGCGTCAGGAACGTCCGGTCTGACGCACGTCTCTCCTCCCTCCTTCTCTCTTCGACAATCTGAGAGAGGTATCACATGACAGGGGACGGACGTCGAGCGAGCTTTGCGCTCTGACGTCACTTCCCTGTGTCTGTCTCGTCGAGGTCGGGCGGCGCTGACGGAGACTTCCTGTCTCTGCAGCTATTGGCTGTCGGCTCCGCCCGCCCCCAGAGACGCGTTCCCTGATTGGCACTGACTCCCCTGTAGTTTTAAACAGACACAGAAGTGTCAGCAATGGGAGTACTGTGCTAGAAGGTTCAGTTTCATTTCTTTTTCAGTATTAAATGTTTGAATTGACCGGTGTTGTACTATTCAATTGCTATTTAATGTGAGGTCTGTTTGGTGACTTTTAACAGGTTAATCACATACCACGAATGCAAATTAATGATGTTTCACACCTGCTAGGTTTAGCCAGGTGCGATCAAGTGACCCCACTCATCCAATGGGGAAGGCTGTTTGACAGCACATACAATTTGCTTTTTTGAATGTTTTTCTCATAAATATAAGGCAACTTGGAGGGGATGCTGTATGCCCCAGTAGACGATACATTGATCGAAACGCGTCGGGCGCTTTCAGCATCCTTCTTATTGCCCATCTTTGTTTTTATACCCTGTGATCACATTTTATTGTTACCTGGCCTTTTTAGCAATAAAAATCCCACTTTGTTCATCTACGCTATGTGGAGCCTGTTTATTTTTTCTCCACATATCAACTGAGAGATCAAACCAGCCTTCACTTCAGCTTTTTACGTGACGCACTGTTCCCTCTGACTCGCACCTTGGCCATCCTTTGGGAGGACCCACCTGGCGGCCCCGGGAGATCCATACAGAGTTTGACCCAGAAGGTTCGCAGAGCTGTGATGTCCGCTTTCAGGCCCTGAGAGGCAACCCGCTCGAGTGACTCCCTGTCGCTGACAAGGGAGTCCAATGTATCTGGTAAGAGTTTCTTACACACCATCTTTACCAAGTTACATGCAGTTGTGAGATATAGCTTTGGGATGATCTGATGATTTACCTGTGTTGGAACACTTGCCGTTTCACATCCACATACCATTTCCAGTGGGACATCCCATGTATATTTGTTTTTTACTCACTCACTGGACTTTATTTACCTTTATTGAGAGACTTATAAGTTTCATTATTGCCGTGTTTACCATTTATGGACATTTGTTTTTCAGTCATTTTCTTGATTGAAGACTTTTTGCACAATTTATGCGCTACATTTTATTTTCACATGCCAATAGCTCTGACGTTATTTCTGCGAAGTCTGTTTTCTAAATCATCGCGTTTCGCAGCATGTTTAGCCACCATTATTTGTTGAGCATGTGTGTCCCTTTGCATGGGGGCCCAGTCATCTTCTATGGTACTAATACGTCCCTCAATAGCAGAGGTCCGATCCCTTAATTTCTGCATATCCTGACGCAGGAAAGACATCCCTGTCTTCATCCCCTTAACCTCTGATGCAAGTGCAGTGATAGAGAGATTACATGAGGTAACAGCGGAAAAGATATCCCTCAGTGTGGGTTCCTGTTCAGGCGAGCTCGTGGTTTGGGCCTTGTGTGATCTTTGGGGCATAGGTAAATTACTCACAGTATCCCAGGGCAGCAGTGCAGCGTGCGGATCTTCCAGAGGAACAGTGTCATCTGCCTCCGATTGCGAGCCGTTTCGGCTCTCCGCTCCATTGCCGTTCGTTTCTGGTGAGTCCCATAGGTCAGACTGGGGGAAGAGCTTCTGCACAGCCTCCCTGTGTTTCGCTGCAGCCGACTTAAATGCCGCGCCGCCATCTTGGGCCTCGTGGTCCGGAGCGGAGCGGGCCGTGGAGCCGCGTCTGGGTTGTTTTGTAGCCATGCTGGTGTATCGCTGTAAGCGGGCGATCGTAGCTGGTATACCGGGGGGTAATCTGGTGCCAGGTTCGGTCTGTCAACAAAGATTTACAGGATTTCTATGCGGATTTTCGGCGGAGCTCACAAGATGTGCGACTGACTACATCCGCTGCCAAGCCACGCCCCCTACACTGCATTTTATAAAAAGAACATGATACCAACAGTCACACATGGTGGTGGTAGTGTGATGGTCTGGGGCTGCTTTGCAGCTTCAAGACCTGGATGACTTGCCGTCATTGAGGGAACCGTGAATTCTGCACTCTACAAGCTCAAGCACATTTGGGTTTTGCAGCAGGACAATGATCCGAAACACAACAGCAAGTCCACCTCTGAATGGCTCTAAAAAAACAAAATGAAGGTTTTGGAGTGGCTTAGTCAAAGTCTGGACTTAAAACCGACTGAGATGCTGTGGCATGACCTTAAACAGGCCATTCATGCTGGAAAACCCTACAATGTGGCTGAATGAAAACAATTCTGCAAAGAAGAATCGGCCAAAATTTCTCCACAGAGATGTGAAAGACTTATTACCAGTTATCGCAAATGCTTGATTGCAGTTGTTGCCGCCAAGGTTGGCACAACCAGTTGTTAGGTTTAGGGGGGCAATTACTTGTTCACATAGGACCAGGCAGGTTTGGACAGCATTTTTAATAAATGAAATCATCATTTAAAAACTGCATTTTGTATTTACTTGGCTTATCTTTGTGTAATATTTACATTTGTTTGATGATCTGAATCATTTAAGTGTGACAAATAAGCAAAGAAAAAAAAAATCAGTCAGTACATCGCTTCCTAAGTCCTGAATCAAGAGTCCAATGGGTCTGGCTATAGTAACCCCCAAGAACCAGTCAAAACCAGTCTTGGAATACATCAGGAATAGCCTTTTATTTGAGCTCTCACACAAATATATACAGCAGGATGACGATACAAAACTGTAACCAGAAACCTAATTAACATGAGCTAATTATCTAATCCTTTAGACATCCTAGGTGACGAAGAGACATGACCTATAGGACAGACTTGCTGTCTTTTAGCTCAGAAGACACAATCAACATTATCATAAATCAACACAGAACTCCTTCATACAATAGCAAAGTTAATTAGCACAAACAACAATGGGTGAAATACTCTTAGAAGTAGACAACAGCATTCCTTTCACATACATCTGCTATATGAGTCCCAAGCATGCAGAGGCCATCATGGACTCCTTAATAATGTCCTTTTGCATTACATAACAGAATATCTTCCTAATTGCTTTTAGCTTCCTCAAATGCCAGGGCCCATAGTCGGTAGGCAAGAGGCTAGCATTCAGTCCCCTGCAAAAGCCTCTGTCCTGGGTGAGTCTGTCACATACAGTATCTCACAAAAGTGAGTACACCCCTCACATTTCTGTAAATATTTTATTATATCTTTTCATGTGACAACACTGAAGAAATGACACTTTGCTACAATGTAAAGTAGTGAGTGTACAGCTTGTATAACAGTGTAAATTTGCTGTCCCCTTAAAATAACTCAACACACAGCCATTAATGGCTAAACTGCTGGCAACAAAAGTGAGTACACCCTAAGTGAAAATGTCCAAACTGGGCCCAATTAGCCATTTTCCCTTCCCTAGTGTTACAAGGTCTTGGGTATGAATGGGGAGCAGGTGTGTTAAATTTGGTGTTATTGCTCTCACTCTCTCGTACTGGTCACTGGAAGTTCAACATGGCACCTCATGGCAAAGAGCTCTCTGAGGATCTGAAAAAAAGAATTGTTGCTCTACATAAAGACGGCCTAGGCTATAAGAAGATTGCCAAGACCCTGAAACTGAGCTGCAGCACTGTGACCAAGACCATACAGTGGTTTAACAGGACAGGTTTCACTCAGAACAGGCCTCGCCATGGTCGACCAAAGAAGTTGAGTGCACGTTCTCAGCGGCATATCCAGAGGTTGTCTTTGAGAAATAGACATATGAGTGCTGCCAGCATTGCTGCAGAAGTTGAGGGGGTGGGGGTCAGCCTGTCAGTGCTCAGACCATACGCCGCACAATGCATCAAATTGGTCTGCATGGCTGTCATCCCAGGAGGAAGCCTCTTCTAAAGATGATGCACAAGAAAGCCTGCAAACAGTTTGCTGAAGACAAGCAGACTAAGGACATGGATTACTGGAACCATGTCCTGTGGTCTGATGAGACCAAGATAAACTTATTTGGTTCAGATGGTGTCAAGCTTGTGGCGGCAACCAGGTGAGGAGTACAAAGACAAGTGTGTCTTGCCTACAGTCAAGCATGGCGGTGGGAGTGTCATGGTCTGGGCTGCATGAGTGCTGCCGGCACTGGGGAGCCACAGTTCATTGAGGGAACCATGAATGCCAACATGTACTGTGACATACTGAAACAGAGCATGATCCCCTCCTCTCGGAGACTGGGCCGCAGGGCAGTATTCCAACATGATGATGACCCCAAACATACCTCCAAAATGACCACTGCCTTGCTAAAGAAGCCGAGGGTAAAGGTGATGGCCAAGCATGTCTCCAGACCCAAACCCTACAGAGCATCTGTGGGGCATCCTCAAACGGAAGGTGGAGGAGCACAAGGTCTCTAACATCCACCAGCTCTGTGATGTCATCATGGAGGAGTGCAAGTGGACTCCAGTAGCAACCTGTGAAGCTCTGGTGAACATATTGCCATGCCCAAGAGGGTTAAGGCAGTGCTGGAAAATAATGGTGGCCACACAAAATATTGACACTTTGGGCCCAATTTGGACATTTTCACTTAGTGGTGTACTCACTTTTGTAGCCAGTGGTTTAGACATTAATGGCTGTGTGTTGAGTTATTTTGAGGGGACAGCAAATGTACACTGTTATACAAGCTGTACACTCACTACTTTACATTGTAGTAAAGTGTCATTACTTCAGTGTTGTCACATGAAAAGATATAATAAAATATTTACAAAAATGTGAGGGGTGTACTCACTTTTGTGAGATATTGTAATATATATATACACACACACACACATACATATACACACTGCCTTGAAAAAGTATTCCTACGTGTATTTTGTTGTGATATTTTTTGTGCTAGACCAACACAAAGTGGCACATAATTGTGAAGTGGAAGAAATATGATAAATGATTTTCCAAATGTTTTACAAATAAATATATGAAAAGTGCATGTGTATTAAGTCCCCTTTACTCTGATACCCATAACTAAAATCTAGTGGAACCAATTGCCTTCAGAAATCATTAGTAAATAGAGTCAGTCCACCTGTGTAATTTCATCTCAGTATAAATACAGCTCTTCTGTGAAGCCCTCAGAGGTTTGTTAGAGAACCTCAGTGAACAAACAGCATCATGAAGGCCAAAGAATACACCAGACAGGTCAGTGATAAAGTTGTGGAGAAGATTAAAGCAGGGTTAGGTTACAAAAAATATCCCAAGCTCTGAACATCTCATGGAGCACTGTTCAATTCATCATCAGAAAATGGAAAGAATATGGCACAACTGCAAACCTACCAAGACGTGCCCATCCACCTAAACAGACAGGCTGGGCAGGGAGAGCAATAATGAGAAAAGCAGCCAAGATGCCCATGGTAACTCTGGAGGAGCTGAAGAGCTCCACAGCTCAGATGGAAGAATCTCTCCACAGGAAAACTATTAGTCATGCACTCCACAAAACTTGCCTTTATGCAAAAGTGGCAAGAAGAAAGCCATTGTTGAAAAAAGCCATAAGAAGGTGCTGTTTGCAGTTCGCGAGAAGCCATGTGTGGGACACAACAAACACTTGGACGAAGGTACTCTGGTCAGATGAGACCAAAATTTAACTTTTTGGCTTAAAAGCAAAACACTCTGTGTGGCGAAAAACTAACTCTGCACATCACCCTGAACACACCATCCCCACTGTGAAACATGGTGGTGGCAGCATCATGTTGTTGGGATGCTTTTCTTCAGCAGGGGCAGGGACAGGGAAGCTGGTCAGGGTTGATGGGAAGATGGCTGGATGGAGCTAAATGCAGGGCAATCTTAGAAGAAAACCTTTTATACAGCGTACACACTGACTGGTCCGACAGACTTTCCAACGGACTTTCAACGGATTTTTTAACGAACAGACTTGCCTACACATGATCACACCAAAGTCCGACGGAGTCAGTTTTTGTCCGTCGGACTAGCATACAGACGAGCGGATTTCTGGGTCCGGCGGAGTTACGACGTAAAGATTTGAAGTATGTTCCAAATCTAAAGTCCGTCAGATTTTCGTCTGGAAAAGTCAGCTGAAGGTCCGATGAAGCCCACACACGATCGAATTGTCCGCCGGACCAGTCCGGTCGAAAAGTCTGCCCGTGTGTACGCGGCTTTAGAGTCTGCAAAAAACTTTAGACTGGGGTGAAGGTTCACCTTCCAGCAGGACAATGACCCTAAACATACAGTTTTACTCTCTAGATGTGCAAAGCTGGTAGAGACATACTCAATAAAGACTTGCAGCTGTAATTGCAGCGAAAGGCGGTTCTACAAAGTATTGACTCAGGGGGGCTGAATGCAAATGCATGCCACAATTTTCAGCTATTTGTAAAACAATTTGAAAACCATTTATCATTTTCCTTCCACTTGACAATTATGTGCCACTTTGTGTTGGTCTATCACATAAAATACATTTACGTTTTTGGTTGTAACATGACAAAATGTGGAAAATTTCAAGGGGTATGAATACTTTTTCAAGGCACAGTACACCAAAAAAAGAGGGATAGGACACTAGGAACCCTGCTTTCAATCACCGGCAACTGTTAAGCAACAGTTCTCATAATATTTAGTCAACTGTTATATATATAATAGGATTTTTATAACAGCTTACCTGTAAAATCCTTTTCTTGGAGTATATCACGGGACACAGAGGCTCATAGTAATTACTAAGTGGGTTTATATCTCACCTTCAGGTGCTGGACACTGGTGTAATCAATTAGACAGAAAGTTTCCTCCCTATATGACCCCTCCCCTACAGGGAGTACCTCAGTTTTTTTAGCAAAGCAATAAGTGTCCCACAAGAGGGGCGGGAGCTCTGTGTCCCGTGATGTACTCCAAGAAAAGGATTTTACGGGTAAGCGGTTATAAAATTCCTATTTTCTTTATTGTACATCACGGGACACAGAGGCTCATAGTAATTACTAAGTGGGATGTCCTAAAGCAATGCCTACGGAGGGAAGGGAGACGCAAATAAACGCAGACCGCCATCAGACGTGAGGACCTAAACTGCTGCCTGCAGTACACTGCGCCAAAAGCTGCATCCTCTTGCCATCTTACATTCACCTGATAGAAATTAGTGAACGTATGTATAGACGACCAAATGGCGGCCTTGTAAATCTGAGTCATAAAGACTTGGTAACGCACCGCCCATGAAGTCACTTACTGCCCCGGTAAAGTGCACTCTAAGGAGAAAACCTTTTCTTCAAACCGCAAGCCTGAATAATAACTTGACAAATCAACATTAAAACAGTATATTTAGATTCCCTATCCTGGGACTTACAGGTAGCGCCACAAATAGGGGTGCACTGAATGGGTTTTTTGGTGCCGAAACCGATACCAAAAATGAAAAATACACTAGGCCGAAAACCGAAACCGAAAATAACCGATACCGAAAATGACTGTTTTTAAAAAATATTTTTATACAGGAGATGGTCAGAGACTGGGGGCATAGTCAGGTTGAAAAAAGACACAAGTCCATCCAGTTCAACCTTAAAAACAATAAATAAATAAAAAATATCGTACAACCCAATATATCCAATTTTATACCCTCAGTTGATCCAGAGGAAGGCAAAAAACCCCAGTAGAGCATGCTCCAATTTGCTACAGGAGGGGAAAAAATCCCCCAAGAGGCAAACGGATTTTCCCTGGATCAGCTTTACCTATTAATGTTAGTACCCAGTTATATTATGTACATTTAGGAAAGTATCCAGGCCTTTCTTAAAGCAATCTACTGAGCTGGCCAGAACCACCTCTGGAGGAAGTCTATTCCACATTTTCACAGCTCTTACTGTGAAGAAACCTTTGCGTATTTGGAGATAAAATCTCTTTTCCTCTAGACGTAAAGAGTGCCCCCGTTGTCCTCTGGGTTGACCGTAAAGAGAATAACTCAACACCAATTTCACTATATGGACCCCTTCTATATTTGAATATGTTGATCATATCCCCCTTATTCTCCTCAAGAGTGAATAAATTCAGTTCCTCTAATCTTTCCTCATAGCTGACCTCCTCCATGCCTCTTATCAGTTTGGTTGCCCTTCTCTGCACTTTCACCAGTTCCCTGATATCCTTTTTGAGAACTGGTGCCCAAAAATGAACTGCATATTCCAGATGAGGTCTTACTAATAATTTGAACAGGGGCAAAATTATATCTCTCTCTCTGGAGTCCATGCCTCTCTTAATACAAGAAAGGACTTTGCTCGCCTTGGAAACCGCAGCTTGGCATTGCATGCTATTATTGAGCTTATGATCTACCAAAACCCCCAGATCCTTCTCCACCACGGATTCCCCCAGTTGTACTCCCCCTAGTATGTATGATGCATGCATATTCTTAGCCCGCATTTCTCAACTTTAACCTCATCTGCCACATAGTCGCCCAATTAGACAGTGCATTGAGGTTGGCTTGTAAATTGGAGACATCCTGCAAGGACGTTATTCCACTGCATAGCATGGTGTCATCTGCAAAGACAGAAATGTTACTTTTGATCCCAGACCCAATATCATTTATAAAGATATTAAAAAGTAAGGGCCCCAGTACTGAACCTTGGGGTACACCACTGATAACCTTAGACCATTCAGAGTAAGAATCATTAACCACTACTCTCTGAATTCTGTCTTTTAGCCAGTTTTCTATCCATTTACAAACTGATATTTCCAAGCCAGTAGACTTTACCTTACACATGAGCCGCGTGTGGGGAACTGTGTCAAACGCTTTTGCAAAATCCAAGTATACCATGTCCACAGCCACCCCTCTGTCCAAGGTTTTACTTACCTCTTCATAAAAAGAAATCAGGTTTGTCTGATAACTTCTGTCTTTCATGAATCCATGCTGTCCGTTGCTTAAAATGGTTTTTTTCCAGCAAGAACTCGACTATGTGGTCTTTTATTAAACTCTCCAGTATCTTCCCGACTATAGAAGTTAAACTAACAGGTCTATAGTTACTTGGTAAAGACTTTGATCCCTTTTTAAATATAGGCACCACGTTCGCCCTGCGCCAATCCAGTGGTACTATTCCCGTCATTAATGAGTCCCTAAAAATTAGATACAATGGCTTTGAAATTACAGAGCTCAATTCTTTTAGGATCCGTGGGTGGATGCCATCAGATCCAGGTGCTTTATCCACCTTTATTCTGTCTAAATATTTCTGGACCATATCACTTTTAAGCCATTGTGGATCATTCGGGGCTGTGTCACTACCACCCCCATTATGGACATGAGCTTCCCCATGCTCTTTTGTATACACAGAGCTGAAGAAACTTTTTAATAAATTTGCCTTCTCTTTGTCCCCAGTCACCCACTCTAGATTATTTTGTAAAGGGCCTACATGCTCAGACGTGACCTTTTTACTATTAATATATTTGAAGAATTTTTTGGGGTTTGTCCTACTATCTTTTGCAATCTCTCGTTCTTTTTGAATTTTTGCATCCTTGATTTCCTTTTTACATATTCTGTTAAATTCTTTGTAACATTTAAACGACAATAGTGTTCCTTCATTTTTATGTTTTTTAAAAGCACTTTTCTTATTGTTTATAGCTTTTTTAACTTTGGCTGTGAGCCACATAGGTTTTGTTTTTAGCCTTTTAAACTTATTGCCCATGGGAATATACTTTGCAGTAAGGTCCCAAACAGTCTTTTTGAAGAATTCCCATTTCTGTTCTGTGTTTATCAATGCAAATATCCCCCCCCCAGTCTAAATTCTGGAGAGCAGCCCTCATCCTTGGAAAATTTGCTCTCTTGAAGTTAAGTGTTTTTATCTTTTCCGTATGTATTCCTTGTTTACGGCTAACATCAAATGAAATCATGTTATGATCACTGCTACCCAGGTGTTCCTTTATCTGGACATTAGTAATATGCTCTGCATGGTTTGAGATTACCAGGTCCAACAGAGCTTCATTCCTAGTTGGGGCCTCAATAAACTGGACCATAAAGGACATGCTACAAGAGATGGTCAGAGACTGCGGACATGCTACAGGACAGGTCAGAGACTGCGGACATGGTACAGGAGATGGTCAGAGACTGCGGACATGGTAGAGGAGATGGCCAGAGACTGCGGACATGGTAAAGCAGATGGTCAGAGACTGCGGACATGGTAGAGGAGATGGTCAGAGACTGCGGACATGATACAAGAGATCAATGCCGCCTCACCAGTGCCTGTCAGATGTAGCCTCAGCAGTGCCCATCATGCAGCCCGCGTTTGCCCCTTAAATGCAGCCCGTGTGTGCCCATAAGATGCAGCCCACGTGTGCCCATAGGATGCAGCCTGCCTGTGCCTATAAGATGCAGCCTCACCTGTTCCCATCATGCAGCTTGCCAGTGCCCGTCATGCAGCCTGCCAGTTCTTGTCATGTAGCCTGCCAGCTCCCGAATCAGAGCGGCGATCTCCGTGTGTCACGGAGCTGCATTTTAATTGCCCAGGTGGCAGTAACGATGTCCCGCCTTCTGTAATCACGTCACACTGATTCAATGTCCCACCATTGGATCAGTGTGCCGTCTGTCACAGGAGGCGGGATATTGTTACTGCGGTCTGTGTAGTTAAACTCTGTGACACACGGAGATCGGGGCAAGGAGGGAGGGAGAGGAGGGAGGGAGGGAGAGGAGGGAGGGAGGGAGAGGAGGGAGGGAGGGAGGGGAGGGGGAGAAGAGAGGAGAGGACTGCGTCGTGCCAGGAGGACACCCCCGTAATGGGCGGCACCAGGGATGCGGCCCCCATTTTCGGCGCCGTTATCGGCATGATTTCCTTTTCGGCATTTTGTCATAAAGGCCATTTTCGGCCGATATGTTCGGCGGCCAAAATTTCGGTGCATCCCTAGCCACAAACATTAGTTTTCCGTATCTGAGCAGTTGCTTCAGATAGGCCTTGACTGATCTCACTACAACGAGAGAGTGCAACCATTTTAATAGCTGATTAGAACGCTGCCTGCCCATTCTTAGGGTTCTCTGGCAGAACAACAAACGTCAGATTCCTGTTTCTGAAACATTCAGATATACCTTTAACCGCTCTCACTATATTGAGAGGAATTAATAACTTTCCTTCCGCAGAACAAGGTTCTGGTAAAAAGGAAGGTAAGAAACGTGTTGATTCGAATGACAGCTAGATCCTTTTAGGAAAAAAGAAAAAGGCTGGGTGAGGATTTAACATCACCCTATACCTAAGAATAATTAAGTATGGCACTATACAAACGAAAGCTGCCAACACTGAAACTCTCTTGCGGAGGCTACCGCAATGGAGAACACCAATTCCCCTGTTAGGAGGACCAAAGGAATGTGGTGCATCGGCCCAAGGAGCTGTCCTTGTACGCCGACAAAACTAGACTCAACCCTACGGGCACAAGTGCGGCCTAACTGGCGGATTTATACGTGATGTCCCTTGTATAAAAGGCCCGGATCAAAGAATGCAAAGCAAGCGGCCTTTGAAAAACAATGACAAAGGCCGAGATCTGACCCTTGATGGTATTTAAGGCTAGCTTAATTTTTACCCCCAACTGTAGGAAGGCAAGAATGCTACCTAAAACATACCTCCGAGGATGCCATCTTTGGTTTTATACCAGGAAACATAGGCCCTCCAGACCCTATAATAAATGGTCCTAGAGGCCCGCTTTCTTGCATTAATCAGGGCAGTTAGCACTGAACCTGAAAGCCCCGATTCTTTAACATGTGGGCTTTAATAGACAGACCATTAAATTTAGCGATTGCAAGGCCGGATGGAACAACGGCCCTTTGCAAAAGCAAGTCTGGACCAGATGGAAGAGTCCGCGGTTTTCCTACTGCCAACCTTATGATCTCTGCATACCAGGATCTTCTGGGCCATGCCGGGCTAGTAGTATTACTGGTTTCCCTTCCACTTTGATCCTGCATAGAAGCTGTGGAAGCAGCTGAACTGGGGAAAACGTATAAATCAGTGAAAAACTGATCCCACTGGGCCACTAACGCATCTGTCCCATATGCGAGTGGATCCCTAGCCCTTGACACAAGGCTGTCCAACTTCTTCTTGAACCTGGACGCCCAAAATTTTTATCTGGTAAGAAAAAAGTCGGGGTGCAGAGGCCATTCTCCCGGGAACAATTGTTGATGGCTCCAGAGAGCCGCCTGTCAATTCTCCATTTCACGAAATGAAGATTGTTGATAGGCAAGGTACAAGCTCCTCTGCCCAAACCAGAACATGGCCCACTTCCCTCTGGCTGCGTGACTTCTAGTGCCTCCTTGGTAAATGAAGTAAATCACTGATGTGGCATTGTCGGATTGTACCTTGACAGAACAATCCTGCAATCTAAACGCCCAGGCCATTAAGCCAGACGTGCCATCAGAAACTCTAGAATGTCGACAGTCAAGGCTCTCTGAGCTTGACCACTTCCCCTGGGCAGTGGTCACCTTCAGGACTGGTCTCGATCCCTAGAGGCCAGCCTTCGTAGCCACCACCTCCCAGGTAATTGGCATGAAGGATCTTCCTTTCTGCCATCTTGCTGAGGTTCCGGCATATCCCTAGGACCAAACCCTTTGGATAATGCCTACGTGAGGATCTACTTGTTCCAGGCAGACAGAATAATGTTTATAGCAGCCTTGAACAAAACTGAGCATAGGGAACCGCTTTGAATGAAGCCATCTTCCCTAGCACCTTAGCAAAGGTAAATGTAAGGAACTCTTCCTTGCCTTGACCCCTTTTTGGGCTGAGTCCCAAACATTCCAAGCTCCTTACCGACCGTAAGAAAGTACCTTTAGACTGGGATCCCAACCCAGGAGTTCCAGATACTTGACCACCTAGGTCCAGCCATGCTACGGACTGATGTATCAGCAGCAGATTGCCTCGGTATGCCATTACTTTTATACCCTGGGCCTTTACCCCGGGCACAGTGGCTAACCCGAAAGGCCAGACCACCAACCGGAAGAGGTGCTGTTCTCCTGCAAAACGCAGACAACCTCTGTAGCTCATGCAAATAAACACATATGCAAACGGCCCGTATGTGTATGAGGCAAGTATTAACGTCATATACCTCTATCGAAGCGTGCGTTCATGGAAGCATAAATTCATACAAATGTTTTAGGCAAGAACAAGAAAAGTGTGTGCTGTATACACGCATACATATAACACGTGTGCTATGGAACAGGCATCTTGCAAGCAAGCATGCGTTTTATGAACGTGTTATGCAACAATACACATGTATCCATGCAGACACGTATTCCTATGTGAACATAAGGAATCCTGTATATTTAAGGAAAACTTAAATTAACATGCCTCGTTATGCAACCATGCAAATCTAGGCGATCATGCAACTTTAGGCGATCATGCATCCTTATGTGATTCTGCAATTTTTATACGATCAAACATTTTATGCATTATAAGCACTACTGTGCGGACAAGTACCCTTGTGTGACCAAAGACTCTTATGTGATCAAGCACCCTTGTGAGATCAAGCATCTTTATGTAATCCAGGATTTTTATGCGATTTTAGGCATTTCTGTGCAAACAAGCACTTTAATGTGACCCAGCATCCTCATGTGACTATGTAAAACACATGAAAATCCATACCAACAGAAAACATGTATCTTTATGTGATCAACAAGAACATGTTCTGTTATTTGTTTTACCCACATGATGTACATTCCAAACTCATGTATTTTATGCAAACATGTTGACTAGTAAAGAGGAACTTATCCTCTGCCAACGTGCGTTTCCGCAATCATGCAATTTAACTGTTTGTGCTTTAGCAACAATGCGCACCAGCAACTGTGCATCCCAGAAGTTGGGCATTTGGCTAGCTTGTAAGCAAGCACCTGCATGAGGATCCTGTGGAGATTTTCTAGCCTGATGATCAAGCATCTTCATGCGATCAAGTCTTTCTGCGTGACCATGCAACTAGGAGAAAAGAAAAAAAAAAAAAAAACGATGCATCTCTATACAAACTATGCATCTTTATGTGACCGTCTATCTTTAAGCGATCCTTAAACCTTATGCGATCACGCGTCCTTATGTGATCAAAAAATTAAGCATGTTTAGTGTGTTATTTATTTTTTTTCCCACACAAACATGTCCAAACATGCATTTTGTACACACATGACCATGTATCTTTATGCAACCTGTTTGTTTAAGCAGCAACCTTGCGTTTAAGCAGCACCTGTGCGTTTCAGCAGCAACTGTGCGATCCAGCCATTGTGTATTTCAGCATCTGTGCGTTTTAAGCAACTGTGTAATTCAGCATCTGTGTATGTTAGCAACTGTGCGATTTTAGCAACTGTACACATCAGCATCTGTGCATACTAGTAACTGTGCGATTTTAGCAACTGTACATATCAGCATCTGTGCGTACTAGGAACTGTGAAATTTTAGCAACTGTGCATATCAGCATCTGTGCGTATTAGCAACTGTGTGATTTTAGCAACTAAGCATATCAGCATCTGTGTGTATTTAGCAACTGTGCGATTTTAGCAAGCCTGTAAGCTAGGGTTGCCACCTCATCCCTTTAAACCCGAACACATATGAATTACACAGGTTCTGAGGCTAATTAAATGCAGATAAGCAACAAGTGAGTTTAATTACCACCTTAATCAGCCACATAACCTGTATAATTAATATGTGTTCGGGTTTAAAGGGATGAGGTGGCAACTCTACTGTAAGCAAGCACCTGCTGAACTGCAGTTGGTCCTATACTTATACCTGTAGGATACCAAGCACATATGCACTATGCTCAAACCTTTCAAACACATAATATAACAACATGCATTTCAAAACGGCTAATCATCCAGGGGTATATCTACTACTTACAGCTTGTACATGCCCCATGGATAGGCAGAAAATATGCAGCATGTAATCATGACTTGTCTGTACCTGTTCCCAAGCTGGTACTCACACACTCATGGCCCACTGTTCTATCTCCAAGGCTGTCCGACCTGTCAGCACATGGTAATGGCTGCCCTTCCTCTTCCTGCCTACAATAACAATAGGCTAGGAGCAAATCTGTGCCCTCTAGTGGCTGGGGAAAAAACAGCAGCCTGCCTGAGCCAGAGTACAAGTATGATAGAACAGCACACTGCTCCCAGTGGCCACCGGGAAACAGACAGTCAGATCACTCTCTTAACTGAGACACTGCAAACAAATGCAGACTCACCATTCCTCGCTGCAGGGTACTGCTGGAATACCACAGCGACCCAATCTTCACCCATCAAGGTGGGTTGGTGTCATGCCAGACCTTAAAGGACGGGGCCTCCTCTGTACATAGGGTCCACTGCCTTGGGCCTTGTATAGCGCCTTGCCAGAGCAAACCTGTGGTATAGCAATGTGACCAAGGTGCTGGATCTCAGGGCCCAGCTCTCCTAAGAAAAGCGTTACAGGCAAAACCTTGTTCTTCGGTATCGAGGCATCGGGTGCCATCCACTTTAGCTTTTGTTTTGGCTCTTTGAATGGATCCGATAGCGAAGCTTCTTGACCCTGTTCAGGCCATCTAGGAGCACTCATTAACCGTGACCAACACCTTAGACCCTGGCGAAAAAACTGAGGTACTCCCTGTAGGGGAGGGGTTATATAGGGAGGAAACTTCCTGTCTAATTGATTACACCAGTGTCCAGCACCTGAAGGTGAGATATAAACCCACTTAGTAATTACTATGAGCCTCTGTGTCCCGTGATGTACGATAAAGAAATTTTATATATATATATATATATATATATATATATATATATATATATATATATATATATATATATATATATATATCCTGTTTACCCGAAAATAAGACCTAGCGTGATTGTCAGTGATGGCTGCAATATAAGCCCTGCCCCCCAAATAAGTCCTACCCTGAAAATAAGACCAACAGGGACTTTAACTAGGGCTTATTTGGGGGGTAGAGCTTTTATTGCAGCCATCATCGACAATCACGCTAGGTCTTATTTTCGGGGAAACAGGGTATATATATATATATATATATATATATATATATATATATATATATATATATATATATATATATATATATATATATATATATATACACACATACACACACACAGCGGGGCAAAAAAGTATTTAGTCAGTCACCAATTGTGCAAGTTCTCCCACTTAAAAAGATGAGAGAGGCCTGTAATTGTCATCATAGGTATACCTCAACTATGAGAGACAAAATGTGGAAACAAATCAAGACAATCATATTGTCTGATTTTTTAAATAATTTATTTGCAAATTATGGTGGAAAATAAGTATTTGGTCAATATCAAAAGTTCATCTCAATACTTTGTTATATATCCTTTGTTGGCAATGACAGAGGTCAATCGTTTTCTGTAAGTCTTCACAAGGTTGTCACACACTGTTGCTGGTATGTTGGCCCATTCCTCCATGCAGATCTCCTCTAGAGCAGTGATGTTTTGGGACTGTCGCTGGGCAACACCGACTTTCAACTCTCTCCAAAGGTTTTCTATGGGGTTGAGATCTGGAGACTGGCTAGGTCACTCCAGGACCTTGAAATGCTTCTTACGAAGCCACTCCTTCGTTGCCCAGGTGGTGTGTTTGGGATCATTGTCATGCTGAAAGACCCAGCCACGTTTCATCTTCAATGCCCTTGCTGATGGGAAGAGGTTTGCACTCAAAATCTCACGATACATGGCCCCATTCATTCTTTCATGTACACGGATCGGTCGTCCTGTTCCCTTTGCAGAGAAACAGCCCCAAAGCATGTGTTTGCCACCCCCATGCTTCACAGTAAGTATGGTGTTCTTTGATTGCAACTAAGCATTCTCTCTCCTCCAAACACGATGAGTTGTGTTTTTACCAAACAGTTCTACTTTGGTTTCATCTGACCATATGACATTCTCCCAGTCCTCTTCTGGATCATCCAAATGCTCTCTAGCAAACCTCAGACGGGCCCGGACATGTACTGGCTTAAGCAGGGGGACACGTCTGGCACTGCACACTACCGGCGTGCACTGCACAGTCCCTGGCGGCGTAGTGTGTTACTGATGGTAGCCTTTGTTACATTGGTCCCAGCTCTCTGCAGGTCATTCACTAGGTCTCCCCGTGTGGTTCTGGGATTTTTGCTCACCATTCTTGTGATCATTTTGACCCCACGGGGTGAGATCTTGCGTGGAGCCTCAGATCAAGGGAGATTATCAGTGGTCTTGTATGTCTTCCATTTTCTAATTATTGCTCCCACAGTTGATTTCTTCACACAAAGCTGCTTGCCTATTGCAGATTCAGTCTTCCCAGCCCGGTGCAGGTCTACAATTTTGTTTCTGGTGTCCTTCGACAGCTCTTTGGTCTTCACCATAGTGGAGTTTGGAGTGTGACTGTTTGAGGTTGTGGACAGGTGTCTTTTATACTGATAACAAGTTCAAACAGGTGCCATTAATACAGGTAATAAGTGGAGGACAGAGGAGCCTCTTAAAGAAGAAGATAAAGGTCTGTGAGAGCCAGAAATCTTGCTTGTTTGTAGGTGACCAAATACTTATTTTCCACCATAATTTGCAAATAAATTCTTTCAAAAATCAGACAATGTGATTGTCTGGATTTGTTTCCACATTTTGTCTCTCATAGTTGAGGTATACCTATGATGACAATTACAGGCCTCTCTCATCTTTTTAAGTGGGAGAACTTGCACAATTGGTGGCTGACTAAATACTTTTTTGCCCCACTGTATGTATATATATATATATATATATATATATATATATACACACACACACAAAGTATATTTATATTTCATATGTTACATAGTTAGGTTGAAAAAAAGACACAAGTCCATCTAGTTCAACCATAAAAAAAAAAGTAATGAAATAAAAAATATCACACAATCCCATATACCCACAGTTGATCCAGAGGAAGGTGAAAAAACCCCCAGAAAAGCAGGATCCAATTTGCTACATCAGGGGAAAAAAATCCTTCCTAATCCCAGAGAGGCAATCGGATTTTCCCTGGATCAACTTTACCTATAAATGTTAGTACCCAGTTATATTATGTACATTTAGGAAAGAATCCAGGCCTTTCTTAAAGCACTCTACTGAGCTGACCAGAACCACCTCTGGAGGGAGTCTATCCCACATTTTCACAGCTCTTACTGTGAAGAAACCTTTCCGTACTTGGAGATGAAATCTCTTTTCCTCTAGACGTAAAGAGTGCCTCCTTATCCTCTGTTGACCGTAAAGTGAATAACTCAACACCAAGTTCACTATATGGACCCCTTATATATTTATACATGGTGAACATATACCCCCCTAATCTCTTCTCAAGAGTGAATAAATTCAGTTCCTCTAATCCTTACTCATAGCTGAGCTCCTCCATGCCTCTTATCAGTTTGGTTGCCCTAAACTGCCCTGCACTTTCTCCAGTTCCCAGATATCCTTTTTGAGAACTGGTGCCCAAAACTGAACTGCATATTCCAGATGAAGTCTTAATAATGATTTGTACAGGGGCAAAATTATATCTTTCTCTTTATAGTCCATACCTCTCTTAATACAAGAAAGGCCTTTGCTCAACGCAGCTTGGCATTGCATGCTATTACTGAGCTTATTGATCTACCAAAACCCCCAGATCCTTCTCCACCATTGTTTCCCTCTAGAATGTATGATGCATGCATATTCTTAGCCCCCAAGTGCTTTACTTTACATTTATCAACATTAAACCTCATCTGCCACATAGTCGCCCAATTAGACAGTGCACTGAGGTTGGCTTGTAAATTGGAGACATCCTGTAAGGATGTTATTCCACTGCATAGCTGATAGCATAAAGATATTAAAAAGTAAGGGTCCCAGCACTGAACACTGGGGTACACCACTGATAACCTTAGACGATTCAGAGTAAGAATCATTAACCACTACTCTCTGAATTCTGTCTTTTAGCCAGTTTTCTATCCATTTACAAACTGATATTTCCAAGCCTGTAGACTTTACCTTACACATGAGTCGTGTGTGGGGAACTGTGTCAAACGCTTTTGCAAAATCCAAGTACAGTGGGGACGGAAAGTATTCAGACCCCCTTAAATTTTTCACTCTGTTATATTGCAGCCATTTGCTAAAATCATTTAAGTTCATTTTTTCACATTAATGTACACACAGCACCCCATATTGACAGAAAAATACAGAATTGTTGACATTTTTGCAGATTTATTAAAAAAGAAAAACTGAAATATCACATGGTCCTAAGTATTCAGATTCTTTGCTCTGACACTCATATATTTAACTCAGGTGCTGTCCATTTCTTCTGATCATCCTTGAGATGGTTTACACCTTCATTTGAGTCCAGCTGTGCTTGATTATACTGATTGGACTTGATTAGGAAAGCCACACACCTGTCTATATAAGACCTTACAGCTCACAGTGCATGTCAGAGCAAATGAGAATCATGAGGTCAAAGAAACTACCAGAAGAGCTCAGAGACAGAATAGTGGCAAGGCACAGATCTGGCCAGGGTTACAAAAAAATGTCTGCTGCACTTAAGGTTCCTAAGAGCACAGTGGCCTCCACAGTCCTTAAATGGAAGACGTTTGGGACGACCAGAACCCTTACTAGAGCTGACCGTCTGGCCAAACTGAGCTATTGGGGGAGAAGAGCCTTGGGGAGAGAGGTAAAGAAGAACCCAAAGATCACTGTGACTGAGCTCCAGAGATGCAGTCGGGAGATGGGAGAAAGTTGTAGAAAGTCAACCATCACTGCAGCCCTCCACCAGTCTGGGCTTTATGGCAGAGTGGCCCGGCGGAAGTCTCTCCTCAGTGCAAGACACATGAAAGCCCGCATGGAGTTTGTTAAAAAAAACACCTGAAGGACTCCAAGACGGTGAGAAATAAGATTCTTTGGTCTGATGAGACCAAGATAGAACTTTTTGGCCTTAATTCTAAGCGTTATGTGTGAAAAAAAACAGGCACTGTTCATCACCTGTCCAATACAGTCCCAAAAGTGAAGCATGGTGGTGGCAGCATCATGCTGTGGGGGTGTTTTTCAGCTGCAGGAACAGGATGACTGGTTGCAATCGAGGGAAAGATGAATGCAGCCAAGTACAGGGATATCCTGGGCGAAAACCTTCTCCAGAGTGCTCAGGACCTCAGACTGGGCCGAAGGTTTACCTTCCAACAAGACAATGACCCTAAGCACACAGCTAAAATAACGAAGGAGTGGCTTCACAACAACTCCGTGACTGTTCTTGAATGGCCCGGCCAGAGCCCTGACTTAAACCCAATTGAGCATCTCTGGAGAGACCTAAAAATGGCTGTCCACCAACGTTTACCATCCAACCTGACAGAACTGGAGAGGATCCGCAAGGAGGAATGGCAGGGGATCCCCAAATCCAGGTGTGAAAAACTTGTTGCATCTTTCCCAAAAAGACTCATGGCTGTATTAGATCAAAAGGGTGCTTCTACTAAATACTGATCCCGTATTTTGTAGACGCTATAACTTTTGCGCAAACCAATCAATATACGCTTATCGCAATTTTTTTTAACCAAAAATATGTAGAAGAATACGTATCGGCCTAAACTGAGGAAAAAATTTGTTAAAAAAAAAAAAAAAATTGGATATTTATTATAGCAAAAAGTAAAAAATATTGTGTTTTTTCAAAATTGTCCCTCTTCTTTTGTTTATAGCGCAATAAATAAAAACCGCAGAGGTGATCAAATACCACCAAAAGAAAGCTCTATTTGTGGGGAAAAAAATGATAAAAATTTAATTAAGGTGCAGTGTAACACGACCGCGCAATTGTCATTCAAAGTGCGACAGCGCTGAAAACTGAAAAATGGCTTGGGCAGGAAGGGGGTGTAAGTGCCCTGTATTGAGGTGGTTAAATATAGGAAACTAAAAAGCAAAATGATTTTGTGCAATAGTCTAATTACCTGAGGAGAGCTCCTCTAGGTATGATGTTGTGAAAATAATCATAACAGGAATACTAAAGTGCAATGAGTGCATAAAGAAAAAATAACAAAGGAGTAATCATAAACTCATGATTGGTATAGGTAAAATTAATGATCACAAATGGTATAAAGTGTCTGGTGAATAATATCAAAGAAATAGTGATAAATAATGCACCAATAACAGTGAAAAAGTGCAATGAAGGGTTAATAGTCCAAAAACAAGATAGATGTACAAGCTAGGTCCACATGGTATGTTGGACTGTGCTAAAAAGTCACGGATGTGGAATAAGAGGTTAATCCAATAGGTGGCTTTAGTAGTAAAATAAAGTGGTGTTGCCCATATAAAACTCCATACAATTTGCTAGATGTAGTCTCCCAGAACTCTCACAAAAGGTTAAAAGCAAATGGAATAAGGCATCAGTCCCCAGATGAAGACACGTGACGGTGTTGTAACGCGTAGGGAGTGGCGTAGGGAGTGGCCGGAGCGAGACCTACACCAGGAGGAAAAGTGAGAGGGCGCTGAGAACGCCATACTATCACTGCCTTATTCCATTTGCTTTTAACCTTTTGTTATAATGTAAGAGTCCATTGTAGATACTCAATAAATATCCCTTTACTGTTTTAATATACTACACTAGTGAAGCACCCCTTCTTTTCTCCTTTTCCTTCCCCTTACCAATGCGGTGGTAATACCGAAGCCTTTTAGGAACTTTGGCAGAGGATTTTTAAGGAGAAATCTACAACCAGCCTCACTGACTTCATACAACAGTGGCAACATCTACAAACCTGAACTCACAGATGCAATTATTAATCAGCTTTAAGGTGAGAGTTCTGGGAGGCTACATCTAGCAAATTGTATGGAGTTTTATATGGGCAACACCACTTTATTTTACTACTAAGAAGCCACCTATTGGATTAACCTATTATTCCACATCCGTGACTTTTTAGCACAGTCCAACATACCATGTGGACCTAGCTTGTACATCTATCTTGTTTTTGGACTATTAACCCTTCATTGCACTTTTTCACTGTTATTGGTGCATTATTTATCACTATTTCTTTGGTATTATTCACCAGACACTTTATACCATTTGTGATCATTAATTTTACCTATACCAGTCATGAGTTTATGATTACTCCTCTGTTATATTTTCTTTATGCACTTATTGCACTTTAGTATTCCTGTTATGATTATTTTCACAACATCATACCTAGAGGAGCTCTCCTCAGGTAGACTATTGCGCGAAATCATTTTGCTTTTTAGTTTCCTATATTTGTGTCGCTGTGAACACTTTAGATTTTGCTGCAATTAGCCTATTTATTTGCTACACATCAACTGATAAGTGCAAGGACACTTATCACCTTAGCCTTTTTAAATATAGACACCACATTGGCCCTACGCCAATCCAGTGGTACTATTCCCGTCATTAATGAGTCCCTAAAAATTAGATACAATGGCTTTGAAATTACAGAGCTCAATTCTTTTAGCATCTGTGGGTGGATGCCATCTGGTCCAGGTGCTTTATCCACCTTTATTCTGTCTAAATATTTCTGGACCATATCCCTTTTGAGCCATTGTGGATCATTTGGGGCTGTGTCACTACCACCCCCATTATGGACATGAGCTCCCCCATGCTCCTTTGTATACACAGAGCTGAAGAAAGTATTTAATAATTTTGCCTTCTCTTTGTCCCCAGTCACCCACTCAAGATTATTTTGTACATGCACAGACCTGACCTTTTTACTATTAATATATTTGAAGAATTTCTTGGGGTTTGTCCTACTATCTTTTGCAATCTGTCATTCGTTTTGAGTTTTTGCATCCTTGATTTCCTTTTTACATATTCTGTTATATTCTTTGAAACTGTTAAAGGACACCAGTGTTCCTTCATTTTTATGTTTTTTATAAGCTCTTTTCTTATTGTTTATAGCTTTTTAACTTTGGCCGTCAGCCACATAGGTTTTATTTTTAGCCTTTTAAACTTATTGCCCATGGAAATATACTTTGCAGTGAGTTCACAGTCACTTTGAAGAATTCCCATTTCTGTTCTGTGTCCATTGATGCCAATATTCCCTCCCAGACTAAGCAATGGAGAGCAGCCCTCATCCTTGGAAAATTTGCTCTCAAAGTATTTTTATCTTTGTCCTACTCGGAAGTGAGGTAGGTGCGTGGTTCCGCCTTATGTGTTTCGTCAGATGTCTGACAAAATGCGTAAGACGGAGCCAAGCACCCACGTCACTTCCCGTACGCTATCAGGGAGCTTGGAACGCAGTTGGAGCTCGTGCTGCATACCAGCCCCTGACCACTTGTGTCTACCATAGACTGTAGTTTCGATTGAGAGGTTTTTTACCCATTGCATGGGACGCTTGTTTTTAATGTGTTTTTTTAATAAACTAACCTTTGATACTACACTATGGGAGCCCATATATTTGAATGTACAGATGAATAAGATACAATGTAAAACCACTTTTAACCACTTGCCGACCGCCTAACGCACATATACGGCGGCAGAATGGCACGGGCAGGCAGAATCACGTACGCATACGTGATCTGCCTCCCGCGGGTGGAGGGTCCGATCGGACCCCCCCCGGTGCCATAGGCGGTCGGCTCTCGTTCGCGGGCGATGAGAGGTGAGGGGGAGGCCATCCATTGTTGGCCACCCCCTCCCGATCGCTCCCGGCGAATGAAAACGCTTCCTTTCCCTCTGTAATGTAAACAGAGGGAAAGGAAGTGATGTCATCCCTCCTCGAGCCGGTCTTTTCGTCCCGGCGCAGAGGAGAGAAGACATCCAAGTAAGTGCACCAACACTACACTTACAGTAGAACACGCAGGCACACTTTTCACCCCCCTGTCACCCCCCGATCACCCCCCTGTACCCCCTGTCACTCTGACACCAATAGCAGTTTTTTTTTTTTTGCATTGGTGTCAGTTTGTGTCAGTTACAAGTGTTAGGGCAGTTAGGTTAGCCCCCTTTAGGTCTAGGGTACCCCCCTTTAGGTCCAGGGTACCCCCCTAACCCCCCCCTAATAAAAGTTAACCCCTTGATTACCCCCCGTCGCCAGTGTCGCTAAGCGATCGTTTTTCTGATCGCTGTATTAGTGACACAGGTGACGCTAGTTAGGGAGGTAAGTATATAGGTTCGCTGTCAGTGTTTTATAGCGACAGGGACCCCCATATACTACCTGCTAAAGGTTTTAACCCCTTGATTGCCCCCTAGTTAACCCTTTCACCAGCGATCACCGTATAAGTGTTACGGGTGACGCTGGTTAGCTAGTTTGTTTTTTGTAGTTTATTATTGTGACGGATCCTATCCCACACTCCACTGAGTGCCTCCGTCAATAACACCGCTTACTCCAGTATGACCATCAGACAGATATAATATTATAGCTGCATTGAATACAAGTCTAGTCGATAATAGCTTGTAGAATCTTGACTGCTTTATTGGACAGAACACAGCCTTTTTATACACATTTAACACAAGGGGTTAGATAACGAGGTAGGGCTGACTCAAGGACACTCCCCCCTCCCCTCTAGCAAAAACTTAAAAGACAATAATATAATTAACATGGTAATTAACACAACACTTAAGGCAGACCTGGTGACCAGACAGTTCATCTCTGCAGGTTAATGTGATCAGCTCTTTCAAGAATCATGTATTGGGCAAGTTCAAAAAAAAATAAAAGATTAATATAGAAATACCAAATAACAGGGTGAATGTGGACAGAAAAAGGTCCTTGCAGCCAGTGTCCGCGACAGTGCCCCCCCCCGTCCCATAGTCCGGCAGACCCAACTAGATCCACCATGGGTCAGCTTGGGGCTGTCCGGGAGAGTTTTATAGTTCCGTTTGCCGGGAAAGTCCATCAGCATTCCCATTCTGCTTTCCTGGCCGATACTGTATGGTAAAATTGTAGGGCTGCAGTGCCAAGCTCCATCGTAACAAACGTCCATTATCCCCGGAGACCCGATTAAGCCAGATTAATGGATTGTGGTCGGTGAGCACCGTAAAAGATCGTCCGTAGAGATAAGGTTGGAATTTCTTGAGAGCCCACACCAGCGCCAAACACTCCTTCTCCACGGCTGCATAACCGACTTCCCTGGGTAGCAGCTTCCGACTGATGTAGGCCACTGGGTGCTCACCGCCATCAGGTCCTACTTGGCTCAGTACTGCCCCCAGACCGAATGTAGAGGCATCTGTGTGGACACAAAAACGTTTGGTTGGGTCAGGGGCAGCTAGAACAGGAGCTGAAGTTAGTGCATTCTTTAATTGTTGGAAGGCAGCTTCACACTCAGGGGACCACAGTACCTGTCGGGGAAGGTGCTTCTTAGTCAGGTCTGTCAGGGGCTTAGCGATGGAACTATATTGCGGGACAAATTTCCTATAGTACCCAGCTGTGCCGAGGAACGCCAGGACCTGGGTTTTAGTACGGGGGGTTGGCCACTTGGCAACGGCCTCAATCTTAGCAGGCTCAGGTCGTTGTTGTCCACTGCCTACTCGATGTCCAAGGTACTGTACCTCGGACATCCCTATGCTGCATTTCTCTGGCTTAAGGGTTAGTCCCGCAGCCTTGATGCGGTCTAGCACGACACCCAGATGAACCAGATGGTCCTCCAAGGTATCACTGTAGATCGCAATGTCGTCCAGATATGCACAAGCATAGTCCTGGAGGCCATCGAGGAGTTGGTCTACCATCCTCTGGAAAGTCGCCGGTGCATTCTTCATCCCAAATGGCATTACTTTAGACTGGTATAAGCCAAATGGGGTAATGAACGCCGATTTCAGAATAGATTCCGCATCCAGAGGAATTTGCCAGTATCCTTTGCATAGGTCAAGGGTTGTCAGGAATTTTCCCCGAGCAATGCGATCTAACAGATCATCGACCCGGGGCATAGGGTAAGCATCAGTGGTGGTGCACTCATTTAATCTGCGGTAGTCTACACAGAAGCGAGTTGTGCCATCCCGCTTCGGTACAAGGACCACCGGGGAAGCCCAGGGGCTGCTGGATGGCTCAATGACTCCCAATTCAAGCATCTCCTTAATCTCATGACGCATCCCCTCTCTCACTGCGTCAGGTATCCGGTAAGCTGCCTGTCTTAGTGGCAGTTGTCCCGGGGTCTCCACACGGTGCACTGCCATAGTAGTGTACCCAGGGACTGTGGAGAACATTTCCCTTCTCTGACTAAGGACCTGTCTAGCTTGTTCTCTCTGCGTCGGCCCTAGCTGGTCGTCAAGCTTTATCATCTCTATCCCTGCAGTAATTCTATTTAGCTCCGGGAGCACCAGCAGGGGAAGATTCTCAGAATCTTCCACAGCTGGAGCACATATAGCGGCTACCTCTCCTGATCTTTCCCAGTATGCTTTCAACATGTTCACATGAAAGGTCCGTCGGACTCTTTCATCCGAACATTTAGCCACTAGGTAGGTTGTGTCACAGAGCTTTGCCACAACCCGGTAAGGTCCCTGCCAAGTGGCCTGTAACTTGTCCTGCTTGGTTGGTCTGAGGGCAAGAACCTTCTGCCCAACCTCCAGAGTGCGGTTCCGAGCAGTACGATCGTACCATCGTTTCTGCCGCCTTTGGGCAGCCCGAAGGTTCTCCTGGACAGTGTCCGTGAGCTCCTTCAGTCTGTCCCTAAACTCAAGAACGTATGCTACGATAGAGGACCCTTGGGGATCAATTCCCCCTTCCCAGTGGGCTCTGACTAGATCTAGGGGCCCCCTCACCCGCCTCCCATACAGTAACTCAAATGGGGAGAACCCGGTAGATTCCTGCGGCACCTCCCGATAAGCGAAGAGAAGGTGTGGCAGATATCTCTCCCAATCCCTGTGAGAGGTTGCAAATGTCCTAAGCAGCTGTTTCAGTGTTCCATTGAACCTCTCACACAGTCCGTTGGTCTGGGGGTGATAGGGAGAGCTCTGTAGGGGCTTTATCCCACACAGCCTCCATAACTGCTGAGTGAGCTCAGCAGTGAACTGGGTCCCCTGGTCAGAGATGATTTCCCGAGGGAAACCCACCCTGGCAAAGATCCGGAGCAAAGCATCAGCCACAGTTTCTGCATGGATATTTGCCAGGGGAATGGCCTCCGGGTACCGGGTGGCATAATCCACCACAGTAAGGATATATCTCTTCCCAGAAGGACTAGGTCTGGGCAATGGTCCAACCAGGTCTACGGCAACACGGCTAAAGGGTTCATCAATGATCGGTAAAGGGTGTAGGGGAGCTTTCAGCGGGCCCCCATGCTTACCCACCCGCTGGCATGTGTCACAGGTCCGGCAATACTGTCGGACATCCCCTGTAATCCCCGGCCAAAAAAATGACTGAGTCAGACGGTGGAGGGTCCGGGACATCCCCAGGTGTCCGGCTAAGGGTATGTCATGCCCAATGCGCAGCAGGTCATGACGATATTTCTGCGGCACAACCAGCTGCCGCTTGGGTGGATGGGAGGCTGTCTTTCCCTCAGTAACCCGATAGAGTAATCCCTGGACCCACTCTATTCGCTCCCTCTCCAACCCCCCAGGGTCCAATCCTGCTCTTTCCCTATAGCTAGCTAAGGAAGGGTCGCTAAGAGTTGCCTGAGCAAATTCTTGGGGAGAAGCCCAAGTCGGGATAGGGTTAGTTGGGGTAGTACAGTCTAGGTCAGGGGTGACAGGTCTTACCTGGGTCCCGTCCTCGAGGGAGCGCACCTCCATCCGGGCTTGCTGGCGGGTGGTAACAGGATAGGCTTCCGGGGATACATCCAGGGAGAAGGCTGAATTTAAACGTCCCAAATCGTTGCCCAACAAAACCTCTGCAGGTAAGTTCTGCATTATTCCCACTTCCACTTCTTTGGCCCCCGAACCCCAATCAAGGTGAACCCTGGCAGTGGGGACCCGCATAACATTTCCCCCGGCCACCCGCACAGCCACAGACCGTCCCGTCTGCTCTGCCGGGTTTATCATTCGGGACTGTATCAGGGTAATAGTAGCTCCCGTGTCCCGCAGTCCCTGGGCAGCCCGACCATTAATCCACACGGCTTGTCGATGGTGCAAACGATTATCTGTAGTGGCAGCTTGCACAGGGTCTGCCTCATGTAGAATTCCAATATTCTCCTCGCTTGGGTAAGTCACATCATCTCTCTCCAGACAGTGTGCAGCAGCCCGGGCAGGTCCAAGGGGCCTGTTGTTCCGCGCGTCCTGGGAAACATTCTGCGGACAATACCTCCTAACATGCCCTGATTGGTTGCATCTGTAGCAGAGGTCCCCTTTTCCTCGTGAAGATGGTAGCTGAGTGGGGCCGGGGATTGACGGCTGGTGTGGAGAGGCAACGCTCCGTGGAATGTTGGGGACAGGCCGAGCTGGGGTCTTAGGCTCTGGTTGTACAGTCCGCCTTGAATCCACGTATTGGTCAGCTAGGGTGGCAGCTTCATCTACTGTGACTGGCCGCCGATCCTTTACCCAGTCTCTAACTTCATGTGGGGTATGATCATAGAATTGTTCCAGGAGGATTAGCTGGAGCGCATCTGCCATGGTAACAGCTTGGCGCCCGGTCATCCAACTCTCCGCTGCTCGGGTCATTTGATGAGCCCATTCTGTGTAAGGTTCTCTCTCCTTTCGGCGGAGGTTGCGAAACCTCAAACGGTGTGCCTCTGGAGTAATGCCGAAGCGAGCCAATAGTCTTTCTTTTACCCGGTCATAGTCCTGGCTGATCTCATCAGGGACATTATTGTACGCCTCTGCAGCCCTTCCTGTGAGACGGCTGACCAGGAGCGTGACCCAATCTGCTTTATTGACACCTTGGAGACCGCATTGACGCTCAAACATTTGCAGGTGAACATCCATCTCATCTTCACCATCTTGAAACATGCGGAAGGCGGCATAGGGTAGCTTTTTGTGGGCCGTTGGAGCTTCCCGGTTGAACATAACTGACGCTCCTTGGTCCCGCTGGAGTTCAGCCATTCGCAGCTGGGACACCTCTGTTAACACTTGACTGATAACCTCCTGCGGGGGGTGAGTACCATACAAGGCCAGTCGCCACTGGACGTCACGCTGGAACTTTGCCGCCTCTGAGGTATCTGCTGGTGGGTTACTGGCCTGGTCAATCTCCATTAGTTCGGTGATGAGAGTCGCTTTGGATTTGTTGCTGGAGACTTTTCCACGGGCTTCCAAGAGATCCTTCAAGGTGCTGCGCTTGAGTCTGGCGTAGTGATGTTCCATCTGCTGTTAGGAGCAGGGGGTCCCGGTGGTGATTTGGGTGTGCCTAGGCAAGAGGAGCATCCCACTGCTGCCACCAATTGTGACGGATCCTATCCCACACTCCAATGAGTGCCTCCGTCAATAACACCGCTTACTCCAGTATGACCATCAGACAGATATAATATTATAGCTGCATTGAATACAAGTCTAGTCGATAATAGCTTGTAGAATCTTGACTGCTTTATTGGACAGAACACAGCCTTTTTATACACATTTAACACAAGGGGTTAGATAACGAGGTAGGGCTGACTCATGGACACTCCCCCCTCCCCTCTAGCAAAAACTTAAAAGACAATAATATAATTAACATGGTAATTAACACAACACTTAAGGCAGACCTGGTGACCAGACAGTTCGTCTCTGCAGGTTAATGTGATCAGCTCTTTCAAGAATCATGTATTGGGCAAGTTCAAAAAAAAATAAAAGATTAATATAGAAATACCAAATAACAGGGTGAATGTGGACAGAAAAAGGTCCTTGCAGCCAGTGTCCGCGACAATTATAGTTTATTACAGTTTATTATAGTTTATTATAGTTTTAGGGCACCCGCCATTTATTACCTTATAAAGGTTTAACCCCCTA
Organism: Aquarana catesbeiana; assembly: GCF_042186555.1. Lineage (NCBI taxonomy): Eukaryota > Metazoa > Chordata > Amphibia > Anura > Ranidae > Aquarana > Aquarana catesbeiana. The sequence continues at coordinate 107,263,763 of NC_133330.1, read as the reverse complement.
ATTGCCCGGCGGCGATATAAGTTAAGTTTTTAGGATCTGATAAGGTCTGCGTCGCCCCAGGCAGCGCCAGGTTAGCGCCAGTACCGCTAAAACCCAGGCACGCAGCCTACACCTCCCTTAGTGCTATAGTATCTGAACGGATCGATATCTGATCCGATCAGATCTATACTCCCCAGCAGTTTAGGGTTCCCTGAAACACAGTGTTAGCGGGATCAGCCCAGATACCTGCTAGCACCTGCGTTTTGCCCCTCGGCCCAGCCCAGCCCAGCCCACCCAAGTGCAGTATCGATCGATAACTGACACTTACAAAACACTAAGCACACATAACTGCAGCGTTCGCAGAGTCAGGCCTGATCCCTGCGATCGCTAACAGTTTTTTGGTAGCGTTTTGAATCAGTCGCTAACAGTCAGGAGCTTTTTTGCCTGTGAGTCTCACTAGTGTACCCCTAAATTTAGAGGCCAAAATGGCAAATCGAAGGTACACTAGTGAAGAGGCCTACACGTTTCTGAGTATGACAGATAGTGAAGAGGAAGTCACTCATCTGTCAAGTTCAGGCTCAGAATACGAACCTGTAGAGGACAGTGGCTCCATGACAGATAGCTCTGACGACGGAGTTGTGGTCCCTGCTAGGGTCAGGCGTACCAGACCCCGAACTTCTTCTGTCCTTGAAGTGCAAGAACCGCAGGGCTCTCGTATGGAGCAGAGAAGTACTAGTGCAGCTACTCCTTCTGGTGAACTGGCAAGCACCAGCGGCCTAGTACACCCTGGTCGTGCATCCAGCACTGCAGTATCACGTGGTGACGTGGTGAGTCCCATAAGTGCAGTTCAAGCTGGTGAGGTGGCAAGCACAAGTAGTGTCCCGCTGCCACCAAGAAGAAGATGAACACAGGCCCGTCGTGCCCATAGTGCCCTTCCTGCTGCATTCGCCAATCCGAATTGGGAACCCACCACTTCTGCAGCACCCGTACTTCCCCCTTTCACTGGCCAACCCGGAATTCAGGTGGAAACAGTTGACTTTACGCCACTGGATTTTTATTCGCTGTTTTTCACCGAAGATCTCTATAGATCTATTGTGGACCAAAGCAATTTGTACGCTGGTCAACACGTCGCCACTATTCCCCAGTCCTCCCTTGCCAGAGATTGGAGACCAATTACGGTCTCCGAATTTAAGATCTTTCTGGGCCTTTCCCTCCTCATGGGCATAACCAAAAAGAGTGAGTTGCGGTCATATTGGTCCACTGACCCAATTCACCATATGCCCGTGTTCTCTGCCTCCATGACCAGGGCACGATACGAGCAGATTTTGCGGTTCATGCACTTCAACGACAATGAACTCTGTCGTCCTCGTGGAGACCCTGCATACGATCGGCTCTACAAAATTCGGCCCCTCGTAAACCACTTCAACCAACGTTTTGCAGACTTGTTTACCCCCCATCAAGTTGTCTGCGTTGATGAGTCCCTGATTAAGTTTTCTGGCCGCTTATCCTTCAAACAGTACCTTCCCAGCAAGCGTGCCAGATACGGGGTCAAGATGTATAAGCTCTGTGACAGGGCCACAGGCTATACATGTAGATTTATGGTTTACGAGGGCAAAGATAGTCACGTAGAGCCGATAAACTGCCCTGACTACATAGGAAGCGCTGGCAAGATAGTGTGGGACTTGGTGTCACCCTTATTCGGAAAGGGGTACCACTTGTACGTGGACAATTATTATACGAGCGTGCCACTTTTTAGTCACTTGTTTGATCATCAGATTGGAGCATGTGGCACCGTGCGACCTAATCGCCGGGGCTTTCCCCAGCGGCTTGTAGAGTCCCGTCTTAGGCTGGGGGAGAGAGCCTGCTTGCAGTATAATAATTTGCTCGCTATGAAGTGGAGGGACAATAAGAATGTTTTCGTTCTTACCTCCCTTCATGCAGACACGACGACCCAAATTACTACGGCGACTGGTGTTGTGGAGAAACCCCTCTGTGTCCACGAATACAACCTTAATATGGGAGGGGTGGACCTCAACGACCAGTTGTTGGCGCCGTACCTAGTTGCCCGTAAGGCCAGACGCTGGTACAAAAAAGTGTCTATTTATTTCAATTGGCTTTGCTGAATGCTCATGTGCTATACAGAGCTTCAGGACGGACTGGATCCTTCCTTAAATTCCAGGAAGAGATCGTCAGAGCCCTTCTGTTTCCAGATGGTGCTCCACCTCACCTTCCCAATCCAAATGCAGTAAGCCGGCTGCATGGGAGGCATTTTCCTTATGTCCTCCAGAGTACCCCTACCCAACGAGCCCCCCAAAAAAGATGTCGTGTCTGCAGCAAGCGCGGATTTAGGCGTGACACCCGGTATTGTTGTCCCTCCTGTCCTGACAATCCTGGTCTATGCATTGGTGAATGTTTTGAACGCTACCATACACTAGTGGAGTATTAGAGTAGGGTTCAGCACGGCACAGACTAGGCACACTAACACAGGGTCTCCCAAGATGCCATCGCATTTTGAGAGACCCAAACCTGGTACAGTTACAGTTAAAAGCTAAAGTTACTAAAAAAAGTGTTTAAAAAAAAAAATAAAATAAAAAAATAAAAATACAAAAAAAATATAAAATAAAAAAACCAAAAATAGTTGTTGTTTTATTGTTCTCTCTCTCTATTGTTCTGCATTCTATACTGCAATGTTTTATTGTTATGTTTTTATCATGTTTGCTTTATAGGTATGCAATTTTTTTATACTTTGTTTTTTTATTGTTAACCACTTTTTTGTTTTCAGGTACGCCATTCAGCTGCAGAGCGGATTTATTTATCTTGACAGCAACAGCGTTTGCTCCCACGATATATAAAGCCGTGACTCCAGCGCTGTCGGAGGTGATTTCACCACCACAGTTACATACTTCAGCATATATGCCGAAGCGTGGGGGCAGCAGTGGGTGGAGGAGCAATTTGCTCCTGCCTTTTGCGGGAGGATGCCCCCATGCTTCGGCATATATAAATGGTGCATGTATGCCCATCATTAGAAGTGGGCGGATGAAGGGAGGTATTCTAATGGTGGGCATACCCACCGATCAATATCTTTTTTTCGTTCAGCCCACAGGCTGCATGAAAAAAAAGTTTACAATACAAGGACCAGCAACGTACTGGTATGTTGCTGGACTTTGAGTGGTTATACCAGAATGATGCCTGCAGGTTTAGGTATCATCTTGGTATCATTCTTTTCAGCCAGCGGTCGGCTTTCATGTAAAAGCAATCCTAGTGGCTAATTAGCCTCTAGACTGCTTTTACAAGCAGTGGGAGGGATTCCCCCCCCCCACCATCTTCCATGTTTTTCTCTGGCTCTCCTGGCCCAACAGGGAACCTGAGAATGCAGCCGGTGATTCGGCCAGCTGACCATAGAGCTGATCAGAGACCAGAATGGCTCCAATCATCTCTATGGCCTAAGAAACCGGAAGCTACGAGCATTTCATGACTTAGATTTCGCCGGATGTAAACAGCGCCATTGGGAAATTGGGAAAGCATTTTATCACACCAATCTTGGTGTGGTCAGATGCTTTGAGGGCAGAAGAGAGATCTAGGGTCTAATAGACCCCAATTTTTTCAAAAAAGAGTACCTGTCACTACCTATTGCTATCATAGGGGATATTTACATTCCCTGAGATAACAATAAAAATGATAAAAAAAAAAAAAAAAAATGAAAGGAACAGTTTAAAAATAAGAAAAAAAATTAAAAAATTAATAAAGAAAAAAAAAAAAAAAAAAAAGCACCCCCTGTCCCCCCCTGCTCTCGCGCAAAGGCGAACGCAAGCGTCGGTCTGGCGTCAAATGTAAACAGCAATTGCCCCATGCATGTGAGGTATCACCGCGAAGGTCAGATCGAGGGCAGTAATTTTAGCAGTAGACCTCCTCTGTAAATCTAAAGTGGTAACCTGTAAAGGCTTTTAAAAATGTATTTAGTTTGTCGCCACTGCACGTTTGTGCGCAATTTTAAAGCATGTCAATGTTTGGTATCCATGTACTCGGCCTAAGATCATCTTTTTTATTTCATCAAACATTTGGGCAATATAGTGTGTTTTAGTGCATTAAAATTTTAAAAAGTGTGTTTTTTCCCCAAAAAATGCGTTTGAAAAATCGCTGCGCAAATACTGTGTGAAAAAAAAAATGAAACACCCACCATTTTAATCTGTAGGGCATTTGCTTTAAAAAAATATATAATGTTTGGGGGTTCAAAGTAATTTTCTTGCAAAAAAAAATAATTTTTTTATGTAAACAAAAAGTGTCAGAAAGGGCTTTGTCTTCAAGTGGTTAGAAGAGTGGGTGATGTGTGACATAAGCTTCTAAATGTTGTGCATAAAATGCCAGGACAGTTCAAAACCCCCCCAAATGACTCCATTTTTGGAAAGTAGACACCCCAAGCTATTTGCTGAGAGGCATGTCGAGTCCATGGAATATTTTATATTGTGACACAAGTTGCGGGAAAAAGACAATTTTTTTTTTTTTTTTGCACAAAGTTGTCACTAAATGATATATTGCTCAAACATGCCATGGGAATATGTGAAATTACACCCCAAAATGCATTCTGTTGCTTCTCCTGAGTACGGGGATACCACATGTGTGAGACTTTTTGGGAGCCTAGCCGCGTACGGGACCCCGAAAACCAAGCACCGTCTTCAGGCTTTCTAAGGGCGTGAATTTTTGATTTCACTCTTCACTGCCTATCACAGTTTCGGAGGCCATGGAATGCCCAGATGGCACAAACCCCCCCCAAATGACCCCATTTTGGAAAATAGACACCCAAAGCTATTTGCTGAGAGGTATAGTGAGTATTTTGCAGACCTCACTTTTTGTCACAAACTTTTGAAATTTGAAAAAAGAAAAAAAAAAAAATGTTTTTCTTGTCTTTCTTCATTTTCAAAAACAAATGAGAGCTGCAAAATACTCACCATGCCTCTCAGCAAATAGCTTGGGGTGTCTACTTTCCAAAATGGGGTCATTTTGGGGGGTTTTGTGCTATCTTGGCATTTTATGGCCTTCAAAACTGTGATGGGTAGTGAGGAGTGAAATCAAAAATTAACGCTCTTAGAAATCCTGAAGGCGGTGATTGGATTTTGGGGCCCCGTATGAAGCTAGGCACCCAAAAAGTGCCACTCATGTGGTATCCCCGTACTCAGGAGAAGCAGCAGAATGTATTGTGGGGTGTAATTCCACATATGCCCATGGCATGTTTGAGCAATATATCATTTAGTGACAACTTTGTGCAAAAAAAAAAAAAAAAAATTGTCACTTTCCCGCAACTTGTGTCAAAAAATACAATATTCCATGGACTCAACATGCCTCTCAGCAAATAGCTTGGGGTGTCTACTTTCCAAAATGGGGTCATTTGGGGGGGGGGGGGGTTTTGTGCCATCTGGGCATTTTATGGCCTTCAAAAATGTGATAGGTACTGAGGAGTGAAATCACAACTTTACGCCCTTAGAAATCCTGAAGGCGGTGCTGGGTTTTTTGGGCCCCGTACGCGGCTAGGCTCCCAAAAAGTCCCACACATGTGGTATCCCCGTACTCAGGAGAAGCAGCTAAATGTATTTTGGGGTGCAATTCCACATATGCGCATGGCCTGTGTGAGCAATATATCATTTAGTGACAACTTTTTGTAATTTTTTTTTTTTTTGTCATTATTCAATCACTTGGGACAAAAAAAATAAATATTCAATGGGTTCAACATGCCTCTCAGCAATTTCCTTGGGGTGTCTACTTTCCAAAATGGGGTCATTTGGGGGGGTTTTGTACTGCCCTGCCATTTTAGCACCTCATGAAATGACATAGGCAGTCATAAAATAAAAGCTGTGTAAATTCCAGAAAATGTACCCTAGTTTGTAGACGCTATAACTTTTGCGCAAACCAATAAATATACGCTTATTGACATTTTTTTTTACCAAAGACATGTGGCCGAATACATTTTGGCCTAAATGTATGACTAAAATTGAGTTTATTGGATTTTTTTTATAACAAAAAGTAGAAAATATCATTTTTTTTCAAAATTTTCGGTCTTTTTCCGTTTATAGCGCAAAAAATAAAAACGGCAGAGGTGATCAAATACCATCAAAAGAAAGCTCTATTTGTGGGAAGAAAAGGACGCAAATTTCGTTTGGGTACAGCATTGCATGACCGCGCAATTAGCAGTTAAAGCGACGCAGTGCCGAATTGTAAAAAGTGCTCTGGTCAGGAAGGGGGTAAAACCTTCCGGGGCTGAAGTGGTTAACAACCGCATGTTGTCACTCTTATATTCCAACCGTAGTACCATCAAAAAACCAATGAAAAAAAATATAGTGCACACTGTGGCTAAAATACTTTCTTTTTATTCATAAAAATCAGGTACTCACATAAAAAGCACTGTAACCCCAGTGCTAGGATGAATGGCATGTAATATTGTCGGTATACATAGGTGGATAAGGTGGCTGCAGTGACATCATAAAGTCCTCGTGAGAGGGGGTAATAGGATCTGGTGAGTGGGGACCCGCAAGGGGGAGCACAAGAGTCACCTGATTACCTGAGCACTTGTCACCTTGGAATTTCCAGCATTTGCCACAGCAATACTGCATTTTTTTTAAATGGACTAATTATCTTTTGAAGTGTATATATGAACATTTATTTTTTGATCACTAATATGGTGTTTTGATTAATTTATTATTTCTGCATCATATATATATATTCTTTTTGATGCTATTTTGGTGTTACTTTTCAGTTAGAACTTTTTGGGTTTACTAGGATTATCAATCCCAATTTGTATCACTTATCTGTGAAGATAGGTATTACTTCACACACTGCTGCTTTGCATACATAGTCATTTCACTATATGTCACATTATAGTATGTTTATTAAGCGCCTGAGGTTTTTATAAACTAGTGGAGTATAATATCTTTATTGGGTGTCGCACTACTTGCCCACACTCACCTTTATACTTAGAAGGTTTGATCAATCACCTTCTGGCCTATAGGTAGCGCCATTAACTCCATTCTGTTTTACTTTTAAAATCCCCATTATTATCACCGTCCCAGCCCTTGCAGCCCTTGCAGCCCTTTCCATCTGTGCAAGGAGCTGAGTCTCCACCTCCTCATTAACATTGGGTGGTCTATAACAAACTCCAATAATTAACTTTGAACTATGTACATCTATATTGCAGTTCCACCCATAATGCTTCAGACTCATCACACTCTCCATTAACCAGGTCCTCTTTCACACTCGCTTTGAGATCGCTTCTCACATAGAGACAGACCCCGCCACCTTTCCTTTTTACCCTGTCTCTCCGAATGAGTGCATAGCCAGGGATATTAATAGCCCAGTCATGTGAGGAATGAAGCCAAGTTTCAGCAATACCGATTACATCATAGCTCTCCTCATGCACCAGAGCTTCCAACTCACCTATTTTGCTTGGCAGACTTCTGGCATTGGTGAACACTTTAATGCATTATTACATTTTGCTCTGGTGTTTTTCATATCTTGTTTAATAGTACAAATGGCACTATAATTTCCAATGGTTGTTTGCAACATGGGAACTTTCTTGTCACCTGTCATAACCCTCCCCCCATCTATCCCCATTCCACCCTCCATTAATGTCTGACCCTTAACTGACCTGTCTGCCCGATGGAATTCTAGTTCACCCTCCCCCTTAATCCTACTTTAAATACTCCTCCAGCCTTCCCATACACTTCTCCCCCAGCATAGCAGACCCCCTTCCATTCAGGGGCAAACCATCTTTAGCATATAGGTTGCACCCCAATGAAAAGTCATCCCAGTGCTCTAGAATGTGTGCTTCCATGTTCAGCTGGAGTTATACTATAACTTACCATGCACTATGGCCAGTGCCAAGATACCTCCTGTGCTAGTACCAGAAACCCAGTCAAAGAGCTCCCGGATGGGTCGCCCCGCAGTCTTCTCTATGGCAATAAGCAGCTGAATAAGAACTAGTCCCCGGATGCCACCTCCATCCAAGCCCAGGAGCCTGTCATGTCTGCAGAAAAGAAGAGTCAAGTTAATAGCTCTGCCATACAGCTGGTCATTTACAATGAGTATAGCATAGTATAATACAAGAAACTCTACATACTGAGCGGTCTTATTGAAGTAATTATAGAGGCAAAAAGGTTTTTGCCTTAATGCCTTCTCTGCATTAATTAAAAAAAATTTCAAAAGTTGCTCCCCCCAGCTCCCCCTTAAATACTTACCTGAACCTGATCTTGATCCAGTGCTGTGCAAGTCTGCAGCAGCTCTTCTCCCATTTCTCTCTTCTCATAGGGGACTTTGCAGTAGCGGGAGCACTTGGCGCCTGTTGTTGTCAGTCAAATCCTGTAGGGAGGAGGGAGCAGGGAATGGGGCCGTGCCACACTGTGTGTGTGTATAGACGCACACAGCCCGATCGTGCATGCATGAGTGCCCCCATAGCAAGCCACTCAGAAAAGAGGAGGCGCTAAGATAACCAACGGGAGGCCTCAGAAGAGGAGATTTGTGCAAAACCATTGCACAGAGCAGGTAAGTAGACCATGTTTGTTATTAATAATAAAAAGAAAATGTAACCTTTACAATTACTTTAAATTCAAGCGAATGACAACACATACTCACTTGTTTATAGTTTTTTGCTTCCTTTAGTCAATAGTGCATAATGCTCTTCTTCTATCCAACCCTGGAGTCTCTCATTTATACTATGCCATTACTTTCCTCAGCAAAATACACATATCAGCCATAACTTTATGACCACTGACATGTATACACTTATTATGTCGTTACAATGGTATCTGAAAGTCAGTGGAATATATTAGGCAGCAGGTAAACATGTTTTCTATGAGGTTGATGTGTTGGAAGCAGACAAAAATGGGTATCGCAGTTTGTTGCATATCGGGCTGCACAGATGCAGACCAGCCAGGGTACCCAAACTGACCCATGTCCACAGCCAAAAGCACCTACCAATGGGCACGAGCATCAGAACTAGCTCACGGAGCAATGGAAGGTGGCCTGGTCTGATGAATCACATTTTCGTTCACATCATATGGATGGCCAGGATGCAGTGTGGGAATAAAGCAAGGCGGCACAGCCAGTGTGATACTTTGGGCAATGTTCTGTTGGAAAACCTTGGTCCTGCCATTTAAGCAGATGCTACTTTTTTAAATCAAGTAAAAGTTTATTGAGAAAAACTAAACACAATTACAGTCAAATACAGAACCTTTGCAGCAATATATTCAGGTACAGTAGTTATTATAAGTATTATTATTATCAAACAGTATCTAAATGTAGACAATTATACAAAGTCAGCTCACTGTATATATATGTGAACATTAATTTCGGTGGTGCTGCATAATTTGTCGACGTCAATTAACAGTAAACTTAGACTGTGTTTCTTATGCCATGGAAAACATTGTAAAACGTTAAACCTACAACAGAAGATAGGTATGGGGGATCGCAAATATGTTGTCCGTTCCTAGGCATATAAGGCGAGAGTAGAACAATACCCTCTAATTATGTTATTATTGATATTGACATTCACCATGGTTCCATCATGAGTAGTTAGAAAAGTTAGAAATTATTCTAAGCCCTCTGAATCTACCTTCTGATCTGCCAGATCACATTTGTAACAGTCTGTCTTTCACCAACTGGGCTGGACCTAGTCCCGGTGTATCTAGCCAAGGTTGCCACATTGAGTAAAATTGTTTCCTCGGTGACACCCTCGGAGTTATCCAAAGACTCGCAATGGCCTTGCATGCCATATTTAACCCCTTCCCGTCGAGCGTACGCAGATATGCGGCCTCGGTTTTAGGGGGTTATACCGGGATGATGCCCGCAGCTGTAGGCATCATCCCGGTACTGTTTTTTAGAGCGGGCGGTCGGCTTTCTAGGGATAACAACTGATGCGGCTTAAAGCCGCTCGGTTGTTATTCTGGAGGAGCGGGAGGGGACACCCCTCCCCGCCACCTTCCGCCACTCTTACTGGGCCTCCCGTCCCACCGGGAGACCCGATCCTCGATCCGCCACTTCCAGCGGCTAGAAACAGACTGGCACGAAGCCGGAAACCCAACGTCACTTCCTATTTACTCGGCTGCCAATGGCGCCAGTTTTTAAAAAAAAACACAGTATTCAGAATTGCTGTTTTCGGCGAACTGAATACTTTAAAGTGCAAAGGAGGGATCGGGGGTCTTTTATACCCCCGATCCCTCCATAAAGAGTACCTGTCACCACCTATTACTGTCACAAGGGATGTTTACATTCCTTGGGACAGCAATAAAAGTGATCAAAATGGTTTTGTAAAAAAATTTAAATAAATGAAATTAAAAAAAGAAATTTTTAAAGCCCCCCCTCCCCGCGAGCTCGCGCAGCAAAGAAAACGCATACGGAAGTCGCGCCCGCATATGTAAACGGTGTTCAAATCACACATGTGAGGTATCGCTGCGATCATCAGAGCGAGAGCAATAATTCTAGCACTAGACCTCCTCTGCGACTCTAACCTGGTAACCGTTATCTTTTTTTAAATTGTCGCCTATGGAGATTTTTAGGTACCGTAGTTAGTCACCATTCCACGAATGTGCGCAATTTTAAAGCATGACGTTTGGTATCTATTTACTCGGCATCACATCATCTTTCATTATACAAACAAATTGGGCTAACTTTACGGTTTCTTTTTTTTAAATCCACGAAAGTGTCTTTTTCCCCAAAAAGTTGCGTTTAAAAGACCGCTGCACAAATACAGTGTGACATAAAATATTGCAATAATCGCCATTTTATTCTCTAGATTCTCTGCTAAAAATATATACGTTTGGAGGTTCTAAGTTATTTTCTAGCAAAAAATACAGATTTAATTAGTAAACACCAAATGTCAGAAATAGACTTAGTCATGAAGGAGATAATAGACGCAGAACTGCCGTATGGCCATTCGGTGTAAGTGAGGTTATCTCCAAGGCCCTAAGCAGACAAATAACTGGGTCATGCAGAACTGGGATTTGAAATACCTGAGAGATAGTAGAAAGAATATATTGCCAGTATTGGAAAAGTTTTGGACATTTCCACATCATGTGTAACAAATCTCCATTGTGTCTACAGCATTTTGGACATACTGGAGAATCTCTGAATCCCAATTTGTGAAATATAGTCGGTGTCCTATAGACCTTGTGTAATAAGAATAGATGCGACAGCTTATGCGATGCAGACACTGACACCTGTGGGGCAGATGTTAAACATAGCTCCCATTGTTCCCCGTCAATAGGACCAAGATCTCTTTCTCACCCCTTTCTACAGGAAAGTTTAGAAGCATCATGCATTGAGTGTAGCAGTCTGGCATATACTCTCGAGATCATACCCTTCCTATCTTCCATCAGCAGCACATCAGTCATCAGAGGATGTGTCACTGGCGGAAGCAAAGATATTCTATTTTCACTTTGAATAGCATGTCTGAGCTGCAGATACTTAAAAAACTGTGTTCTGGGTATTGTGAATTCATCTTGCATGTCTGTGAAAGACACTGAACAACTGGGAAATATATTGCACACCTTTTGTTTCCCATGAGCGAAAGTCTTTAAGTTTAAGAAGTTCTTTGTAATATTTATTCCTCCATATGGGTGTGAACGCACATGGTCCTCTAATTTTCAGGATAGACCTGGTATATTTCAATAAGATTATTGTGGGGTGAGTTTGTGTTACATGCGTGAGACCTGCCTCTAGGTGAGATATGGCCGAGAGCGATGAACCCTCAGGGAGCAATAGGGACCTAATGGGGTCATTGACATTGAACCCCCCCCCCCCCCAGTTACCCAGGTGTTGGAGTTGGGATGCTACAAAATAAAATCTGGCATGTGGCACAGCCAGACCCCCTTTATCTTTAGTTAGCTGTAGCGTGTGTAAATTAATCCGAGCTGATTTATTACCCCATATTAAGTCTCTGAACTGGACGTCTATTTGAGAAAACCACTTATGTGGTATCCATAAAGGAGCATTGTGAAATATATATAGAAGTTGTGGAGCCCAACACCATTTTAATTAAATTTGCCCTCCCTGTGACTGAAAGAGGTAGGTTCGTCCATGCGGAGCATTTCATCCGAAATTTACAGAGCATAGGTACCAGGTTCAGTGTAATGTACTGGTTTTGGTCTGGGGTTACCTGTATGCCGAGGTAGCGAAACTCGCCAACCATAAGGATGTCTCTTGCACAATCAGGCAGAGGCTGTGGCAAGAGGTCTAGGAACATAAGCAACGACTTATTCCAGTTGATACTGAACCCCGACAGCTCTCCAAAGTCAGCAATGAAACGAATCACATTCCTCAAGGAGCTGTCAGTGTCCCCTAGATAAATCAACGTGTCATCCGCATATAGAGAGATGACATTATGTTTAAGGCCTCAACGAAATCCTATGATGTTTTGCGATGCTCTAACATGTATGGCTAAAGGTTCAAGGGCTAGGGCAAACAGCAGGGGGTGAAAGAGGACACCCCTGCCGTGTGCCCCTGAAAAGTTTGAACGGTTCCGATATATCTCCATTAATATGCATTCTCGCCGACTGATCCTTATATAGCAGCTGAACCCATTTCAGAAAAGAGGGGCCCACCCCAAATTTTGTCAGTACTTCCCATAAATAAGGCCATACAACGCTGTCAAATGCTTTAGCCGTGTCTAAAGAGAAGATGGCCCTATTACCCGGATTGTCTGTAGGCAGTTGTAGGTTGAGAAATAGTCTACATAGGTTTTGGGATGTGGATCTAGTCGGTATAAAACCATACTGATCTCTATGGATCACAGTTTGAATACATCTGGCTAATCTGTTAGCCAGAACTCTGGCCAACAGCTTAACGTCAAACATAAGTAATGAGGTCTGTATGCATCTGGAGACAGGGCGTCCTTGCCAGGTTTCAAAAGTACCACAATAAGTGCCTCACTCATAGAAGGGGGGGGTCTCCTGGTTTTGAATGACTTGTTATAGACCTGCAAAAGTATTGGGATTAATTGTGTGGTTATAAACTTCCAAGGCTCGTCCATTTTGAGCATGAGCCAGCACTTCTAGAAGCTCCTCCTCAGTTTATGGGGCATTTAGTTGGCTTGCGTTCGTGTCGGACAAGCAGGGTATAGGGTATTTATCCAAAAAGGAATGGATATCCTCAGGTGATGGATGGACTTTAGAAGTGTAGACATCCTGAAAGAAGTTTTTAAAGACATCCATAAAGGCTTGTGTGGAGTAACAGGGCGTGCCTTGTGCATCTGCCACTATGTGTGAGGGGGCTTGTTGTGATTTGGCTAGTAGGGCTAGCATATGACACATATTTTCCCCTTCTTCAAAGTGTTTCTGTTGTAAAAAGAATCTCTTATTTTCAGCTAGTTGAAGGGATAAATGCCTGAGCACGGACTGGGAATGCCAGCCATGTGCTTTTAGAGTCATCAATAGGGTCAGCTACATAAAGTGCTTCTGATCTCTGTGCTTCTGCCAAAACTAGATTCTCTCATTCTTTGGTTATTGTTTTGATGTGTGATATCTCTCTAATAAGTGGCCCATGTAGATAGGCCTTAGCCACCGCCCATACCATATCTATGCCGTAGATCCTAATTTCTGTTTAAAAAAGGAAGTAAGAGCTTTTGGGAGTGGGTCAAGTTCTGGCAGGAGTGACAGCCAAAAGGGGTTAAGCTTCCATAGGCTATTACCCCTGACCGCTCCCACCCGTAGATTAATCGAAAGCAGGGAGTGGTCTGAGATTTGCCTGGCATGGTACTGCGAAGAGTCTGTTACGGGCAGGTATCAGGGTTACGCATTCTCCACACGTCTGTGAGGCCCATCTCCAAGAGAAGAAGGGCAAATGGTGTAGGCCCTTGTCTTCTATGTGAATCATCTCCAGTACGGCTACTCAATTTGTCCTTCCCATGATCGATATAATTATTAAAGTCCCCTAGGACTAGTACTGGTATGCCCAGGAAGCGGGACATAAAGTCAGCTAAGATTGTAAGGAGACTGGCCGAGAACGGAGGAGGAATGTACAACCTTTGCTAATATACATTTTGTACCATAGAGGGAGCACAAAAGAAATGCATAACGACCATCTGGGTCAATTTTAACTTCCAGAAGGGAAAATTGCGTACCGCTCTTGATCAGGAAACTCACTCCCCTCGAGTATACCGAGAATGTAGAGCGATATTGGTGACAAAACTGTCTTTGTGCAAATAGCGGGGTGGATGTCGAGGGGAGAGGAGTCTCCTGCATGCATATCACAAGAGCATCCAAACGCTTGATCGTGCGAAGCACAGCCAATCGTTTAATTGGATTGTTTAAACCCTGGATATTCCAGGACAGTATTCTAGTCACCTAAGACATTGTAACAATAACAATAAGAGCAAGAATAGACCTTGTGAGCATTACATGGTCAGATAGCAATATCTTGTGACAACTAGCACTGAGAGTCTAGTGGATAAAATAATGGAGAGACCATTGTGAAAAATTCAGAAAAAAAAAAAAAAGCAAAAAAAAAGAAGGAACAAAACTGGCCAACAGGGTCTTACATTCTTGCTACAAGACGGCTAGAGATCTGTACCAGACCATCCTGGGGGCAACAGTGGAAGCGCACTCTAGTCTCATAACTTCTCAGCAGCGAAAACGAAAGCCATAATTGCAGAAAAAACTCTTTTGGAAAACACTATCTCCGCCTTGACAAACTGTCAGTGGGGAAGATAGGAAAAGAGTTTCTCATTCAGCTCTGGGACTTTATTTTTCATGATCGGGCAGGTCGCCTGTTGCGTGCTTCATGAATTGTTTGTTCTTCTCGGTCTAGCCATTGTACAGCCGCAGACGGTGAGTCAAAGCCCTGCACCTCGACTCCCAGACGGGCTGGGTACAGCATAGCATATTTAAGATCAAGATCTCTGAGGTAAGGTTTGGCGTCAATAAATTTAGCCCGTTGTTTCTGCAGATCAGCTGAGAAATTCAGGAAAAGGGATATTTTAGAGTTATCAATCTTCAGGGCAGCTGGTTTGATTCTGGCATTGTACAGAATTGCATCTCTGTCCTTGTAATTGAGAAGCTTAAATGGGAAGGGCCGTGAGGAAGCTTCTGGCTGTGGAGGCCTAGCTGGAACTCTGTGCGCCCGCTCCACAGAGAACATGGGGGAGAACACCTATCTGCCAAATGCATTAAGCAGTAATTTTTCAATGAATTCCACTGGGTTCTTCCCCTCCATTCTTTCAGGCATTCCTATAGCTCTCACGTTATTTCTCCTCATCCTATTCTCCAAGTCTTCTAAACGAGAAGTGTGTTGTGACAACAGGTGGTTATTGTACGTTAGGTCCCTCTGCATGGGCGCCATGTCATCTTCTATGGAGCTCACCCTCCCCTCCAGGGCTGATGTTCTCTCCCTCAACTTTTGAGTGTCTTGGTGCAGGAAAGTGATTTCTGTCTTTACCCCTTTTATTTCAGCTGTGAGGGCTGCTATAGAGATGTTGCAGGTGTTCACAGCCGTAAAAATATCCCGCAGCGTGGGTTCACCTTCAGCATTAGGGCTGGTGTGGATATGAGGCCTAGCAGGGGCATCCTCTGGAGTACTCACTGCGTCCCATGCAAAACCAGCACTGTTGGTGTCTTCCAGCGGCACTGTGTCATCAGCCTCTGATACACCTCCGGAGTACTGGAGGAGGCCGCTGGGTCTGTGGAGAGCAGCATGGAGAATAAGTTTTCCGCCGCCTCTCTGTGTTTCTTCTTAGCAGAGCGCTGTGCGAGGGCGTCATTTTGTCACATGAGGTCCATGGACCTGGACAGATTTTGCCGTTTTGCAGCGGAGATCGGGGTTGTAGCACAGAAATACCGGTACAGTCTGGCACAGGGGATCTTCCGACACCTGGTATACTGTGTGTGGAGCGGAGTAGATTGGTTCCTCAGGATAGATGAGCGGAGTTTCGGCAGAGCGAGCTGAAAGAGCATCCGGCTACATCCGCTGCTTGGCGACACCCACAAGCAGATGCTACTTTAACATGTACCGCCTACCTAAACATTGTTGGTAAAAAGTACACCCTTCATGGAAACTTCATGGAAACAGTATTCCCTGATAGCAATGGCCTCTTTCAATAAGATAATGCACCCTACCACGTTGAAAAAATCATTCAAGAATGGTTTGACGAACACATCGAGTTAAAGGTGTTGACTTCAGATTCTGCAGATCTCAATCCAATCAAGCATCTGTGGGAGGTGCTGGAACAACAAGTCTGATCCATGGAGGCCTCACACAACTTACAGGACTTAAAGGATTAGCTACTGACGGCTTAGTGCCATACTTACCTTCAGAGGTCATGGCTGTTTTGGCAACAAATGCAGGACCTACTTAGTACAGTATTAGGTTGGTGATCATAAGGTTATGGCTGATCAGTTAACATGTTTTTGTGAACAGTGTAAAGTGATCCCTAATTCATTAAACAAACTCAGGAAATATAACCAATAGATACTACTTTCTGTAAAAGATCGTAATGTGCCTTAGAAAAATGCCATAGCTTCTTTTATAAGCCAAGAGAAATTCATATAGTTTATACTCAGGGGAATGATGGACTGTAGGTATAAAAACTGAAGGGAAAAAACTTATCAAAAAAGAGCTTATCATACCATCCATTTACCATTCAATTATTCTTGACACATTTTTCAGGGCAAGCAAACAGTAAGCATATGTTGTTGATAACACCTTTACTTTCCCTACTTTTTTTTTTTTTTTTTACATAAGACCCTGGATTCTGTAGGATATTAAAAAGCTGTTGGATGACTTACACTCTTAGGCCATCTTCCATGAAATCCACAGTGTCACGTGATGCCAGCATGCTGCTTAGTGCAGTGGACATATATATCATGTCCTGGAATCCTGGGTAAGAATTACAAGCTAGTTTATTTCAAGGTAAAGTTACAAGATAATAAAGAAGACAAACACCATCTAATAGGAATTATATTTACAAAAGGTCAACAGCTATTTTAGCAACAAATAGGGAGAAAGTATAAGGGAGTGCACACACTCATTCACACTCACAAACACTCCATTCATACAATTTTATTGAAAGCCACCTAAGACTAGTCTAGATCAGTTTATTAAAACTGATGGTCAAGCCTCTGGCAGGATGCCGGGTACTAAAGGAATATGGACGGAGAATGTTCACATCAGGGACTGCAACTAAGAGTTTGGAGAATCGTGTGCTACTGGGGATCACTAGCTGGACAGTAGCCACACAGATAGAAATACATATATTTAATTGATGGAAAGCTAAAATAAGTTTGTTTTTTGACAGCTTTGTGACAATGCTTGTATTTGCTGCACAGCAGTAGAGTGAAGTGGTGGGAATTTTTGTTTTCTCCTACAAATGCTTGAGTGTGGTCCCTTGTACTGCATTGTCCTATCATGAAACAAGGAGTCACAAGGTTAATATGTTTTATGTGTTTAATCTATTCAGCCATAAATTGCTTTATGTATCTGAATAAAGAACTGCTTTTGCTGTTCATAGCACAAAATCAAACCTCCTGTTACAAAAATATTAGCAAGAATCTAGTTGAAGCCTATCACGCCTCCAACTAATCTTTTACCACTTCCATCAGCTCATTCCCCACAGCTACAACCTTTTGTACCACCTGTCCCAACCTATTAGATTTGTAAGCCCTTCTGAGCAGGGCCCTCTTAACCCTCTTGTATTTTAATGTATTATAACTGTATTGGCTACCTTTTATATTGTAAAGCGCTGCGTAAACTGTTGGTGCTATATAAATCCTGAATAATAATAATATCTAATAGCAAAAATAATAGTTTTCTTTCCAAATTCTGTGATAAATCAGGTCCAGCATGTGTATCTATCCACTGTACTGTATATGTAACAATCGTATATCTGTACTGTTCATTGAAGCAGGCACATCTGAACACAGTTCTTTAATGAAATACAAATTTAAAAAAACTAATTTAGCTATATGTGTAAATGTGAGCTTGGAGAATTGTATGCTCTCGGGGTTTACTAGCTGGACAGTACTGTAGACATACAGATAGAAATACAAGTATTAACTGATGGGATGGAATGCTTGTTTTTTTTATAGCATTGTGACACAACACATAGATTTCTGCACACCATTAGTGGTTTTAATTTTTGGTTTCTCATCCAGATACTTAAGTGTGCTCCTCTTGTGCTCTCATAGGACAAGAAGTCACAATGTTTAAATTTGTTAGTCTTTTACCTAATTGGCCATAAATTACTTTATTTTTCATCTGAAGGATGAAGTGATTAAGAGGTTTACAGCAGCAAATCAAATTCCTTGCTACAATATTAGCAAGGCTCTGGTTGGTACCTAAAAGCAAGAAGAATAGTTCTCTTTTCCATCTCTGTGATACATAAGGTCGAGAATGTGCATCAGTATCCATGTAACATAACCTTATACCTGTACTCTTCAGCAGGCACCTCTGAATACAGTTCTCTTCTGATACTGCACTGATATGATGAGTTTTACCACCAAGAACGTGGCACCTGGTGGTTCTTATCATGGGGCTTTCCACATTAAAAACAAGTGTTAAAAACAGTCCTCACACTAAAAACCCTGACCTTTAGACTAACTCATATCCAACCCTTAGTATTATTTATTTTAACCATCAACCTAACCTTCAAACACTCTGTTCCCTAAACCCCAACATGTAGTACAGTTTACTGGTGTCACAGAGCACTACAGATTTTTTGAAAAGTGCACAGAAGAATCTATTTAATTAAAGACTTTCTAATAAAAAAAAAAAACAAAGAACAAAAAAAAAAAAAAAAAAAAACCTCTCTGATTAAATCTCTATACAGCTGTCTTCATGAAGCAGGAAGAAAGGGGAGAGGAGTCACTATTTTGACTCATTACGTTTTATGTATATACTGTATGTGAGCCTGAGCTATTACACTCTGTAAACAGCAGTCTTTTTTTTTTTAGCAAAGTAGCTAAAACTAGTCTGGTAAACATGAGAGAAAAGGGCAGAGCTCTTCCCGCTGGAATTGTAAATATAAAATATATGTATGTAACAATTTATATTTACTCAGCGGAACAATGAAAAAAAAAAATTATGTTTTGGTCCTCAACATAATAAAAATAAATATCATATATTTTCTATATCAAAACCAACAGGCTGGCATATACAGTAGACACTTTAAAGAGGAGTGCTGAGCAAAACTTTTTTTTTTTTTAGTAGAGTATGTAGGGGCTATAATATCAGTCAATTTCTTCATACTGAGTTTCTGTTCCAAAGATTCACTTCAAATGTCTGTCCTGGTTACACTGTAATGGGACAAAAAGTGTCATCAGAACAGAAATAGAGATGTAACCTGCCAACGGGGATACTTTTTCCAGGACAACTGTCATAGGATGGATATCCCATTACTTTGAGGAAATTATTCTTCCTTATTGAGATAAAACCTCTTCAATGGGGGTTTTAGCATTTGCACATACTATCCAAAATGTTGATAAAAGACTTGGTTTAAATTCTCTGTAGCAAAAAAGTTAATAATTGCATTAAACCTCATATACATACACACGTCTTCGCACAGACAGATCATAGAAATAGGAAGGAAAATGAGTGCAAGAAAAGAAATGATTCCCATATTTCAGACTGAAGAAAACAGGGTGAGACCTGAAGAAAAAAAAAAAAGCAGCTGTGGAATTTTACACAGAAAAGTAAGGTTTGCACAAGGAAAAGTGAAAAAAAGAAGAATCTAGCTGTGACTTCATCCACTCTTTTGGAGCTCACAATATTATAAAAAGAAGCCTATAACCATCAATGGAATTTTATCATACAATTTTTACCATACATTTCTTATTAGTGTCTCTAAAGAGCTCCAAAATTGAGATGAAATAGAGAAGATCTTGTTTGCAGGAGGAAGGGGAAGGTTACCTATGCCGCTACTTGTGTCCATGGGTAGCGCTGCTGTGGAGCAGGAAGCAGCTGGTGAAAGCTGGGTATCTGGGGGAAAACAGCGCTGTGCTCCTACGTTATAAAGCATGTCGAGCAGCACCTTGCGATTAGATCCTTTAAAGGGGAGGGGAAGAAAAAGGCATCATTTGCTAGAGGATGAACTAGCACACTACTGCAAAACAAAAGCCGTATATTTCAGATGTAGCACTAGCCTGTGTACTGGGATACCTTGTGCAAACAAGACACTATGGGCTATATATATATATATATATATATATATATATATATATATATATATATAGGCACGTTTTTAAATTGAACTATCAATGCTGACAGTTTTGCCATGTCTATAAAGCTGCTCTGAGCAACTACTCCACTCATACTGTACTTTCACTGTATTTCAAATAAGGCCAATTATTTTGTAGATTAATTATAACATTTCAAGTAGAAGAAAGATATATATATATATATATATATATATATATATATATATATATATATATATATATATATATATATATATATATATACACATACATACACACACACACACATATATACACAGTATGCCCCTCACATTTTTGAAAATATTTTATTATCTTTTCATATGACAACACTGAAGAAATGACTCTCCATGTCCAAGAGGGTTAAGGCAGTGCTGGGAAATAATGGTGGCCACACACAATATTGACACTTTGGGCCCAATTTGGACATTTTCACTTAGGGGTGTACTCACTTTTGTTGCCAGCGGTTTACACATTAATAGCTGTGTGTTGAGTTAATTTGAGGGGACAGCAAATGTACACTATTATACAAGCTGTACACTCACTACTTTACATAGTTACATAGTAGGTGAGGTTGAAAAAAGTCCATCAAGTCCAACCTACGTGTGTGATTATATGTCAGTATTACATTGTATATCCTTGTATGTTGCGGTTGTTCAGGTGCTTATCTAATAGTTTTTTGAAAATATCGATGCTCCCCACTGAGTCCACCGCCTGTTGAAGGGAATTCCACATCCTTGCCGCTCTTACAGTAAAGAACCCTCTATGTAGTTTAAGGTTAAACCTCTTTTCTTCTAATTTTAATGAGTGGCCACATGTCTTGTTAAACTCCCTTCCACAAAAAAGTTTTATCCCTATTGTTATAAACACCAGTACAGTATTTATAAATTGAAATCATATCCCATCTCAAGCGTCTCTTCTCCAGAGAGAATAAGTTCAGTGCTTGTAACCTTTCCTCATAACTAATATCCTCCAGACCCTTTATTAGCTTAGTTGTCCTTCTTTGTACTCGCTCCATTTCCAGTACATCCTTCCTGAGGACTGGTGCCCAGAACTGGACAGCATACTCCAGGTGCGGCCAGACAAGAGTCTTGTAGAGCGGGAGAATTATCGTTTCATCTCTGGAGTCGATCCTCTTTTTAATGCATGCCAATATTCTGTTTGCTTTGTTAGCAGCAGCTTGGCATTGCATGCCATTGCTCATCCTATCATCTACTAGGACCCCCAGGTCCTTTTTCCATCCTAGATTTCCCCAGAGGTTCTCCTCCCAGTGTATAGATTGCATTCATATTTTTGCCACCCAAATGCATTATTTTACATTTTTCTAAATTAAACCTCATTTGCCATGTAGTTGCCCACCCCATTCATTTGTTCAGATCTTTTTGCAAGGTTTCCACATCCTGTGGAGAAGTTATTGCCCTGCTTAGCTTAGTATCGTCTGCAAATACAGAGATTGAACTGTTTACCCCATCCTCCAGGTCGTTTATGAACAAAATAAATAGGATTGGTCCCAGCACAGAACCCTGGGGGACCCCACTACCCACCTCTGACCATTCCGAGTACTCCCCATTTATCAATACCCTCTGAACTCGCCCTTGTAGCCCAGTTTTCAATCCATGTACTCACCCTACGGTCCATGCCAACAGATCTTATTTTGTACAGTAAATGTTTATGGGGAAATGTTTCAAATGCTTTTGCAAAATCCAGATAAACCACATCTACGGGCCTTCCTTTATCTAGATGGCAACTCCGCTCCTCATAGAAGGTTAATAGATTGGTTTAGCAAGAACGACTCTTCATGAATCCATGCTAATTACTGCTAATGATACCGTTCTCCTTACTAAAATCTTGTATATAGTCCCTTATCATCCCCTCCAAGAGCTTGCATATTATTGATGTTAAGCTAACTGGTCTGTAATTCCCAGGGATGTATTTTTGGCCCTTTTTGGTGCTACATTGGCTTTTCTCCAATCACCTGGTACCATTCCAGTCAGTAGACTGTCAGTAAAAATTAGGAAAAATGGTCTGGAAATTACTTGACTGAGTTCCCCAAGTACCCTCGGATGCAAACCATCTGGTTCCCGTGATTTATTAATGTTAAGTTTCTCAAGTCTAATTTTAATTCTGTCCTCTGTTAACCATGGAGGTGCTTCCTGTGATGTGTCATGAGGATAAACACTGCAGTTTTGGTTACTGAAGCCCCCCCGATTCCCTCATGAAGACTGTGGAGAAGAATAAATTCAATACCTTCACCATCTCCCCATCCTTTGTAACCAGATATCCTTCCTCATTCTTTATGGGGCTAATATGGTCTGTCCTCCTTTTTTTACTGTTTACATACTTAAAGAATTTCTTGGGATTTTTTTTGCTTTCCTCTGCTATGTGTCTTTCGTGTTCTATCTTAGCCGCCCTAATTGCACCCTTACATTTCTTGTTGCATTCTTTACAAAGTCTGAATGCTGATGATGATCCCCCAACCTTGTATTTTTTTAAGGCCTTCACCTTTGCTTTTATATGCATTTTTACATTGGAGCTAAGCCATCCAGGACTTTTGTTCACCCTTTTAAATTTATTACCGAATGGGAAGCATTAGCTAATGCCCTTATTTAATATGCTCTTAAAGCAAACCCATCTCTCCTCCGTGTTCTTTGTTCCTAAGATTTTATCCCAAGTCATGCCTTCTAACAAGGTTTGTAGTTTAGGGAAGTTGGCCCTTTTGAAATTCAGTGTCTTTGTATTCCCCTTATGTTTCCTATTTGTGTGATTTATACTGAAGCCAATTGATTTGTGATCGCTATTTCCATATCCGTGATCAGGTCTGTATTGTTGGTAATCAGTAATCATTGTAGCAAAGTGTCATTTCTTCAGTGTTGTCACATGAATAGATATAATAAAATATTTACAAAAATGTGAGGGGTGTACTCACTTTTGTAAGATACTGTGTGTGTGTTTATATATATATATATATATATATATATATATATATATATATATATATATATATATATATATATATATATATATATATATAATAATTTTCTTTTATAATAATTTGCAGCATTTAGTGTTTTTTTTTTACTATTTTTCACACTTCACTTCATTTTTATTATATCAATGATTTATCATAAATAATTTATTAGGAGCAAGTGAAATGCAGGAACCCCCCCCCCCCCCCCCCCAAAAAAAAAGCATTTTTTTAAAGAATGTCTTAAATACATGAGATTTTATTTATATATATATATATATATATATATATTAGCAAAGTGTGTGTTAAACGTGCTCCAGGAGCATTCTTCCTTCCACTCATTTCCTTGCAGAGAAAAACCACCACTTAAACGTGCGCTGTTTAACCTTTGCTGGACCGCGCTGCCAGGAGTCCCGGTGTCTCCCCAAAGTCGTTTGGCTGCTCCACATTGGCCCCGAAAACTATGAGAGCTTTAATCAGCTCCAGATGATCCTTCTGCAGACAGAATATAGATGCACATTAAAAACATGATCCTTGACCTATATAATGCTACTCAATGCTTCACAATAAAAATATGATTTACAACATTCATTATTAAAGGTCAAAGGAAACCCACACTGAAAAAAATACAAAGATTTCCATAGCTGACCGCTTTCAGGAGATGGAAATAGCCTAGAATGTTACAAATACCTACACCTGTAGCTAGTGAAAATAGATGAAAAGTTTGAACTGCTGATCTGCATACTCATGTATTAGTGACTCAGCCGAAATGTTTTTCTTTTTTGTTTTGTATATGAGCAGGGAATAGTTAAAACTCCTGACTTTTTTCCCTTTTTTCTTGCTTTGCATCCCATTGGGGAGATTTGTCTGGCAGGAAGCAAGAGAAGATCTCTCAGACGGGGAAATCCTCTTTTCACAATTATCACTGAAACAAATGTTCTCACTGGAGGTTTGCACATCTATTTCTGACTGAAAAAATGGACTGTGCTCCATTTCATTTAATACAATAACAGAGTTAACAAAAGCCAACAAGTCCCTGTAAAAACAGGTCAAAACGGTTAAACAGATTCAGAGAGAGCAGCTTGTAGCACGTTACACTGGAAACTAGCATCAAAGGAGGCCTGAACATTCACCTGGTACAACTTAAGTTTAAACAGAAGACCAGGTGGGAGTCTTGCAAATGGGAGAAATGGATACTTGATGCTGGAAAGCACACTAACAGATCTGGTAGTATGAGCCATAACAGGGAAGGAAGGAACATTATCCAGTTTAGACCATAGGCTTGAATGACGACATGTCTTCTCGTCATAGACTCTCACGCAGACAAGAACTGAGGATTAGCCCTGAGATCGACGGGCCCACACACCGGAAGGTCTTGGACAGGGTCACGTCCAACATCAGGCAAAGAAACTCAGAATGGCAAAATAGTTCTAGTGATGACTTCCATAGGTTGAGGAACCCATTGAAGCTCTGGAAAGTTCTGCATCGTCTACTGGATATAGCAGACACAGGGAGGGAGGACTGATCCTACAGGTAACCCACAAGGGTATCCCTAGGAACAGAACAGAGTGAAGAACAGGGCAAGTACCTTAGTAAAAACCTGAGAGGGCCATGGACAGGCCAAAAAGAAGGGTGAGAAATTGGCAATCCTTATCCCCCACAGTGAAAAAAACAGAAAGCATTGATAAAAAGGGAACAGATGAGAACATATATATATCCCAGATGTTCTACTAAAGTCAGAAAAAACCCCAGAAGGAGGGAATGACTGACCTGGAAAATTTTATTATGCAAAAATTTTGAACCCACAGAAACAGGTTGTGGGTTTTTAGATCCATGGTCCGAACACCACAACCTATGCACTGAGTCCTTAAACACAGGATAAACCTCTACAGGGAAAATACACATCTTGTTAAGACAAGAGATGGCAGGTTCCACTACAGGGACCATCCATTTTTGTATGAAGCTCCCCTCAATAGGATATTGCTGAAGCAAAATGCTCTGGAGGACAAAATAGCTTCTCAGTGTTGGGTCAGTCACGATATGGCCGAGAATATCGGACAAACGCTTGTCCGTTTTTTTTGTATGCTAGTCTCATATCGAAAACCAATAGGTTACTAAAATTATGAAAATTCTCACAAGACAGAATACAACTGATGTATGTGATGTAATGTATTCCTTCGTTTCCAAGCATGCAGGTACGTGGTCACGCATTTTTTTTCGTACAAATACTATACCAATTACATGAAAATTGTTTGTTTCATTATTATACGAGAAAGATTTTCGTTCTTGTCCCTCCGGATATTTGTGCATGAACTGTCGTGATTGACTCTCAAAGCTGTGTACTAATGCATTTATTTTTCTTCCGATATTCTCATAGTGTACAAGCCTTAAGATTAAATGGAATGGAAAGCCTTAGCAGGTTTGGGTATTTGTAAGGACTGGGAGATGCTGTTGCCATGTGGAAGGCAAGCCCAGAGGGAGTGAAAGCTGTGCACACATGCTTAGTAAACAGACCTAGAGTAAGGCTGTGCAGGTGCAGTAGCACCTACCAGCCGATGCTTTAAAGCAAAAAAAGACATCAGTTTTAAATTTATACTGTTGCTCCTAGTCCTAGGCCCTGACCACCAGCTGGAAAAGTAGCAGGCTACACTCCCCTCTCCTAGCTTAGCCTAGGAGAGTAGCAAATGTAATCCATGCTGGTCAGGAATGAGGAGACCAGACCCCAGTCTGGCTTTACCCCTCCATATTGGGCATGCCCATAATGGGGTCTTGAAAGACAGGGCACTGTTTGTAGACCACAACCCTGGAACTGTATAGCACCCTGTGGCTAACTCAACAAGTTGCACCATGTGCCAAGATGATTGCCCATGCAGGATCCAGTGCTTGAAGCAGCATTGCAGGCCTGCCTAATTTTTTCCATCTGGCAGGGTGCGGGTATGGTCCCCCAAGGCACAAACGAAGAGTCAACCGATCCTGAAGATGCAGAAAAGACCCTGCAATGGCTATGGGGCTGCCAGGAATCTTCATAGAGAAATACTCTTAAAGAGGTTGTATACCCTCCCGTATGATTTGTAGAATAAGGCTTACCTATAGGTACTGTAAATATCTCCTAAACGTGTGCTCTGAAGGAATGGTCGCCCGTGCCGTTTCTTCAGGAGCACGTGCCCTGACCGGCGGCTCCCACGCGCATGCGCGGGAGTGACATGTGGTTTTCGCCAGCCACACAGCCAGAGTCTGCGGCCCTTTAAGGAAGATGGGTGAAGATGGATACGGCCTGCAGCAGGGACGACGTGGGCTTCGTTTGCAGGCAAGTGTCACATAATGTGCTCGTATGCGGTGCATATGAGCGCATCATGCCTTTACTTTACAGGGAAGAAAGAAAAGGGGAAAAAACCCGGAGTGTATTTCCTCTTTAAGACAAAAACCTCCATAAGAAAAAGGAAACTGTCTCTCAGTAGACAGAAGAGGTCCATCATTTAAAGGAGAATTCCAGCCAAAGCTCGTTTGGCTATACTTTTCCTATGTATCACGGGAGTGCAATCCGTTTTGCACTCCTGTGACCCGTTTTCAGCAGAGAGCGAACTGAAATCTGCTCTCTGCTGACATCACAGAAATCAGTCCAGGCACTACGTCATCCCGACAATGGAAGTCTGGATCCGCCAGGTGCCTGGACTGACACCCGTCTCAGCCCGAGATTGCCGCTCCCCGCCCCTGCACAGCTCAGCGCTCCAGTGAGCGAGGAGGAGCAGAACTGAGAGCTGCTGATTGACAGCGAGCAGCTCTCTGCTTGGGGAGCTGTGAAAACCAAGCCATTAGCAGTGTTCGATCACTCGGTTCTCAGGGTAGAGACGCTGGGGGACCGATGCTGCATCCACGTAGGTAAGTATGATACTGAAAAAAAAAATCCTTTACAGTACTTCTCTTTTAAAGCAACTGACAAAAAAAAAAAAAAAAAAAAAAAGAAGAGGCTAGCTGGGAGTGGGAGGGTTTACAGTATATAGGAGGATGACCCTGCAGCTTTCTCTTTTTGTCCGTATCCAATAACCTAAAACGTAGCTGCATATAACCAATGGTTTAAGATTATGTGTTCTGCACTGTATGAAATCAAATATAAAGATTTCTACCTCACCATCAGTCCCATTGACAATAAGAAAAAAGACAAATATAGAGTAAATGTCTCCAGCGAGGGCACAGATAAAGCAAACGTTATAACCCTTCTCAACTCTAAAATAAAAAAAAAAACATGGCTTTAGATACACAATACATGCCCTTGAATCAACCAAAAGCAAAAGAATAAAAGGACAATATAAAAGCAATGTGTCCCAACTACTGTGGTTTTGTCATTATAGCCTAATTGGCATTCAAGAAAATATAAGGGATTCATTTTCTTGCATGCCCTTGAATCAGCCTACACATTTCTCTACGCACAGATTTTCTTTAACATTTGCTGAATGTGACAATGACAAGCTAAAGGCCAAGTCTACTGAAAACTGATAATCCTAACCCATGTGATTGCATCCATCTGAGATACAGAAACATACCACCTCCCATAACACATACAACACCACCCTCCCTATCTCAAAGTTAAAAAAAACAAAAAGATTCCCCAGAAGACCAGCAGTGCCACCAAGTGGCCTTAACTGATATGACAATGTTAGAATTCTATAGTATCTATAACAAGAAATTATTATTTCAGTTTTAGACAGAGTAGGGAAAGATAAAAACACCTGTTCATTTTTTGTGTCTTGTTGAGATTTACTTTCTGTTCTGCAGACACAAAAGGGAAATAAAGGAAAATCTCTACGTACAAAAAGTGAGAAAAATCCACTCAGCTGTCCCCAGAACAGACAAACAATTGTAAAACTGGCTTTCCTATCACTTTGTGTTCTAGTGACAATGGTCAGCAGAACAAATAGAAAATGGTGAATCTACCCATTGGTGATGCAGACAGAAAACCTGACACATATTCTAACTTTTACCTGTTTTATACAAAATCACAAAAAAAGTTTTGAGGAGAGATACACAATAATACCCTTTGATATGTGTTATATAATCTCAATATTCTATGCAGAATTCACCAACCATCATAGATAGAACATCCACGAGTCACCACATAATCATGCCGATGTTCTATCACAATAAGGTAACTCTCTGCAAAGGGACATGTCCTCACACTAGTATATAGGTGTGCTTATATGCTGACCCATGGGAACCTGATATTAGGGCTGTTCAAGACTGCTCACTGTTCAAGCATGTTTCCAGAGCTAAACCCATGAGCATCTGTGGGGCATCCTCAAATGGAAGGTGGAGGTGCGCAAGGTCTCTAACATCCACCAGCTCCATGATGTTGTCATGGAGGAGTGGAAGAGGACTCCAGTGGCAATCGGTGAAGCTCTGGTGAACTCCATTCCCAAGAGGGTTAAGGCAGTGCTGGAAAATATTGGTGGCCGCACAAAATATTGACACTTTGAGCCCAGCTTGGACATTTTCACTTAGGGGTGTACTCACAACAGAAATAATCACCGCGCTACCATGGAGAAAAAACCCCCCCGAACAAAGCAGCAGTTCAACCGTGAAAATTTCACAATAGACAATAAAAAAATAAAAAAACTGCGCTATAATAAATATGACTGTGATGATTGTTGGTGGAGGTTCACTCTGCATGGTGTATTTTGTTTTCCATTTTTCACTGGGATTCTACAGAGAGATACATGGGGACTTTTTTTCGTTTTCTACTATATCTATGAACTTTCCCACTTATTCAGAGCACTGATGTGACACCAATAACACATATGTGTGTATTTATCATTTATTATTGAGTGCAATATGATATCAATTTAACATACTGATTACTTATTACTGTTATCTGTATGCTTAGTTTTCATATCATTATTATTGTCGTCATATTTATTATAGCGCAGTTTTTTTGTTTTTTTATTAATGGCTGTGTGTTGAGTTATTTTGAGGGGACAGCAAATTTACACTGTTATACAAGCTGTACACTCACTACTTTACATTGTAGCAAAGTGTAATTTCTTCAGTGTTACACAAAGTGCATAAATACGGCCCAATAGCACCGCTCAGCGCCAAGGATAAACACTCCTCTAAGGTAATAAATGGCAAAACTATAGCTTATAATCTAAAACCAATTGTGTTAGCAGATACTATGAAATAAATCATTCATAAAACCAATAACAATTAAAAAAGTCCAAAATGTTATGCGACTTCAAACACATATGACACGCTCTTATAATTCCTCATATAAGTGAAAAAAGTCAAATGAAGTGGATTCCGTGAGTGAATCAAATTCCTTATAGGTGATAAAAGTTTTTATATTCATGCACCACACACCCAGGTTTGTCACCGCGTGAGAAGAAACTTGCCCCTTTGGGGTTAAATTTAAGAGCTCTTAACCACTTGCCGATCGCCTCACGCAGATATACTGCAGCAGAATGGCACGGGCAGGCAGAGTAACGTATGGGTACGTTACTCCCCTCCTGCGGGCGGGGGCTGAGGCGGTCGGCATCGTTGCAGGAGCGATCCATCCTGAGGGGGAGGCCACTGATTCATGGTCTCTCCCTTACGATCGCTCCTGATGAATGAGAAGTTTCCTCTGCTTCTGAAATATAAACAGAAGCAGAGGAAATGATGTCATCTCTCCTCGTGGAGCCTTTTCGTTACGGCTCCCGAGGAGAGAAGACATCACTGTGAGTTTGCACCAACAGCACACTAACACCAGTACACATAGGCACACAAACCATAGCCCTAATCACCACCCCCCCCCCCCCCGCACCCCCTGTCACAGTGACACCAATAGCAGTTTTGATTTGCTTTACTGATCACTGCATTGGTGTCATTTTGTGACTGTTATAAGTGTTAGGGCAATTAGTGGTAGGCCCCTTTAGTTCTAGGGTACCCCCACTAATAAAGGTTTAACCCCTTGATCACCCCCCCCGTTTAACCCTATCACCCCCTGTCGCCAGTGTCACTAATCAATCATTTTTCTGATCGACGTATAAGTGTCACGGGTGACGCTAGTTAGCCTGTTATTTAGGTTCACCGTCAGCTTTTTATAGTGTCAGGTACCCCCATATGCTACCTAATAAAAGGTTTTAAGCCCCTGATTGCCTCCTAGTTAACCCTTTCACCAGTGACCACCGTATAAGTGTTACGGGTGACGCTGGTTAGTTAGTTTTTTATACCCGTCGTTTATTACCCAATAAAGGTTTACCCCCCTGATCGCCCGGCGGGTGATATCAGTTAGGTTTTAGTCAGTCAGGGTCTGTGCCGCCCCAGGCAGCGTCAGATTAGTGCCAGTACCGCTAACACGCACGCAGCATACACTTCCCTTAGTGATATAGTGTCTGAACGGATCAATATCTGATCTGATCAGATCTATACCAACATCCCCAGCAGTTTAGAGTTCCCAAAAACTCAGTGTTAGCGGGATCAGCCCAAATACCTGCTAGCACCTGCATTTTGCCCCTCCACCCAGCCCACCCAAGTGCAGTATCGATCGATCACTGTCACTTACAAAACACTAAACACATAACTGCAGCATTCGCAGAGTTAGGCCTGATCCCTGCGATCGCTAACAGTTTTTTTGGTAGCGTTGGATACAGTTGCTGACAGCCTAGGAGCTTTTTTACCTGTGAGTCTCACTACTGTACCAGTAAATTTAGAGCCCAAAATGGCAAATCGAAGGTACACTAGTGAAGAGGCCTACACGTTTCTGAGCAAGACAAATAGTGAAGAGGAAGTCACTCATCTGTCAGATTCTAGCTCAGAATACGATCCTGTAGACCACAGCAGCTCCATGACAGATAGCTCTGATGAAGGAGTTGTGGTCCCTGCCAATGTCAGGCGTACCAGACCCTGATCTTCTTTTGCTGTTGTTGAGGTGCAAGAACCGCAGGGCTCTCGTATGGAGCAGAGAAGTACTAGTGCCGCTCATCCTTCTGGTGAACTGGCAAGCACCAGCGGCCTAGTACACCCTGGTCGTACATCCAGCACTGCAGTATCACGTGGTGACGTGGCGAGTCCCATAAGTGCAGTTCAAGCTGGCGAGGTGGCAAGCACAAGTAGTGTCCCACTCCCACCAAGAAGACAAAGACAGGCCCGTCGTGCCCATAGTGTTCTTCCTGCAGAATTTGCCAATCCTAATTGGGAGCCTTCCCCCATTCACTGGCCAACCCAGAATTCAGGTGGAAACACTTGATTTTACGTCACTTGATTTTTATTCACTGTTTTTCATGGAAGATCTCTATAGATCTATTGTGGACCAAAGTAATTTGTATGCTGGTCAATTCATCGCCGCTAATACCCAGTCTTCCCTTGCCAGATATTGGAAACCAATTACGTTTTCCAAATTTAAGACCTTTCTGGGCCTATCCCTCGACATGGGCATAGTTAAAATGAGTATGTTGCGGTCATATTGGTCCACTGACCCAATTTACCATATTCCCATGTTCTCTGCCTCCAGGGCACGATACGAGCGGATCCTGCGGTTCATGCATTTCAACAACAATGAACTCTGACGTCCTCATGGAGACCCTGGATACGATCGGCTCTACAAAATTCAGCCCCTCGTAAACCACTTCAACCAACGTTTTGCAGCCTTGTTTACTCCCCATCAAGTTGTCTGCATTAAAGAGACCCTGATTTAAGTTTTCTGGCCGCTTGTCTTTCAAACAGTATCTTCCCAGCAAGCATGCCAGATACGGGGTCAAGATGTATAAGCTCTGTGACAGGGCCACAGGCTATACATATAGTTTTATGGTTTACGAGGGAAGAGATGGTAACGTAGAGCCGCCGAACTGCCCAGATTACATAGGGAGCACTGGTAAGATTGTGCGGGACTTGGTGTCACCCTTATATAGAAAGGGGTACCATTTGTATGTGAACAATTATTACATGAGCGTGCCACTTTTTAGTCACTTGTTTGATCATCAGATTGGCGCATGTGGCACCAGGCGATCTAATCGCCGGGGCTTACCCCAGAGGCTTGTAGATTCCAGTCTTAGGCTGGGGGAGAGAGCCTGCTTGAAGTGTAATAACTTGCTCACTGTGAAGTGGAGGGATAATAAGAATGTTTTCGTTCTGTCCTCCCTTCATGCAGACATGGCGGTCCAAATTCCTATGGTGACTAGTGTTGTGGAGAAACCCCTCTGTGTCCATGAATATTACCAAAATATGGGTGGGGTGGACCTCTACAACCAGTTGTTGGCGCCGTACCTAGTTGCCTGTAAGGCCAAACGCTGGTATAAAAAAGTGTCTGTATACTTATTTCAATTGGCTTTGCTGAACGCTCATGTGCTATACAAAGCTTCAGGACGGACTGGATCCTTCCTTAAATTCCAGGAAGAGATCGTCAGAGCCCTTCTGTTTCCAGACGGTGCTCCACCTCGCCTTCCCAATCCAAATGCAGTAAGCCGGCTGCATGAGAGGCATTTTCCGTATGTCCTCCCGAGTACTCCTACCCAACGAGCCCCCCAAAGATGATGTCGTG
Organism: Aquarana catesbeiana; assembly: GCF_042186555.1. Lineage (NCBI taxonomy): Eukaryota > Metazoa > Chordata > Amphibia > Anura > Ranidae > Aquarana > Aquarana catesbeiana. The sequence goes on along the minus strand of NC_133330.1, from coordinate 107,231,131 downwards.
TCTGTAGCAAGCGCGGATATAGGCGTGACACCCGCTATTATTGTCTCTCCTGTCCTGGCAATCCTGGTCTTTGCATTGGTGAATGTTTTGAACGCTACCATACACTAGTGGAGTTTTAGCGTAGGGTAAAGCACTGCACAGACTAGGACACGCTTTCACAGGGTCTCCCAAGATGCCATTGCATTTTGAGAGACCCGAACCTGAAACCGAACCGTTACAGTTACAAATAAAAGTGTAAAAAAAAATATATATATATATATATATATATATATATATATATATATATATATATATATATATATATATATATATATATATCATAAAAAAAACAAAAATAGTTGTTTTATTGTTCTCTCTCTCTCTCTATTGTACTGCTCTTTTTTACTGTATTATATCCTGCAATGTTTTATTGTTATTATGTTTTATCATGTTTGCTTTTCAGGAATGTAATTTTCTTATACTTAACTGTTTACTGTGTTTTATTGTTAACCTTTTTTGTTTTCAGGTACGCCATTCAGCTGCAGCGCGGATTTATTTATCTCAACAGCAACAGCGTTTGCTCCCACGATACATAAAGCCGTGACTCCAGCGCTGTAGGAAGTGATTTCACCGCCACAGTTAAAAAAAAGAGCATATATGCCGAAGCATGGGGGCATCCGCCCCAAAAGTTAGGAGCAAATCGCTCCTCCACCCCTGCTGCCCCCATGCTTCGGCATATATGTATTTTAGGCACAGATTGCGTTAAAAAATATATATTTCAGGCACAGATTGCGTTAAAAAATGTTATATTTTTTACTATGTTTTTTTGGATTTGCTTTGCAGGTATGGTATATCTTACTGTTATACTGTAATGTTACTTTGTTTTATTGTTAACCATCATTTGCTTAGCAGGTACGCCATTCAGTTGCAGCGCGGATTTATTTATCTTAACAGCAACAGCATTTGCTCCCACGATACATAAAGCCATGACTCCAGCGCTGTAGGAGGCAATTTCACCACCACAGTTAAAATCAAAATCGTGCATGTATGCCCATCATTAGAAGTGGTTGGATGAAGGGAGGTATTCTAATGGTGGGCATACCCACCGATCAATCTCTTTTTTTCGTTCAGCCCACAGACTGCATGAAAAAAAGATTACAATATATGCCCAACAAAGACCAGCAACGTACTGGTATGTTGCTGGACTTTGAGTGGTTATACCAGAAAGATGCCTGCGGGTTTAGGTATCATCTTGGTGTCATTCTTTTCAGCCAGCGGTCGGCTTTCATGTAAAAGCAATCCTAGTGGCTAATTAGCCTTTAGACTGTTTTTACAAACAGTAGGAGGGAATGCCCCCCCCCCCCACCGTCTTCTATGGTTTTCTCTGGCTCTCTTGTCTCAACAGGGAACCTGAGAATGCAGCCGGTGGTTCTGCCAGCTGACCATAGAGCTGATCAGAGACCAGAACGGCTCCAATCATCTCTATGGCCTAAGAAACTGGAAGCTACGAGCATTTCATGACTTAGATTTTGCCAGATGTAAACAGCGCCATTGGGAAATTGGGAAAGCATTTTATCACACCGATCTTGGTGTGGTCAGATGCTTTGAGGGCAGAGGAGAGATCTAGGGTCTAATAGACCCCAATTTTTTCAAAGTACCCCTGTCCCCCCTGCTCTTGCGCAAAGGCGAACGGTCTGGCGTCATATGTAAACAAGCGTCAAGCGTCAGTCTGGCATCATATGTAAACAGCAATTGCACCATGCATGTGAGGTATCACCGCGAAGGTTAGATCGAGGGTAGTAATTTTAGCAGTAGACCTCCTCTGTAAATCTAAAGTGGTAATCTGTAAAGGCTTTTAAAAATGTATGTAGTTTGTCGCCGCTGCATGTTTGTGCGCAATTTTAAAGCATGCCGTGTTTGGTATCCATGTACTCGGCCTAAGATCATCTTTTTATTTCATCAAACATTTGGGCAATATAGTGTGCTTTAGTGCATTAAAATTAAAAAAGTGTGTTTTTTCCCAAAAAAATGAGCTTGAAAAATCGCTGCGCAAATACTGTGTAAAAAAAAATTAAACACCCACCATTTTAATCTGTAGGGCCTTTGCTTTAAAAACAAATATAATGTTTGGGGGTTCAAAGTCATTTTCTTGCAAAAGAAAATTATTTTTTCATGTAAACAAACAGTGTCAGAAAGGGCTTTGTCTTCAAGTGGTTAGAAGAGTGGGTGATGTGTGACATAAGCTTCTAAATGTTGTGCATAAAATGCCAGGTTAGTTCAAAACCCCCCAAAATGACCCCGAGGCATGTCGAGTCCATGGAATATTTTATATTTTGACACAAGTTGCAGGAAAAAGACAATTTTTTTTTTTTTACACAAAGTTGTCACTAGATGATATATTGCTCAAACCTGCCATGGGCATATGTGAAATTACACCACAAAATACATTCTATTTCTTCTCCTGAGTACAGGGATACCACATGTGTGAGACTGAGCCTAGCTGCGTAAGGGCCCCCGAAAACCAAACACCGCCTTCAGGCTTTCTAAGGGTGTAAATGTTTGATTTCACTCCTCGCTGCCTATCACAGTTTCGGAGGCCATGGAATGCCCAGATGGCACAACCCCCCCCCCCCCCCCCCCCCAAATGACTCCATTTTGGGAAGTAGACATCCCAAGCTATTTGCTGAGAGGTATGGTGAGTAATTTGCAGATCTCACTTTTTGTCACAAAAGTTTTGAAAATTGAAAAAAAAATACATTTTTCTTTTCTTTCTTCATTTTCAAAAAACAAATGAGAGGCACGTTGAGTCCTTGGAATATTTTATATTTTTCCACAAGTTGCGGGAAATTTACAAACTTTTTTTTTTGCACAAAACGTTGTCACTAAATGATATATTGCTCACAAATGCCATGGGCATATGTGGAATTACACCCCAAAATACATTCTGCTGCTTTTCCTGAGTACAGGGATACCACATGTGTGGGACTTTTCAGGAGCCTAGCCGCGTACGGGGCCCGAAAACCAAGCACCGCCTTCAGGATTTCTAAGGGCGTAAATTTTTGATTTCACTCCTCACACTACCTATCACAGTGTTGAAGGCCATAAAATGCCAAGATGGCACAACCCCCCCCCCAAATGACCCCATTTTGGAGAGTAGATACCCCAAGCTATTTGCTGAGAGGTATGGTGAGTATTTTGCAGATCTCGCTTTTTGTCTCAAAGTTTTGAAAAAAGAAAAAAAATACATTTTCTTTTCTTTCTCCATTTTCAAAAAACAAATGAGAGCTGCAAAATACTCACCATGCCTCTCAGAAAATAGCTTGGGGTGTCTACTCTCCAAAATGGGGTCATTTGGGGGGGGGGTTGTGCCATCTTGGCATTTTATGGCCTTCAACACTGTGATAGGTAGTGTGAGGAGTGAAATCAAAAATTCACGCCCTTAGAAATCCTGAAGGCGGGGCTTGGTTTTCAGGGCCCCGTACGCGACTAGGCTCCCGAAAAGTCCCACACATGTGGTATCCCTGTACTCAAGAGAAGCAGCAGAATGTATTTTGGAGTGTAATTCCACAAATGCCCATGGCATTAGGGAGCGATATATCATTTAGTGACAACTTTGTGCAAAAAAAAAAAAAAGTTTGTCATTTTCCTGCAACTTGTGGCAAAATATAATAATAATAATAATAATAATAATAATAATATTCAATGGACTCAACATGCCTCTCAGCAAATAGCTTGGGGTGTCTACTTTCCAAAATGGGGTCATTTGGGGGGGGGTTTGTGCCATCTTAGCATTTTATGGCCTTCAAAACTGTGATAGGTAGTGAGGAGTGAAATCACCATTTTACGCCCTTAGCCTGAAGGCGGTGCTTGGTTTTCGGGGCCCCCGTACACGGCTAGGCTCCCAAAAAGTCCCACACATGTGGTATCCCTGTACTCAGGAGAAGCAGCTAAATGTTATTTTGATTAAATAATGAATAGTGGCGCTAAACTAGGTGCTACATATGTGCAACTCTCGCCATACTAAGAAGGTCCAATAATTGAAGCTCCAGGTATAAACACAGTCTAACCAATTAATCTTCCACCAATATTGTGCAAGCAAATGTCACAGACAAGATCAATGATGCATCAATCAATGAATCAAGTAACTGCCAAATGGTCCCTCTAATTGCTGCGTTGCGTGACCGTCACGTCAAAGTGACGTGACGGTCACGCAACGCGTCAGGGAGGAGAGAGGCGGGTCGTTTGGCTGCTCGGCTCCCGATCACGGCCGGGATCGGTGAGCAGCGATCAGTCATCTTCTTGTTATCACTGTATTTGGAGCCTGATGTAAGTGATTCAGAGGCTTTAATAAAGTTATTTAATTGATTACACTATGGAGACCTTCCTTTTCTTTGTTCTTGGAGCGGATCTTGTCTGAAATCTCTGGACGTGAAGGTCGGGTGATCCCCTGGAGGGATTTGTCATCGGGGGATCGGGAGCTGCCTGGTTCATTGTATGCTGTTTAGGCTGCTGGTATTCAGCCATAAGGTGAGAGGCTGGGGGAACTATCACAATATCGGTTGCACCTGGAGGAATCTATCATGGACACAGTTTTATCTATTTGTCACGATTGGGGATTATACTGTGTATGGGACTTTTTGTATGGATTGTATGTTAATTATCACAATATTTTTTTTCCTTTACAACTACTTGCTACACTTGGAGGAATTCTGTCACTTTTATTTGTTTGTGCATTTAATTGGTTGTTATATTTACCACTTGTTGCAAATCGAATGCTACACTTATTGTCCTGTGTGCACATATTATTATGTAGCTGGTGATGATTTATTGTCACATTTTTTTATTCATGCACTTTATGCACTATAGATTAATTCTCAGTAATATTAGGCTGTTAGACCCATCATTAGTTGCAAATTGAATGCTACACATATTGTGTTTTGTACACATATTAGGAAGTTGGGGATGTTTTATTGTCACATTATTTGGATTTATGCACGATATGCACTTTAGATTATCACCAGCAATTTATTTATTCTAAAATATCTATTTTTCTTTAATAATTTTTTTATTTGATCATTTGCGTGAGGATTATTGAGCACTTTTTTTTTTTTTAAAAGGTTTTTATTTGCCAGATGTACATACATAGAATAACACATTGCATGTAAGGTATATTGTCGGTTGCAACCGTCAAAATATAATTAACATTCAAGGGTAGTTTCGGATAAACATCCTATGATAGACGATATATCAGTACAGGTAGCAATTTTTTAACTCTAAAATACCAGTTATTTTCTGTAATCGTAATGCAAATTATCAGCAATCCAATATCTGGTATAAAACATAAAATAAAGTAAAAAAATATAAAAGTATATATATATATAAAGTTAAAGAACTAAACCAAAGAGGTATATACCTCCTAAACCAATTGTGCTGTGCGCTGTCATCTCTCCAGTCCCCTGGAACATGTTCTCACAATATCATCCTACCCAGTCTATCTATTTGGCTATATTTTATAATAAAATAATTTTAGATGTCACATGGTATAGTTTCTTTTGTGTTTATCCATCTGCCCCATACTCTATTAAATTTTTTCTTACTTCCTCTTGCTTCATATGTCATTTTATACAGTGTAATATTTGCATTGATTAATCTTTTCCAAGCTCCTAAGGTAAGATGATCCCTCTTTATCCAATTCAAGACAATCAGCTTCCTGACATAGTAAAACAATAATCTCAAAAACATTCTAGTATTGTTGCTCATTACATCATCCTCTATCACCCCCAAGATACCCAGCAGTGGGCTACATATATTCGGAAGATCAAAGGTTTCCGCAATAAACTGGGTTACCTGTGACCATAAAGGTCGTACCCTACTACAGTCCCAAACCATGTGCATAAAAGTACCTTCTGCCACCAGGCATTTATGACAAATAGGGTCTGCTCTCCTGCCCATCTTATATAGTCTGTATGGGGTGTAATACATTTGATGTAGGTATCTTAGTTGGATCAGTTTATCCCTCGCAGAGATGACCGTGGACATATAGGAGGTTAAAACCTCATTCCAATGAGCCTCAGTCAACTCTGGGATAATGTCTGTCCATCTCTCTCATTTTCTTCTCCCTCGGCTGTGTTTTTTCCATAAGTACCGCATAATAAGTGGAAATACGTTTCGTATGGTCAGGTTCTGCAAGCATTGATTTAAGTTTTGTGTTTTCTAACAGAACCATCCCCGTTCCAAATTGTGCATGCGCAGCATGCCGCAGCCTGGAATAATGGAACGCCCATGTGTCAGGGACACCCATTTCCCTCTTCAATTGTGCAAATGTTTTAAATTCACCCCTCTCAAATAGTTGATGCACATACGTAAGACCAAATTTGGCCCACCTATATCCATCCTCCAAGCGAGAAAGGTCCTTTAGACGAGGATTGAACCATAGTGGTGTATTTGGTGATAGGCGTGGAGGTCCATCTTGTATATGTTTTATAGAAATCTCAAGTACCCGCTTAGCTGATTGAAGTACAGTTACCCCGTCTTGAGTAGGCACCATCCCTCTAAAAAAGAAATTCAAAAGTGCTTCGTATGAGGTCGCGACAGCTGCCTCCACTGCAGTGGCAGCGTTATTCAGCTGCGGAAACATGCGCCAGTGGGCCTGAACTAGTTGAGACGCCAAGTAGTACAAGCGAAGGTCGGGTATCGCCAGACCACCCCTTCCTACTGGTAGCTGTAGAACAGCCAGCGACACACGAGCTGCCTTGTCTCCCCACAAAAAGGAGGTCAACAGGGAGTCAATGTATCGGAACGTCTTTTTAGGGATATATAGTGGGGCGTTAGAGAGTATATATAAAAATTTCGGGAGAAAAATCATTTTAAATAAGTTAGCTCTCCCCAACAATGTGAGTGGAAGATCTTTCCACTTCTGTACTCTATCCTTGAAGGCGTTGATTACAGGCCATAGGTTCATTTTTGTGAATGATTGCACTGGCAATTGGATCTGTATTCCTAAGTACTTAAACTGGTTTGTTATTGCTAGAGGGCATTGGGTGGGAAGTACTAAGTTCGGCTGAGGATCTAGAGGAAACAGTGATGATTTGGACCAGTTAATTCGGAAAGTGGGACTCCTAAGTTTAACCGCAAGGGGTTCTATAGCTAGGGCGAAGAGGAGCGGAGACAGGGGGCATCCCTGTCTCGTCCCCCTACCTATCTTAAATGTCTTTGAGATGAGCCCATTCACTCTAACACATGCCCGGGGATCGTTATACAGTAACTTAACCCAGTTCACAAATCTAGGTCCAAAGCCCAATTTACTAAGCAGGGAAAACAGATAATTCCATTCGACCGAGTCGAATGCTTTTTTTGTGTCGAGCGACGCCACCACTCTTTTACCTATATTTGTGTGTGAAATTTGTAAATTTACATAGAGCCTTCTAAGATTCATGTGGGTACAACGGCCCGGGATAAACCCAGTTTGATCTGAGTTGATCAATTTAAGGATTACTGACTGCAATCTACCAGCCAAGATTTTGGCCAATATTTTGACGTCAGTATTGATCAAGGAGATCGGTCTATATGATTCACATTCGCTTGGGTCTTTACCAGGTTTTGGTATCACAACAATAAGGGCCTCACGCATGGATTCTGGTAGTATACCTTCTTTTTCTGCATTTACAAACACTTTCTGGAGTCGCGGGATTAAGCTTTCTTTGTGTAGCTGATACCATTCCGCCGGGAAGCCGTCAAGTCCAGGTGACTTACCCGGCCTAAAGGAGGAAATAGCACCAGCTATCTCTTCTGAGGTAATGGAATGTTCCAATGCTACACTATCTTCTGGTGCCAAAGATGGAAGGTTCAGGTCCCCCAAATAGGAGGAAAGCTCCTGATCAGTACATCTTGATTGGGACTGGTATAGGGTGTCATAAAAGTCTACAAACGTGTTCAGAATATCTCGTGAATCCCTCACCAAGTCTCCCCCTGGTTGTTTAAGGTGCAGTACCGACGTGGGGGCATACAGAGGACGTGCCAAAAAGGCCAAATTCAAATATGGATCTAGCTTGTTGTAGTTGTTTCTTCATAGTATGGTCAGTCAGAAGTAATTTAAATTGCCTTGTCAAGTCTTGCCAAAACTGATAAGTCTGAGGTGAGGGGTTTTGTATATATTCCTGTTCAGCCGCTGCAGCATCACATTCAACCTGTTTAATATCTGAGTTTAAAGCATTTGCAAAGGCTCCCGTCTCTTTATTGAACACCCCCCTCATGGTGGCTTTAAAAGCCTCCCATTGATTATGTATCGAGGTCTCAGCACCGTTCTCCCTCCAGTAATGATTAATAGCCGTCTTGCAGCCATGTGTCACGTATTCCTCCTGTAACCATTGTGTTTTTAGGCGCCATTGTCGTCTTCCAATGGGCACATTCAAATTTAATGTGACTTCCATTGGAGAGTGATCCGACAGAGCTCTAGGAAGATACCTGACCCCGGATATAATTTGGAGACCATCCATGGAGGACAGGAGCATATCTATTCTAGTCAGTGTCTTATGAGTTTCCGAGTGGCATGAATACGTTCTGACTCCTGGGTTATTGCGACGCCATACATCAATAAGTACATAACTATCGAGCCAGGATGAAAGGGTGTGGCGCACGCCAGAGGCACATCCATGCCTGTCAAGATCCCCATCCGACACTACATTAAAATCGCCCATTAACAATAGCGGGCCCTGTGCTATCTTCACAGTTTCATTTAGAATGCTTTCTAGTACTTGGAAGGAGAACGGTGGTGGAACATACACACACACCAAAGTTAAACATATACCAAACATTTGACACACTAATATGGCATATCTACCATTAGGGTCTGATTTGACCTGTATAATTTGTGCCGCTGCTTTCTTAGTAACCAGGATGGCCACTCCCCGAGAATACATTGAATATTCAGCATGTATGACCCTCATAATGTTAGCTTTCTTTAACGCCATGACTTTGGACCCCTGTAGGTGTGTCTCTTGTAACAGGACAATATGGGGTTTATATCTTCGGATAAAGTCAAAGACAAGAGACCTCTTTATCTTTGAGTTCATACCACGGACATTCCATGATAATATATTTATCTTACCCGCCATTGAAAGAGGAGTGATACCAGGACTCGCTTCCTAGGAGAGCATCGGCTAACCAGCTTTTGGCCAGCCACTTCAATCTGTGAGGACTAAAACAGAGAGAGACAACAGCACACAGCACGAACCAACAGAGCATAACTTCCCTTCCCACCCTACACACAGCCCCAACATGCCGTGCGCCCATATCCCATAACTATAACAATAATGGATGACCTCAGAGGGTCATAGATCGTGGTCAACTTCTGAAGTTATAGTTCTTCAGCGGGGGGACCCACTGCTTACCAGTTTGTAATGAATCTTGCGGTGGTAAGGGGAAGAACAAAAAGAGTGAACCACCGCCCCCTGCCCTCCCTGTATGTATTAGGGAAACAATTTCTGTAGCCAATAGAAAACAAAAAAAAAAAAAAAAACAAAAAAAAAACCTCCTCTTCTTCTGTATAAAAGGATCTTAAAAGTACAAGTTACCGGCAATACACAGTTCAGTAATATACTCAGGGGAGTAGATAATAAAGTTCCCCCCCAAAAAAAAAAAATAATAATAATAAAAATTTAAAATAATAAAAGGAAGGAGAAAAAAACCTCTTGTATCCAAGAGAAATTTAGTAGAATGAACTTTGAACCAACATGTAGAACCGAGCAGGACAAGCACGGTGTAGTTGAGGTGTCAGAGCTCAAGGACACTATTTTGAGTCTCATGACTGATAAGCAAAAGAAGATTGGAGAGGTATGCTGCAGTGGCATCCATCAAAAGGATGTGTGTCTTTCTTTCAGTGTCTATCTTCAGGGCTATTGCGCCCCCTAGTGTCCAGCCAGCGAGAGGCTTCAATGGGAGAGCTAAAGAAGGAAACTTTTCCCCTATCCACCACTCTCAGTTTTGCAGGATACAACATGCTATAGGCCAGCTGGAGATCTCTGAGTCCTTTCTTGACATGCACAAAACTGGCTCTCTGTTTCTGTGTAGCAGCAGAAAAGTCAGGGTAGATTGAAATTCGGTTACCATTAAATTGCAAGTCTCCTATAGTGCGGGCAGCGCGAAGGATATTTTCACGGTCTCTAAAATGTAGAATCCGGGCTATCATTGGACGCGGGTGAGACCCAGGAGAGGGAGGTTTAGATGGCACCCTATGAGCCCTCTCTATGGCGAATAAGCGTGAAAAGGTATCGTTCGCCATATTTTCCTTAAGCCACATTTCAAGGAAGTCTTCAGGTTGTTTGCCCTCTGCCTTCTCAGGGAAACCAACCAGGCGAATATTGTTCCTCCTTTGGCGGTCTTCCATATCACTGAGCTTATCTGTGTGAGCATTCACTTCACAGTGGATGTGTTGAACTTTATTCTCCAAAGGGCGGACTACATCTTCCAGGTCACTAATTCTGTGTTCAGCTTCAGTGGCCCTTTCTCTAATATTCTGTACATCATTCTTTAAAAACGACATCTCAGCCCTTATGCCATCAATGTGTTCAGTCAGTGTGGCCTGGCAGGTACATATAGCTTCCATAATCTGTTTCAGAGATGGCTCCCCCTCCCCCTCCTCTGGCATTATATCTCCCATTTCTTCCTGTGGTAACCCATCCAGGGAGAGTCCTTTCCTCATTCCCTTAGTTCTAGGAGGCAGTGGGCTTACCTTGCCAGAGTGAGAAGGGGATTTATCTGGTCCGCTCTGCTGTGTATTGCTGTGGTGTCTTTCCTCTGCCTCATGGCCGCGGCCATCTTGAGATCCCCAGGCATACTGAGAGAGACGGTCTGCTGAGGATTCCATGGGTGCTCGCCCATATTTAACCATACTGCCGTGTTCAGCCAGGTCCAGAGAGGGTATTGAAGGCTTTGGTGTGGAGAATCTGTGTCTCTGACACCCAGGATGTCTGAAGGATTAGTTGTCCTGCAGGGAGCTCTGTCTCAGTGCTGCTCACATATCAGCTGCTGGCTCCGCCCCCTGGGATTATTGAGCACTTTAACGGGGCTTGATCCCCATCATATTTTTAATCATATTGGAATTTTTCTTTTGGATTTGTAGTAGTGAAATTTGACTTTTTTCCAGTTCTCCAGTTTTTATTTTATTTAATATTTTTTGAGATATATTTTATATATTTTTTGAGGTATCTACTTTGAAGAATCTTTATTGTTTTAAAAACAATTGGAATCTGTTGTTTAGGAATTATTTCTCCTACGATCCTTATTAGAGGGACCATCTGGCAGTTACTTGATTCATTGATTGATGCATCATTGATCTTGTCTGTGACCTTGGCTTGCACAATATTGGTGGAAGATTAATTGGATAGACTGTTTTTATACCTGGAGCTTCAATTATTGGACCTTCCTAGTATGGCGAGAGTTGCACATATGTAGCACCTAGTTTAGCGCCACTATTCATTATTTAATCATCCTACTAATTGGTGTGTGAACACTTTATCTGTGGCAGCTACTATCTAGCTTTAATTAGCTTGTGTTACATTCACCCTTATAACGGTTTTTAAAAAATCCTTCTGTGTGTGCGCACAAGTATCCATTGCTTTCTAAATGTTATTTTGGGGGTGCAATTCCACATATAACCATGGCATGTGTGAGCAATATATCATTTAGTGACAACTTTTTGTAAAAAAAAAAAAATTTTTGTCATTATTCAATCACTTGGGACAAAAAAAAATAAATATTCAATGGGCTCAACATGCCTCTCAACAATTTCCTTGTGGTGTCTACTTTCCAAAATGGGGTCATTTGGGGGGGGGGGGGGGGGGGTTGTACTGCCCTGCCATTTTAGCACCTCAAGAAATGAGATAGGCAGTCATAAACTAAAAGCTGTGTAAATTCCAGAAAATGGACTCTTTTTAGATGCTTAAGCAGAACACATGGAGAGACCCTTGTTACTGGAGCCTTCCATGCCCACTAAGAATATCAGCAGAGCCAGTGGATATTCCTGAGAAGTGGCAACATAAGATGTGTTTGTGACGCTTGATTTTTTCAGATTTCTGATGAGTTTAACCCCAAAGGGGCGAGTTTCTTCTCACGCGATGACAAGCCTGGGTGTGTGGTGCACGAATATAAGAACTTTTATCACCTATAAGGAATTTGATTCACTCACATAAACCACTTCATTGGACTTTTTTCACTTATATGAGGAATTTAATAAGAGCGTGTCATATGTTGATGGATTGACATGAGCGCTGCTATGGCAGTTTGAAGTCGCATGACATTTTGGACTTTTTTAATTGCCATTGGTTTTATGTATTTCTTCAGTGTTGTCACATGAAAAGATAAAATAAAATATTTACAAAAATGTGAGGGGTGTACTCACTTTTGTGAGATACTATAATATATATATATATATATACACACACATATACACATATACATATACACACACACACACACACACACACACACACACACACACACACACACCGGGTAAAATAAGTATTGAATATGTCACCATTTTTCTAGGTAAATGTATTTCTAGAGATGCTATTGACATGAAATATTCCCCTCGTTCGTAACAACCCATGCAATTCATACATACAAAGAAACCAAAACAAATAAGTTCAGAAATTAAGTTATGTGTAATAAAATGGAATGACACAGGGAAAAAGTATTGAGCACATGAAGAAAGGGAGGTGCAAAAAGCTATGGAAAGCCAAGACACCAGATGAAATCTATCAGTAATTAGAAAGCAATCCTGCCCCTTGTCAGTGCAAATTAATATCAGCTGGTTCAGTCTCAACTGATGGCCTATAAAAAAGGTGTCTCATTACCAGGGTGTTACACAATAAACATCTCATGATGGTTAAAAGCAAAGAGCACTCTTAAGACCGTCACAACGTTAAACTTCTGAATGTTCCAGTGAACATTGTTGGGGCCATAATCCGGAAGTGGAAAGAACATAATTTCATAAACCGGCCACGACCAGGTGCTCCTTGCAAGATTTTTGACAGAGGAGTAAAAAAAAAAATTATCAGAATAAGACCAAGAGCCAAGGACCACTTGTGGAGAGCTTCAGAAAGACCTGGAATTAGCAGGTACAATTGTTTTAAAAAAAACAATATGTAATGCACTCAACTGCTATGGCCTGTATGCACGCTCACCACGCAAGACTCCATCGCTGAAGAGAAAGCATGTTGAAGCTCGTTTAAAGTTTGCAGCACAACATTTAATCAAACCTGTGAAATACTGGGAGAATATAGTGTGGTCAGATGAGACCAAAATTGAACTCATTGGATGCCATAATACACATCATGTTTGGAGGTCAAATGGCACTGCACATCACCCCCAAAAACACCCCAATACCAACAGTGAAGTTTGTAGGTGGGAACATCATGGTGTGGGGCTGTTTTTCAGCATATAGTACTGGCAAACCTCATATCATTGAATGAAGGATGAATGGAAAAATGTACCAAGACATTCTTGATAAAAATCTGCTGCCATCTACCAGTGTGATGAAGATGAAACGAGGATGGACATTTCAGCAAACACAAAGCCAAAGAAACTCTCAATTGGTTTCAAAGAAAGGAAATAAACCTGCTAGAATGGCCAAGCCAATTACCAAACTTGAATCCAATAGAAAATCTATGAAAAGAACTAAAGATCAGAATTCAGAGAAGAGGCCCACGGAACCTTTAAGATGGTGTGTGAAAGACCATTTGTGTGGAAGAATGGGCCAAAATCAAACCTGAGCAATGCATGCGACTAGTTTCTCCATACAGGAGGCGTCTTGAAGTATTAAATATATTTCAGTTAGCTTGTTCAGTACTTCCTCCCTGTGTCATTCCATTTTATTACACATAATATACATACTATACTATATTTCTGAACTTATTTGTTTTGGTTTCTTTGTATGTATGGATTGCATAGGTTGTTACTGACATGTGGTAAAAATGTCATATCAATAGCACCTTTAAAGAGGAAGAAAATCCTGGTGGGTTTTACTTCCTCTTTCTTACCCTGCAAAGGTAAAGCATAATGGGCTACTATGCATCGCATAGTAGCCCATTATGTGTCGCTTACCTGAAACCGAAGCCTGCGATGTCTCCGTTGTCCCCCCTAGCACGAAGCGTCCATCTTCGACCCTCTTCCTTCTAGGGCCACAAACTCCGGCTCTGTGACTGGCCGGAGTCGCGTGACGTCACTCCCGCGCATGCGCACGGGTGCCGCCAGTCACGGCATAACCCCCATTAGAAACGGCACGATGTGCCCTTTCTAAAGTGCGCATGCGCCAATGACATCGGTGCTCGGCTTTTTAGTAAAAATCTCCTAAACCGTGGATAGGATTTTTTCGCCTGTAAAATCCTTTTCTTTGAGTACATCACGGGACACAGTATAATAATGACTATATGGGTTATACGCCACCTATAGGTGAATGGCCACTGGCAGATAGTCAAACAGGAAGTCCTTCCCTATATAACCTCTCCTACAAAGGAAGTACCTCAGTTTCAAGCAAAGCAATAAATATCCCAAAAAAGATGGGAGGGACCTCTGTGTCCTGTGATGTACTCAAAGAAAAGGATTTTACAGGTAAGTATTATGAAAAAATCCTATTTTCTTTATCATACATCACGGGACACAGAGCAACCATAATAATGACTATATGGGATGTCCTAAAGCAATGCACTTGAGGGGAGGGAGACACAATCATAGAAACTGCCACCTGAGAAGGACTTTGTCAGGTCACCTGAGGCCAGGTGACAGATGCACTCCGTTGGGGTCAGGAGTGCATTTCTGAGGTAGTGGACCCTACGGCTGACTGCTGCGGATGGAGCTCTGGGTGGTTCAGGAAAGCAGGTACTCAGGAGCACCAGAACTGATCACACTGGGAGCTAGAGCATGAGATTTCCCAGGGCGTGGAATCTAAGAGCCAGCGGGTGTTCACCAGCGCCCCTGATGGGGAGATGGACTTTGCTGCAGTCTGGCTCCAGGTCGAGGACCCCAGGGTCTCCCAGCTCACACTCACGATAGACTACTGGAGGATAGAATGGAAGCAGCAGACTGGGACAACCAATATAGTCAGGAGATAAGCCAAAAAGTCAGGGCAACAAGCAGATAGGGATAGTCAAAGAACACGCCAAAGGTCAGGATATGAAGCAGACGAGGACAGTCAAGAACAAGCTACGGTCGGTAAACAGAATCAGACGTAGGACACATAGCAATGAGTACACGGAAGCCAAACACACAATATTGATCAGCAAGGCTTGGCTTGCAGTGCAGAGGTTAATATCGTGTTCCTAATTAAAGGCTGGGGTGTGCCCTGGCCTTAGAGCCCCTGGCGATTTTAGTCAGGGAGTCTTTGGAGGTTCGGGGGATGCAGATTGGTAATCTGAAGGAAAAGATATCCCTCTATGCGGACGATGCCCTACTGTATCTAAATGAAGCAGGAATATCCGTCTGCTGCCCTAGAGATATTTGACAAATTCGGCTCCCTATCAGGTATACGGATAAATTGGAACAAATCAGTCCTCTTCCCCTTAGACACTCAGGCCATTGCCGCGGCAGGGCCCTCATCATTGCAATGGGTCATGGAATTTAAATATCTAGGAGATTAGGGTGTCCAGAGATACTGCCCAGTATTATGCTCTTAATTATATTCCCCCTTCTCCGCTTCCTGAGGGAGAGATGTCAAGCCTGGTCTGGACTCCCACTGAACCTTATAGGCCGTATAAAAATCTTAAAGATGATTATTTTGCCAAAGTTCACCCATCTTCTTCGGAACAGTCCGGTATGGATACCGGCATCTTTCTTTCGGGAGGTGGATGGATGTGTCAATTCCTTTATATGGAATGGATCTATCCCAAGACTGGCAAAATCTACCTTGTGCCTACCGACGCATTTGGGGGGCTTGGCCCTTCCCAACTTTCGGGTATATTCCTGGGCAACAATGCTTGTTACAGTATACTGGTGGTTTAAAGGAAAATGCTCGAACGCTGCGGTGCGTGTGTGGAGGCGGCTCGGTTGGGCTCGATGCAAGCACTACAAAATCTGGCCTATAGGGGGGTGAAGGCATATGAGGATCTCCTAGCCCCAATACGATAAAGGTGTGGATTTTGACTGGACATAGGTTCTTTCGCCCAGAACATTGGTCTCCGGTCCAGCCACTATGGGGTAACCCTAATCTGCCTCACTTTAGGTCAGTGTCAGATCCCCAGGTCTGGGCATGATTTGGTATAAAAACATTGAGAGATATCATGCCTGCAGGCACTTTACTGACCCTACCCCAATTAACTAGGACTTATGAGCTCCCGGTTGGATGTATTTCCGGTCCGCACAACTTCGCCACGCGGCTAGGGCCCAATTTCCCACACCTCCAACTCTTCAGTTGGACCCGGTGGAAGAACTCCTTGTCCAGCGATCGCCTAACGAAGCCTCTCTCTGCACTGTATGGTACCCTGCTCCATATTGATACAAAAAAATTGGATAGACTCTGGGAAGTGTGGAGGGTGGATATCCCAACCTTGGAGAGGGAGGACTGGGAAGGTTGTTAGGAAGATGGTCCCAAACTGGTCATCTCTGCAGGAGATAAGCTCATACAAACTAAATTTCTGCACAGGGTGTACTTTACCCTGATGCGTATGTCCAGAATATATCCTGATGGGGATCCCCGATGCCCCAGGTGTAGGATACATCCGGGTACATACATGCACATGTTCTGGATGTGTCCCGCCCTGGTGGCCTTCTGGTCTGGGTATTTGAACAATTAAATGTTAGACTTGAGCTCTCAGTCCCTATGACACCTGAAATTGCGTTACTTGGTATTCATGATGATGAACAAAGATCCCACCATAATAAACTGCTAATCCCATATTTACTTTTTTATGCCAAAAAGGAAATCCTATGTGAATGGACATTTTCTACCCCCCCTGCTCTATCCACCTGGGAAGAGAAAATTAATGCTGCCCTACCATTATATAAACTGACGTATATCAGTCGTGATTGCCCCTGGAAATTTGATAAAGTTTGGTTGTCATGGACAACTTTTTAATTCCCTGGCTACAGCTGTATATGGTCCCCCCCCTTCCCCTCTTTCCCCCATCCCCCTTTCCTATTCTACCCCACCCTCCTTCCTCATTCTTTCCATCCCCTTTCCTTTTTACCTCCCCCCATCCTTTCTTATTTAATGGGACCTGATTCCAAAGCACAACTTTCTTGATGCAAATCTACACGTATTGGTCTAATATGTACTATACTAATTGAAATTGAACATATGGCATATGTAATAACAAATTATTGTCATGTATGTCCTCTACTCCACAAAAGTATGTATTTTTATACTGTATTACTGCTCTTAATAAAGCACTCCAGATTGTTAAAAAAAAAAAAAAAAAAAAGGCTGGGGTGGGGCCATGCTTGAGGTAAGATTACTTATGCATACAGGTGAACAGCGACTGGCCTCTAAACTGAACACAACAGAGAGGTGAGCAAACAGACATGAACACTACTGCAGAGTCATGACAGTACCTCCCCCCCCTAATACAAGGTCTCCCCCTCCCCCACTTGGGCCCAGGCTTGGAGGGAAACCTCAGATGAAACCTCCTCAAAAGACGAGGCGCAAAAGCATCAGATGCAGTGATCCAAGACCTCTCCTCAGGACCAAAACCTTTCCAATGCACGAGGTACTGAAGAATGCCTTTAGAGAGGCGGTAATCCAGAATTTGACTAAGCTCGTACTCCTGATTATCCTCAGAAACTGGGGCCGCGGTAGGGAGAGGACGAGACAACTTATTGAGGACTAAAGGCTTTAGAAGGGAAACATGGAAGGAGTTAGAGATTGAGACTTTTAGGAATCTGAAGTTTGAAACAAAACGGATTTAGTTTAGAAGTTATAATGTACGGGCCAATGAATCTTGGGGCAAACTTCAGAGAAGGAACCCAGAGCTTGATGTTTCTGGTGGAAATCCAAACTTTGTCCCCTGGCTGTAAAGAAGGCGGTTTACACCTGTGAAGGTCAGCAAAACCTTTGAATTTGCCAGCAGCTGCCCGAAGAGAATCATGAACGTCACCCCAAATAGAATTGAAGGATTCCTGAGCCATAGCCAAAGCTGGAATGTCTGGAGAACAGGTCATAGGAAGAGGGAGCTGAGGGTGTCTTCCATAAACTAAAAAAGGGTGTCTTTTGAGAACTGGTGTTTACATGATTGTTGTGAGAGAATTCCGCCCACAGGAGTGGAGAGGACCAAAAAGCATGTGAGAAAGCACGTGGTTGACCTTTCTCCTCAAAGGACTAAAGAAGCACAGCTCCCACCTCCATTGAAGAAGCGTCCACTTCAAGAAAAAATGGATCCCCAGGATTAGGTCTCCTCAAGAGAGGTCCAGAAGCAAAGGCCTGTTTCAAATCGTGAATTGCAGAGACAGCTTCAGGGGACCACTCCTTGGCATTCGCACCCTTCTTGGTCAAGGCGATAATAGGTGCAGCAATGGAAGAGTAATTCTTAATGAACTGCTTATAATAATTTGTGAACCCAAAAAAGCGCTGTGTGGCCTTGAGGCTGGCAGGAAGAGGCCAGTTGGTAACGGCTGAGACCTTTCCATGATGCATACGAAGACCCAAACTAGAGACAAAGAATCCCAAAAACAGGACCTCAGAACATTCAAAAGAACATTTCTCCAGCTTGGCATACAGACTATTGTCTCTAAGGCGCTGAAGTACAATCCGGACATGGTTTCTGTGGACAGATTTTCTGAAAAGATGAGAATGTCATCCAGATAGATGACAACAAATTGATACAGCAGATCCCTGAAAATTTTATTGACAACGTTTTGGAACACAGCTGGGGCATCACACAAACAAAAAGGCATAATCAAGTATTTGTAATGCCCATCCCTAGTATTAAACACAGTTTTACATTTGTAACCTTCCCGTATCCGGATCACATTGTATGCACCTCCGAGATCCAACTTGGTAATAATGGAGGCACCTTTCAATCTGTTGAATAGTTCAGATATTAAGAGTAAGGGGTATAGATTTTTGATTGTCACCGCGTTTAAGCCTCGATAGTAAATGCAGGGTCCTAAGATACCATCTTTTTTGGCAACAAAAAAGAACCTTGCTTCTGCAGGTGATGAGGAATTCCCGATGAACCCCCTTACTAGATTCTCAGCGACATACTCTGACATGGCCTGGGTCTCTAGAATGGACAGAGGGTAGGTACGGCCCCTAGGCAGAGTTGCTCCAGGAACAAAGGTCGATAGCATAGTCAAGGGGACTGTGCGGAGGAAGGACCTCAGCTGATTTTTCGCATAACACATCCCAAAAATCGCTATTTGCAGCAGGAAGAGCGGAAGATACAGATGTAGTTGCAACCGGAAGTCTCTCCTTGGGGGCAACCTTGCGTAGGCAGGACGAGAAACAGGGAGGGACCCCAAGCCAATATCTGCCCAGTCCACATGTGGAGAGTGGAGCTGTAGCCAAGAAAGGCCCAATATGATGGGGGTTGAGGCCTTTAGGTAGGATAATGAAGGATATCCACTCCTGGTGGAGTATCCCTACCGACATCTTAACAGGGAGAGTCTGGAAGTGGATAGGGCCCCCCTGGAAGAACTGTGCCATCGATTGCCAAGACCACCATTGGCATAGTGAGGGGCGAAAGGGTAAGCTTCATAGAAGATGCAGTTCTCCATAAAATTGCAAGCAGCCCCGGAATCCACATATGCCAAGACCGATTGAGAGGAAGCACCTACATAAAGGGACACTGAAAGAAGAAGACGAGAAGGTGATATTTCTGGGTCCAATACTCCACCTTCCAGATTATTAGACCCGAGCGTTTCCCGGACGAAGCGAGCAGGAGTCACGAACATGCCCCCACAACAGAGTTCTGCGCCTAGCACGTTCCTCAGGGGATAGCCTGGTCTGGCCCAGCTGCATAGGTTCCTCAGCTGGCAGAAGATGCTCCACAGGACGAAGGGAGGGGAGCTCAGACTGACTAGAGACAAAGAAGTGCTGGCGTCTTTTCTCTAGGGACCTCTCCTTAAAGGGAATATCAATCTGGTTACACAAGGAGATGACACTGTCCAGACCGGCGGGGATGGTTCTTCCCGCTAATTCATCCTTCACTCGGTCAGAGAGGCCATGAAAAAATGTTGCAACTAAGACCTCAATATTGCAGCTCAACTCAGTTGTTAGTATACGAAACTGAAGAGCACTGGAAGAGTAGAAGGGCACTGGCTGCTGAAGAAACCCGACCCGGTTCCTCAAAGAGATTCCGAAAGAGCTTCAGGCAGGCTAGAAACCACTGGATCATTCTTCTCCCACAGGGGGGCAGCCCAGGCTAAAGCCTCAACGGAGAAGAGGGAATATAGGCTACCTTTGCCCTTTCACATGAGAAGTTTAGATGCCATTGGTCCAACAGGAGACGTGAACATAGCCAGACCACTGAACCTGAGGCCGTGTATCTGCCTCACCCTTCTAAGTCATTTAGCTAGTCTAACAGATACATAATAAAGTAACTGTATTAGACAAACTAATACGCAGTTCCACAAGGATGCAGGTCTAGACAATGTTGGTCTACCGCTATACAACCCTGTAGGTATGCAAGTATGCAGGTACCCAGGTATGCAATCATGCAGGTATGCAATTATTCTTGCCATTCATGCATCTATGTATGCAGCTCAAGGCAATAAGCACATATGTATGTATCCCTATAGCAAGGTAAAAAAAACTTCTGACTTTAGAACCACTCACCTCCTGCCCAGGACTACATGTCCCATGAGGCATTGCTCCTCACACATTCACAAGTTCTCAGGCACTTACTGACATGTATGGATGGTGTACTGAGCTGTACGTGTGCTGCACTTTGTCTTCTGACAAGTATGGACGGTTTACTGAGCTGTATGTGTGCTGCACTGTATTTCCTGATATGTAAACAAATAATGCATTCTGTATGCAGACTAAATAATCTGCTGGCCGATTCATTGATTATGAAAATAGCTGACAACTATTTTCATAATCGATTAGTTGTCGATTAATTGATTAGTTGTTTCGGCCCTACAAGCTGTACACTCACTACTTTACATTGTAGCAATGTGTAATTTCTTCAGTGTTGCCACGTGAAAAGATATAATAAAATTATTACAAAAATGTGAGGGGTGTACTCACTTTTGTGAGATAATAAAATATATATATATACACACACACATACACATACACATACACACATATACATATACATACACACACGCTGGATTCAATCGGGGTATAACACCCAAATTTTCTCCCTGAAAATCGGATGCAAATAGTGTGAGCATGTTATACGCCGATACTTGCATTTGGGCTGCCTCGGAGGGAACAGGGTGGGGGACAGGACGAGAGCTGTCAGATTACATAGAGCGAGAATCTCCTGTTAACTCGGCGGCAGCTGTAATACATAGTCCAGTCTCCTGGACGGGCATTGGACCAGTGTTCTGTCCATCATAGAAGCCAGTCCAGGAGGCAGGATTTCATATTAAAGAGGCCACTGAGTAAACAGGATATTCTTGCTCTATGTAATCTGACGGCGCTCGTCCCGCCCCCCTCCCCGTCCCCTCCGAAGGAGCAGTAATCTGACATGAGGCTGCAGGTTGGCAATGGTGAGGCTGCAGATGGCCACTGATTAGGCTGCAGATGGGCAATGGTGAGGCTGCAGATGGGCACTGTTCAAGCTGCATTGATAGGCAATGGTGAGGCTGCAGATGGGCATTGATAAGGCTGCATTGATGGGCACTGACCCTTATTTTGCTTCAAAGTTCTTTATGAAATTTCCCCTCTTAAAATTGAGGCGTGTGGTATACACCGATAAATACGGTATATATACATATAGATCTCAAGATGGGTAACAGCACAGAGAGTAGAATTTATTGTTCCATTAAAAAATAATCCAGCAACTTCAAGTCTGCCCTTTTGAATACGGACCTGCACTGTGCAGTGAAAATGGAGCTATGTCTGTGTTCAGGTCTTAAATGGCTTCCATGCATACAACACATGAGATAAAGAAGTATAACCACATGTTAACCCTTATATATCCATAGCAAACTATGTGTATTTTAAAATGAATGATTTACTGCTACATAAGATTAATATAATGGGGAAAGTATAGTTACAATACAGTTTAGGACAAGAGGATTAGGAGGACCCTGCTCTTGCCAGATTAGGTTCAAAAAGGTTGGATGACAGCCAAGATTGCTTTGGCACCTTTGCTATACTTTATTTTATTTTTTGCTATTTTAAAGCATACTCCGTCTCAAACTAAAGATGCGACAGTAGGTAGCAGCCAAAAAAAAATACAATAGAATTCAAAGACAAGTGAACATTACTACTGTGGTAATATACTCAATTTAATCAATGAGAATAGAGCAAGAATATAAACAACTAACAAAATGTATGTATGCCAGTGTAAAAAAAAAAAAAAAAAAAAGTATAAAATTTGACTTATAACTACTATTTACTCTTTAAAAGATTTATGAAAAGTATGTAAAAGAGCGTGGATTCAATTTCAATACTGAATATGAATCATACTACTATCCTAAAGCAATAGAGCAACAGAGCTGAGTATGCTTTACCTTCATGGCAAGGTGGAGAGGGGTGTTTCCATGCTCTCCCTTGGAGTTGGGATCGGCTCCATGAGTTAAGAGAACCATGGCACAATCAAATCGATCTCTCTTCACCATTATGTGTAGTGGGGTTTCTGATGTCCTGCTGAGTGCATTCACATTGCTACCACGATTAAGCAACAACAGAGACATCTGTGAAACAGATAGATACTGTCAGAGTTATAATGGCAAATCTATAGCTTCCTAAAGGAAACTGATTACTCTGTACAGAGAATTGTGATGGTTCCAGAAAACAATTGTGTTAAATGAAAATTTGATGCCCACAGAAATCATACCCTTCATTTTTGTTTAAAATGCTGTAAAAAATAAACAGTTGCTATTCTCAGCACTTCTTTTTTTCTCGTGCTAACTGTGCACCTGATTCCCAATAATTCTGTGTACTTTTATCACAGGAACATATCAGCTAATGTATATGCTACAAAACTGTTTCCTAATGTGCACAAGTATACACATTCTATACAAATCTAAATAGTACCATATCTACTGGAATCAGTATAGGACTAGAAAATGTGTGCCCAATCATGAACAGGGTAACTTAGGCTGGGTAGATTTGGTACCCCTCAATGAATCATACCACAAGCCCCTGACGACGTTCCTTATTGTATGAAACACATAGGGTAGAGCCTGGGATCTGGTGTCACATCGCTACATGCGCAGACCACAGCCATCTTGTGGGATGGAAATATTCGTACCTTATGACACGCTTGTTTTACTCGTTTTAAATGCAAGTATTCTGATTTATCTGGAATAAACTTTTATACTGGTTTGATATACTGCACCATGAGGAGTTGTCTGGTCCTATTTTGATACATGAGTCCTGTAGATTTACCATCCTGGAGGGATATACAGGATCCATTAGCACATTACCTGAGAGAAGAGGAGACCAGCCTGTGCCTGTTTGACCACCTATAACCTAGTGGTCCATATTTTGGGGTAAGAGGCCCGGTGTGTTGGTGTTCAGTGGAGGACATACTACTACTCACCTCAGTCTGTTTGATTATACACCTCGGGTGACTCCTAAGATATATGAACTTTTTTGTGTTGTTTACATACCAAGGTCTGAGGACATTTTTGAACTTCTATGATTCATTTGTTTTATAGCGCTGATATATTTTTTCCTTTTATCTTTTTATTGTTACCAGCAATTTATGCCAGCTGCTTTATAGAGCCTAAGCACAGTGAATACTCCTTATCCAGATGTAACTGACTGTGGGACACTGGAAAAGGAGGCACAGACAGAACTGATCTTGGACTATGGAGAAGAGAGAGGAGGATGAAAGGGAGATGAACAAGGACAGGTGATAGAGATGATTATTGCTCATAATAATAGAAGCAGCCAAGCATGTACAAACATGAAATAAGCTATTTGTAGACCAAGGAAAAAGGAGACAGAAGTGAGAGGAGTAGCAGCTGATCAGAGAGAGAGTACACAAAGCATTAGGTGGGGAGGATGGGAGAAATAACAGAGGGGGATCATCATTAGGTTGACAAAGTGGTAACTGATCGTGGTCAAAGCAGTAGAGATTTGGGGCCTATGGCAAGGCAGAGAGGAGTAGGAGGTCATTATGCTTGCTAGGATGGAAGGCAGTATAAAAAGGGATTCTGGTAGGAGAAAGGGAAGCAGACTGTGAGCAAAATACAGTAGACAGGTCAAAGCAGCACAACAGGTATCCAATGCTGCATACTGTATTGGTAAATGTAGTATTGTTTTGTACAAACTGCTGTTTCTCTTTCCTGGGGGACAACAGTAAATACGGTCTCTAATGATATGCAAATGTCATGTGCGCAGTCATTAAGGAGTTAAAGGTGGGCAAAAAGCCAGGTCCTGATGGCTTCACGGCACTTTACTATAGGTAATTTGCAGACATATTAGCTCCTCACCTGACGGCTATGTATAATTCCGCTAAGGATAGCCCGGCCTTTACTCCGAACCTTTTGACCGCTAGCATAGTAATGCTCCTGACACCCGACCGTGTTCATACATCCTACATAGTTACATAATTGGGTTGAATAGGTTGAAAAAAGACACAAGTCCCTCAAGTCCAACCTGTGTGTGTGCTTCAATGTCAGTATTACATTGTATATCCCTGTATGTTGTGGTCCTTCAGGTGTCTAAAAGTTTTTTAAATTATCGATGCTCCCCACTGAAACCACTGCCTGTGGAAGTGAATTCCACATCCTTACAGCTCTAATGCCGCGTACACACGGTCGGACTTTTCGTCTACAAAAGTCCGACAGCCTGTCCGACAGACTTCCGGCGGACTTTCGGCGGACTTGCAGCAGACTTTCTAACGAACGGACTTGCCTACACACGACCACACAAAAGTCCAACGGATTCGTACGTGATGACGTACACCGGACTAAAATAAGGAAGTTCATAGCCAGTAGCCAATAGCTGCCCTAGCATGGGTTTTTGTCCGTCGGACTAGCACACAGACGAGCGGATTTCGGGGTCCGTCGTAGTTACGACGTAAAGATTTGAAGCATGTTTCAAATCTAAAGTCCGTCGGATTTGAGGCTGAAAAAGTCTGCTGAAAGTCCGGAGAAGCCCACACACGATCGGATTACCAGCCAGCTTTAGTCCGTCGGTGTCCGTTGGACTTTTGTAGACGAAAAGTCCGACCGTGTGTACGCGGCATTACAGTAAAGAACCCTCTACGCAGTTTAAGGTTAAACCGCTTCTCTTCTAATTTTAGTGAATGGCCCCGTGTCCTTTTAAATTCCCTTTTTGAGGATTGAGTTTTATTGTGGGGTCAACAGTATGGTATTTGTAAATTGAAATCATATCCCCTCTCAAGCGTCTCTTCTCCAGAGAGAATAAGTTCAGTGCTCGTAATTTTTCCTCATAACTAAGGTCCTCCAGTCCCTTTATTAGCTTTGTTGCCCTTCTCTGGACTCTCTCCAGTTCCAGCACATCCTTCCTGAAGACTGGTGCCCGAAATTGGACGGCATACTCCAGGTGTGGCCGGACCAGAGTCTTGTAGAGTGGGAGAATTATCGTTTTATCGCTGGAGTTAATCCCCTTTTTAATGCATGCCAATATTCTGTTGGCTTTGCTTGCAGCAGCTTGACATTGCATGCCATTTCTGAGCCTGTCATCTACTAAGGACCCCCAGGTCCTTTTCCATCCTAGATTCCCCCAGAGGTTCACCCCCTAGTAAGTAGATTGCATTCATATTTTTGCCACCCAAATGCATTATTTTACATTTTTCTACATTAAACCTCATTTGCCATGTAGTTACCCACCACATTAATTTGTTCAAATTTTCTTGCAAGGTTTCCACATCCTGTGGAGAAATTATTGCACTGCTTAGCTTAGTAACGTCCGCAAATACAGAGATTGAACTGTTTACCCCATCCTCCAGGTCATTTATGAATAAATTAAATAGGATTGGTCCCAGGACAGAACCCAGGAGGACCCCGCTTTCCACACCAGACCGTTCCGAGTACTCCCCATTTATCACTACCCTCTGAACTTGCCTGAAGGTTAATAGGTTGGTTTGGCAAGAATGATTTTTCATGAATCCATGCTAATTACTGCTAATGATACAATTTTCATTAAAATATTGGGCCTTTATGTCCATTTCACTCATTAATAAGTGCACGGGCGCTTACATTGGCCAGCGAGGGAGCCAATCAGTGGGTCCGGTGGACTCGATGTTCGCCAGCCACCCACGATCTTTCCCCGCAGTGACAGAACGGGGATCTGCCTGTGTAAAAAGGCAGATCTCCGTTCTTACAGGGGAGATCACAGAGATCTTGTCTTTCTGCGATGCAGGAAGAAGGATCTGTGCGTTTCCCCAGTAACACAGTCCCCCATACAGATAAGAAAAACACAAACATGGAACACATTTAACCCCTGGATCTCCCCTGATGTTAACCCCCTTCCCTGCCAGTGACATTAGTACAATAACAGTGCATATTTTTAGCACCGATTACTGTAATAATGTCACTGGTTCCCAAAAAAAGTGTCAAAAATGTCAGTTGGGTGTCCAATCTGTCCGCTGCAATGTCGCAGTCCCGCTAAAAATCACTGATCGCCGTCATTACTAGTTAAAAATAAATAAAATAATAAAAATGACATAAATCTATCCGCTATTTTGTAGATGCGATCACTTTTGCGCAAACCAATCAATATATGCTTATTGTGATTTTTTTCACCAAAAATATGTAGCAGAATACATACCGGCCTAAACTGATGAATGCGTTCGTTTTTTTTACATTTTATTTTTTTTTTTTTTGGAAATAGCAGAATGTAAAAAAAAAAATTTTTCTTCAAAATTGTCGCTCTTTTTTGTTTATAGCGCAAAAAATAAAAAAAACGTAGAGGTGGTCAAATACCACCAAAAGAAAGCTCTATTTGTGGGGAAAAAAAAGGATATCAACTTTTTTTGGGTACATCGTCTCACGACCGTGCAATTGTCAGTTAAAGCGACGCAGTGCCGTATCGCAAAAAATGGGCTGGTCAGGAAGTGGGTAAATCCTTCCGAGGCTTAAGTGGTTAAGAAAGACCAAGTTGGTTTTGTTCCGGGATGAAAGGCAGGAGATGCAATTAGACAAATTTTACAGCTCCAACACATAGCTCATAGCCGCTCTTTGGTGACAATGATTTTGTCTCTCAATGTGAATAAGGCCTTTGACAACTTATCGTGGCCTTATCTTATGACTGTACTCCGCCGTTATGGCTTCGGTGCTTATTTTTTGGGATGGATAAAGACATTGTATGATTCACCTCAGGCTAAAATTAAATATTATGGGTTTGAGTCATCTCTTTTCTCTATCAGGAGGGGGACTCGTCAGGGCTTCCTACTTTCTCCGCTTTTATTTATCTTGGCGTTGGAACCCTTGGCGGAGGCGGTTCCTTCCCATCCAGACATATCAGGTATAGGGGTCGCCAATTCCATTAGTAAGCTGTCATTATTTGCTGATGACATCTTGATGACCATGACTTTCCCCAAAATCTCCCTACCTAATTTGCTATCACTTTTGGTCACTTTCGCGTCCCTCTCAGGACTTCGGGTGAACCCCACTAAATCTAAAGTTATGCAAATTAAGCTCACCCCTTGGACCTAGCAGCCTTAAAAATGTTTTTTTTTTCAGTGGCTGTCTTCTCTGCCTTATTTAGGGATCAAGCTTACTCCGACATATGCCTGATTGCACCAGGCCAACTATCTCCCCTCATTTAGCAAGTTATCGGCTATGTTGTCTTCCTGGTCTCATCTCCCGTTATCTTGGTTTGGTAGGATAGTGGCGGTTCGCATGTCATACATTCCGAAATTGCTTTACTTTTTCCGGGTCCTGCCAGTCACAGTTCCTTCACATATTCTGCATATACATCAATGCAAACTTTTAACGTTTACTTGGGGATCCACTCGACCCAGAGTAAACAAACAGGTTCTGTATGCCCCTAGGGTAGTGGTTCTCAACCTGGGGGTCGAATGATGATTTGCCAAAACTCCCCACTACAGTTCTCAGATCAGCAGATGACCTTGATCAAGAGCACCTAAGTTGGCTCATCAGAACTCCCCCAAGCACCCCCCCAGATTTAGAAGAATTGCATCCTGTTCCTATCTCCTCTATGCCTTGGCTCCCCCCTATTTACCGTTCTAGCACGATAGGACCATGCTTAACTCACTCCCTTTGCCTGTTGGATTCGGTGAAATTTTCCGCAGGCCTGATTTCTCCACATCTCCCACTTCATTGCCCATTATTCGCACCGGGTTGCGATGATGTTTACTCCTTATTCACCCCTACCAGGATATTGACATTCAATGCCCTATGTTCTTTTCAGAACATCCCCCAGCGAGAACACTATAGCTATCTACAACAGCTTATAAAATCCCAACCCACCCCATACACCTTGACCCCCTTTGAGAGCCCGACCTCACTCCCCAGGCTTGATATTATTAATTTATTCCTTAATAATTTCTTCTAAAAAACCTCCGTTGAGGCCTTATCTTCAGTGGGAGAAAGAATTGGGGAAACAACTAGACCCGGAGGACTGGCAGATCATGACTATGACATTATCTAAGTCTTCCAAAAACGTTCTTATACTTGAGAATGCCTACAAAATACTTTACAGATGGTATTATATGCCATCCAGGCTGGCCCGTTTTATTCCAACCTACTCCCCTCTCTGCTTCCGAGAATGTTCCCAGGAGGGCACAATGGCACGTATTTGGTGGTCTTGTCCGAAGGTATGCAGGTTATGGGTCAAAGTCTACACTCTTCTCTGAAATTTATTTCATACCAATTTCAAAAGGGACCCCTATGAAGCTCCCCTTTGCAAACCGATTGAGAAATTGCTTCGGCCGGAGTGTCCACCGATAAGAGGCATGGAGGAACTCAGCTATGAGGAAAGTTTAGAAGAACTGAATTTATTCTCTCTTGAGAAGAGGAGATTAAGGGGGGATATGATCAACATGTACAAATATATAAGGAGTTCCATATAGTGAACTTGGTGTCCAGTTATTCACTTTATGGTCAACACAGAGGACAAGGGGACACTCTTTACGCCTAGAGGAAAAGAGATTTAATCTCCAAATATGGAAAGGTTTCTTCACAGTAAGAGCTGTGAAATAATGGAATAGACTGCCTCCGGAGGTGGTTCTGGCCAGCTCAGTAGATTGCTTCAAGAAAGGCCTGGATTCTTTCCTAAATATACATAATATAACTGGGTACTAACATTTATAGGTAAAGTTGGTCCAGGGAAAATCAGATTGCCTCTCGGGGGATCAGGAAGGAATTTTTTTCCCCTGCTGTAGCAAATTGGATCATGCTTTTCTGGGGTTTTTTGCCTTCCTCTGGATCAACTGTGGGTATAGGATTGAATATATGGGATTGTATGATATTCTTTTTTATTTTATTTATTTTTATGGTTAAACTAGATGGACTTGTGTCTTTTTTCAACCTAACTATGTAACTGGCTCTGCACCTGTTTGCTGCAACTAAATTAACTATAGCAAAGGCCTGGAAAACTCCTGTACTTAGCTTTGAGGCAGTAAAAAAAATGCATGAATGATATTATGGTAAATGAAAGGTTGACAGTTACTCCATCAGATACACATGATAAATACCTTTGGGTTTGGCAACAATCAACCTTCCAGATTCAATCCCTGGCTCCTCTCAATTTAATACACTCCGGGCGTGTGCCCTATGGACTCCCTCTCTTTTCTTCTCCCCTTGTCCTTTTTTTTTCTTTCTTTCTCTTTTTCTTCTCTCTTCCCATGTTTTTCTCTTCTTAGTTTTCTCTCCCATGCTCACCTTCCAAATTTATCAGGCCACCAGGCATTGTCCTAATTGTGAGGGTTATATTCTAACATCATTGCATCTTTGAATTATACCCTCCTCTATGTGTTTTTTTTTTTTGCGCATATGGTCCGCTGTATGTGATTTTAAGTTTGGACATTTTCAGTAATTTTTTCACAGCGCACAGCATTTCCCTGAGTTTCAAGTCATTCCGGATTATGAGGATTGACTCATTGCCCATACCTGAGGCCTTCCTTGGAACCTGTAGGAT
The DNA here is from genome assembly GCF_042186555.1 of Aquarana catesbeiana. Classification (NCBI taxonomy): domain Eukaryota; kingdom Metazoa; phylum Chordata; class Amphibia; order Anura; family Ranidae; genus Aquarana; species Aquarana catesbeiana. The sequence continues at coordinate 107,200,968 of NC_133330.1, read as the reverse complement.
TTCAGTACTCTTCTTTATACTTTATGATCCGTTTTACGCAACATGCATTGTGACCATCTATTTGTTAAAGTGGTTGTAAACAAAAAAAAAGGAAGAATAAACCACAGCCTGTGACAAAGAAGAAGTAGCATTATACGGATGAGGTCATTCTTGTACTCTTCCCTCCGGTAAATGTGTTCCCTCTCAGTAATAAAGCCAAAGAGTGATGGCCCCTCATCTTCCCGTCTGAGTGCAGCTGATCAGGGACTTCTGAGTATTATCATCTTCTATTGTTTTTCAAAATGATGCTTCTCAGTGCTATCACAAAACTGTATGAATCCTGATGCTTTTTCTAGATTGCTGCCAGTCATCCAGTATAAGCCCTATCCACATAACTATTTGAAGCACCATATAGAGAATGCATTACTTTAAAGTGATTGTAAAGTCTCGTTTAAAAAAATAAATAAATAAAAAACAAACATGTTATACTTACCTGCTCTGTGCAGTTGGTTTTGCACAGAGCAGCCTGGATCCTCCTTTTCTCGGGTCCCTCTTCACTGCTCCTGGCCCCTCCCTCCTGTCAAGTGTCCCCACAGCCAGCAGCTTGCTATGGGGACACCCGAGCCAAGTCACAGCTCTGTGTGTCCATTCAGACATGATTGACAGCCGCGGGAGCCCATGGCGCCGCTGCTGTGTCTCAGCCAATCAGGAGAGTCCCAGACAGCTAAGACACTCGAGGACATCGCTGGAGAGACATGGGGCTCAGGTAAGTAATTAGGGGGTGCTGGGGAGGCTGCTACACACAGAAGATTTTTTTATCTTTATGCACAGAATGCATTAACCAATTTAGGACCAAGCCTGTTTTTCAGACTCGGTGTTTACAAGTTAAAAACAAGTTTTTTGCTAGAAAATTACTTAGAACCCCCAAACATTATACATTTTTTTTCCTAACACTCTAGAGAATAAAATGGTGGTCATTGCAATACTTTTGTCACTCTGTATTTGCGCAGCGATCTTACAAGCGCACTTTTTTTGGAAAAAATTCAATTTTTTGAATTAAAAAAATAAGACAACAGCAAAGTTAGCCCAATTTTTTTTTATACTGTGAAAGATGTTGTTACGCCGAGTAAATTGATACCCAACATGTCACGCTTCAAAATTGCGCCCGCTCGTGGAATGGCGACAAACTTTTACCCTTAAATCCATAGACGACTTTTACCCTTATCTCCATAGGCGACGTTTAACAGGATGCATGTTTTGATTTACAGAGGAGGCCTAGGGCTAGAATTATTGGTCTCGCTCTAACGATCGCAGCGATACATCACATGTGGGGTTTGAACACAGTTTTCATATGCGGGCGCTGCTCACGTATGTGTTCGCTTCTGCGCATTAGCTTGTCGGGATGGGGCGCTTTAAAAAAAATTTTTTTTCCTTATTTATTTTACTTTATTTTATTGATTTTAAACTTTAAAAAAAAAAATTGGGTCACTTTTATTCCTATTACAAGTAGGGATGAGCCCGATGTTCGAGTCAAACTTACATTCGCCTGTTCGCCGAATAGCGGTGGTGTTCGTGGCAAATTCGAAAGCTGCGGAACACCCTTTAAAAGTCTATGGGAGGAATCAAAAGTGCTAATTTTAAAGGTTAATATGCAAGTTATTATCATAAAAAGTATTTGGGGACCTGGGTCCTGCCCCAGGAGACATGTATGAATGCCAAAAAAAGTTTTAAAAAAAACGGATGTTTTTTCGGGAGCAGTGATTTTAATAATGCTTAAAGTGAAACAATAAAAGTGAAATATTCCTTTAAATTTCATACCTGGGGGGGTGTCTATAGTGTGCCTGTAAAGTGGCGCATTTTTCCCGTGTTTAGAAAAGTCCCTACACAAAATTACATTTCTAAAGGAAAAAAAGTCATTTAAAAGTAATAGCTGCTATAGTGAATTGTCAGGTTTCGGCATGGGATCCTCCCAGTCCATTAACAGGCCCTTTGAGGCCTGGTAATGAATATTAAGGGGAATCCCGAACCAAATTCAATACCAGGCCCTTCAGGTCTGGTATAGATATTAAGGGGAACCCTGCGCCGATTTAGAAAAAAAAAAATGGCGTAGGGGTCTCCGTTCAGGTCTGGTGTAGATTTTAAGGGGAACCGCGCGCCAAAATTTTTTACAAAATGGCGTGGGGTTCCCCCAAAAATCCATACCAGACCCTTATCTGAGCACACAACCTGGCAGGCCGCAGGAAAAGAGGAGGGACGAGAGATTGCCCCCCCCCTTAACCGTACCAGGCCACATGCCCTCAACATGGGGAGGGTGCTTTGGGATATCCCCCAAAGCACCTTGTCCCCATGTTGATGGGGACAAGGGCCTCATCCCCACAACCCTTGCCCGATGGTTGTGGGGGTCTTATCGGAATCTGGAAGCCCCCTTTAACAAGGGGACCCCCAGATCCCGGCCTCCCCCCGTGTGAAATGGTAACGGGGTACAAATGTACCCCTACCATTTCACAAAAAAAGTGTCAAAATGTTAAAAAAGACAAACACACAGCTTGGGGACAAGTCCTTTATTAAAAAATAGAAATGTCCCACGAAGTCCATTCATCTTCTCTCACTCCGCTGATGGACCGAAAAAAAAAAAAAACAAAGCCGCGACCGACAATTGGAGGCACCCGCCGTATGACGCGTCTTTGCTTTGGCAGTTCTTATATAACTGTGGGCGGGGCCACACAGTGACATTCCTGGGTGACTCCGCCCCCCTCTGACGCATGGGGACTTCCCCATGGCTTTCCCAGGTTTTCAGAGGGGGGCGGGGTCACCCAGGAACATTACCATGTGGCCCCGCCCTCAGTTATATAAGAACTGTCAAAGCGAAGATGCGTCATACGGCGGGTGCCTCCCATGGGAGGCGGGTCGGTCGCGGCTTTGGTTTTTTTTTTCTTCCTTTTCGGTCCGTCGGCGGAGCGAGAGAAGATGAATGGACTTCGTGGGACATTTTTATTTTTTTATTTTTTAATAAAGGACTTGTTCCAAGCGGTGTCTTGTTTTTTGTACCATTTTGTGAAATGGTAGGGGTACATTTGTACTCCGTTACCATTTCACACAGGGTGGGAGGCCGGGATCTGGGGACAGGAGGGGGCCATCTTGCCGCACTCGTATCCATACCAAGGAAGGAGAAGGACCCGATGGCCTCCGCGCTACTGACGGTTCCGGTAAGCGGCGGAGGGCGCGGGAGAGCGGCGGGATGGGGGGCCCCTCTCCCATCGTCGATAGCGGTGATCTTGCGGCAAATCTGCCGTAGAGACCACTATTATCGTAAACAGAACCGCCCACTGAAAAGATGGATACCTCGGTTGTGGCAGCAGCTGCTGCAGTTACCGAGATATCCATCTTTAAAGTGCCAACGTATATATACAGTGGGCGGTCGTTAAGTGGTTAAGATAAAAAACCTGCCTTTACAACTCCTTTAAGCAAAGTAAATGTGGGTTACTGGATGCACCCACAAGCATTTAAAACAGTATCTGCTCGGGGGCGTGGCTACGGCATGCACAAGTGAAGACGTGCTTCCTTTGAGCTCCGTGAGACCCGCTCATCTTTCACCCTGAACGGCAGCATACCTGGGGGGGATCGACACACAGAAAGATGCCCCCAAAGCGCAAGACATCCCCGCAGACACAGCGGACCCCTCGAGGCCGGGCAGAATCACTGGATGACTTCTTCTCAGGGTCCCGCAGAGGAAAGGCAAGTACAGCCAAGATAGCGCCCGGCAGCCATGCTGCCAGGGCGGCCTCCTCCATCAGCTCGCCGCACATGCCTTTGCTGTCCCTCCCTCCCCCCCCTCTAGCTCAGAAAATCCCACAAATGGAGGCTAAGCCTGGGGGGATAGAGACATCCGTTCCCACATTCTCTCCCTTCCTACAAAGGCTGATTTGGAGCGGTTTGCCCACAGAATGGAGAAGGCCCTGAGACAAGATATTGAGGCCTTGCAGGCAGACGCAGCACACCTGGGAGGTAGAGTGGAGGCCCTGGAGATGCAGTGGGATGAGGCTACTCCTACCCTGCAGGCTCTTACTGACCATTGCAAAATGCAAGACCACAGGCTTGAGGCCCTGCTGGATCAAATGGACGATTTTGAAAATAGGAGCCGCAGGGTTAATATACGCATTAGGGGTCTGCCAGAAGCCACAGGCCCAAGAGACATTGTACCCACCCAGCAAGGGGTCTTTAAGCAAATATTAGGCCGCCAGGTGCCTGAGCACATTGAAATAGATCGGGCCCACAGAGCCCTGCGGCCACTTCTGAAGAGCCTGACAAGCCAAGGGACATTATCTGTAAACTACACAAATACTCTCTTAAGTAGCGCATCATGCATCCGAGGTGTTAAGACACGTGGATTTTGATGGAGCTAAATTAACCTTCTTTCCAGACCTTTCTAGATGCATGCTCATGCAACGTCGCACTCTCAAGCCATTGCTGGCGGCTTTACAGGATGCACAATTGCCTTACAGACTGGGTTTCCCGTTTAGCCTATCCGCTACCAAGGATGGTAAGCAATCTACCCTGCGACGCAAAGCTGATCTGCCCCAATTTCTGGAGTTTCTTGGACTGCCTCAGGTGGACATTCCAGATTGGAGGGCTTCGCCAGAAATACCTCTCCCAACTCACCCTGAACTGTGGCAATCAAGCCGCCAGAGACGCCGACGCAGATCCAGAAGAGGCCCCCCTGGCCAGCCACCCCATCCTCACTCCCCACGGGAGGAAGCCTGAACAGTTGTGCTTTCTAAAGTTGGCCCCTAGAATGTTTCTGGACTTTACATGACCCCCCCTAGCTGCCTTATCACCTTTCTGCACAAGATTGATGTGCAAACTATGCACCTCATGCTGATAGCGGGTACCCAAGCGGACTCACTCTCCATGCCTTATCACTTTCCCCCCAATAGGTCAACCCCTTGGAGTCTTGCTCCCTTTTTGGGAAATGACGCTGCTCGCTGGCCCTCATTGTCTCCTCATCTTGGGGGGGGGGGCACCCGACCAGCGGCAAAGTTGCACTTTGTTATGCCCTTTGGGCCCTTGGCCTTTTTATATTTAATAGTCTATTGTGTTTCCTATGTTGTTACATAGTTAGTCAGGTTGAAAAAAAAAAAAGACACAAGTCCATCCAGTTCAACCTTAAAAACAATAAATAAATAAAATAAAAAATATCGTACAATCCAATATACCCAATTTTATACCCTCAGTTGATCCAGAGGAAGGCAAAAAACCCCAGCAGAGCATGCTCCAATTTTCTACAGCAGGGGAAAAAAAATTCCTTCCTGATCCCCCAAGAGGCAATCGGATTTTCCCTGGAGCAACTTTACCTATAAATGTTAGTACCCAGTTATATTATGCACATTTAGGAAAGAATCCAGGCCTTTCATAAAAGCAATCTACTGAGCTGGCCAGAACCCCTTCGGGTGGGAGTCTATTCCACATTTTCCACACAGCTCTTACTGTGAAGAAACCTTTCCGTATTTGGAGATAAAATCTCTTTTCCTCAAGACGTAAAGAGTGCCCCGTGTCCTCTGGGTTGACCGTAAAGAGAATAACTCAACACCAGTTCACTATATGGACCCCTTTTATATTTGAACACGTTGATCATATCCCCCCTTATTCTCCTCTTCTCAAGAGTGAATAAATTCAGTTCCTCTAATCTTTCCTCATAGCCGAGCTCCTCCATGCCTCTTATCAGTTTGGTTGCCCTTCTCTGCACTTTCTCCAGTTCCCCGATATCCTTTTTGAGAACTGGTGCCCAAAACTGAGCTGCATATTCCAGATGAGGTCTTACTAATGATTTCAACAGGGGCAAAATGATATCTCTCTCTCTAGAGAGTCCATACCTCTCTTAATACAAGAAAAGACTTTGAAAACCGCAGCTTGGCATTGCATGCTATTATTGAGCTTATGATCTACCAAAACCCCTAGATCCTTCTCCACCACGGATTCCCCCAGCATGTTTGATGCATGCATATTCTTAGCCCCCAAGTGCATAACTTTACATTTCTCAACATTAAACCACATCTGCCACATAGTCGCCCAATTAGACAGTACATTGAGGTTGGCTTGTAAATTGGAGACATCCTGTAAGGACGTTATTCCACTGCATAGCTTGGTGTCATCTGCAAAGACAGAAATGTTACTTTTGATCCCAGACCCAGTATCATTTATAAAGATATTAAAAAGTAAGGGTCCCAGCACTGAACATTGGGGTACACCACTGATAACCTTAGACCATTCACAGTAAGAATCATTAACCACTACTCTCTGAATTCTGTCTTTTAGCCAGTTTTCTATCCATTTACAAACTGATATTTCCAGGCCTGTAGACTTTACTTTACACATGAGCCGCGTGTGGGGAACTGTGTCGAACGCTTTTGCAAAATCCAAGTATACCACGTCCACAGCCACCCCTCTGTCCAAGGTTTTACTTACCTCTTCATAAAAAGAAATCAGGTTTGTCTGACAACTTCTGTATTTCATGAATCCATGCTGTCCGTTGCTTAAAATGTTTTTTTACCAGCAAGAACTTTTATTAAACGCTCCAGTATCTTCCCGACTATAGAAGTTAAACTAACAGGTCTATAATTACTTGGTAAAGACTTTGATCCCTTTTTAAATATAGGCACCACATTCGCCCTGCGCCAATCCAGTGGTACTATTCCTGTCATTAATGAGTCTCTAAAAATTCGATACAATGGCTTTGAAATTACATAGCTCAATTCTTTTAGGTTCCGTGGGTGGATGTCATCAGGTCCAGGTGCTTTATCCACCTTTATTCTGTCTAAATATTTCTGGACCATATCACTTTTGAGCCATTGTGGATCATTCGGGGCTGTGTCAATACCACCCCCATTATGGACATGAGCTCCCCCATGCTCTTTTGTATACACATAGCTGAAGAAACTTTTTAATAAATTTGCCTTCTCTTTGTCCCCCAGTCACCCACTCTAGATTATTTTGTAAAGGGCCTACATGCTCAGACCTGACCTTTTTACTATTAATATATTTGAAGAATTTTTTGGGGTTTGTCCTACTATCTTTTGCAATCTGTCATTTGTATTGAATTTTTGCACCATTAATTCCCTTTTTACATATTCTGTTAAATTCTTTGTAACATTTAAACAACACTAGTGTTCCTTCATTTTTATATTTTTTTAAAACTCTTTTCTTATTGTTTATAGCTTTTTTAACTTTGGCCGTGAGCCATATAAGTTTTGTTTTTAGCCTTTTAAACTTATTGCCCATGGGAATATACTTTGCAGTGAGGTCCCAAACAGTCTTTTTGAAGAATTCCCATTTCTGTTCTGTGTTTATCAATGCAAATATTCCCTCCCGGTCTAAATCCTGGAGAGCAGCTCTCATCCTTGGAAAATTGGCTCTCTTGAAGTTAAGTGTTTTTATCTTTCCCGTATGTATTTCTTATTTACAGCCAACATCAAATGAAATCATGTTATGATCACTGCTACCCAGGTGTTGCTTTATCTGGACATTAGTAATAAGCTCTGCATGGTTTGAGATTACCAGGTCCAACAGAGCTTCATGCCTAGTTGGGGCCTCAATAAACTGGACCATAAAATTGTCCTGCAATAGGTTTATATATTTTTGCCCTTTAACTGTCTCAGCAGTGCCAGTACTCCAGTCAATTTCTGGGTAGTTAAAATCCCCCCATTATTGTCCCAGCCCTTGCAGCCCTTTCCATCTGTGCAAGGAGCTGAGTCTCCACCTCCTCGTTAACATTGGGTGGTCTATAACAAACTCCAATGATTAACTTTGAACTGTGCCCATCTATATGCAGTTCCACCCATAATACTTCAGACTCATCACACTCTCCATCAACCAGTTCCTCTTTCACACTTGCTTTGAGATCACTTCTCACATAGAGACAGAACCCGCCACCTTTCCTTTTCACCCTGTCTCTCCAAAAGAGTGCATAGCCAGGAATATTAATAGCCCAGTCATGTAAGGATTGAGGCCAAGTTTCAGCAATACCGATTACATCATAGCTCTCCTCATGCACCAGAGCTTCCAATTCACCTATTTTGCTTGGCAGACTTCTGGCATTGGTGTACAAACACTTTAATGCATTATTACATTTTGCTCTGGAGTTTTTCATATCATTTTTAGTAGTACAAATGGCACTATAGTTTCCAATGGCTGTTTGCAACATGGGAAATTTCTTGTCACCTGCCATAACCCTCCCCCCATCTATCCCCATTCCACCCTCCATTAATGTCTCACCCTTAACTGACCTGTCTGCCCGATGGAATTCTAGTTCACCCTCCCCCCTCAATCCTAGTTTAATCACTTGCTTACTGGGCACTTACCAATGCTCAGATGCCCAGACCAATTTTCAGCTTTCAGCGCTGATGCACTTTGAATGACAATTGCGCGGTCATACAACACTGTACCTAAATTACATTTTTATCATTTTTTTCCACAAATAGAGCTTTCTTTCGGTGGTATTTAATCACAGCTGGGATTTTTATTTTTTGCTAAACAAACAAAAAAAAAGATGAAAATTTTGAAAAAAAAAAAAAAATCATGTTTCATAGTTATAAAATTTTGCAAACAGGTAAATTTTCTCCTTCATTGATATGCGCTACTGGTGGGCACCGATAGGCTGCACTGATGGGCACGGATAGGCACAGTTAAGGCGGCACTGATGGGGACAGATAAGGCGGTACTGATGGGCACAGATAAGGTGGCACTGATGGGCCCTGATGGGTGGCACGGATGGGCACTGATAGGTATCACTGCTGGGCGGCACTTGTAGGTGACACTGATGGGCACTGATGTGCAGCACTGTTGAGGCACTGATTGTGGGCACTGAGGGCACTGATTGGTGGCGCTGGTGGGCACTGCTAGGCGGCACTGCTGCCTATTGCTAGGTGGCAAGGGCAGGGGGCACAGGTGGGCCTGCCCTTGCCACCTAGCAATAGGTGGCAAGGGCAGGACCACCTAGCCGTGATCAGAACTGATGTCCCTCTCACGGCCGCCGGTGATCGGCTTTTTTTTTCCTCCTCACGCTGTCAGCGTGAGGAGAAAAAATAGCCGATTACCGGCTCTGTTGACATCACATGATCAGCTGTCATTGGCTGACGGCTGATCACGTGTTAAGGGGTCGGGATCGACCCCTTACTCCGATCTGTGATCAGGCGAGTCTCATAGATTCGCTGATCACAGAGCGCGCCGCGCGTACCCTGCAGGGGGCGCGCAGGCCGCTCGTGCATGGGACAACGTCAATGGACGTCGTCCCGGCAAAGCAGGTCCGCGCTGTAGCCGTCATTTGGCTATAGCACGGATCTCAAGTGGTTAAATACTCCTCCAGCCTTCCCATAAACCTCTCCCCCAGCACAGCAGACCCCCTTCCATTCAAGTGAAAACCGTCTTTAGCATATAGGTTGCACCCCAATGAAAAGTCAGCCCAGTGCTCTAGAAACCCAAATCCCTCCTGTGTTCACCTACAATAACTGTGGTTTGTTTTTTAGGCTCTTGCTTATGCATGATATGCTCTCTATGCTCCCTTCTGCTGGCCTGGGCGTGCTGTGGATCCCTCCTCCCCTCTGCTGACAGCCCGATGGCTCCACCCTGTGACCTTCCACCATGGCAGCCTTGAAAGTCGTGTCCTACAATGTGCGTGGCCTGGGATCTCCATCAAAATGCAGTAAGTTGTGGCTTGAGATGAAAAGCATGGGGGCACACATAATTTTTCTGCAGGAAACGCACTTTCGCACTGACTCTGTCCCCCGCCTCCCCACACATTTGTACAAATCCTGGTACCTCAGCAATTCCCCCCCGTCCTAAATCTGGGGGGGGGGGGGTGCCATAGCAGTCCTCAAACATTGTCCCTTTGTCCTAGTGGACCAAATAATTGACCCTGATGGCCGGTTTGTGTTTGTCAAGGGCACCAAAGGCACCGTAGGTTCACGTTTGCAGCTGTGTACGCCCCAAACAGCATACAGCTTACATTCTTGGATTCTGTCCTGGAATCTCTGTCCTCATTCAGGGAGGGACAACTCATTCTAGGAGGGGATTTTAATGTCAGCCCCGACCCACAACTGGACTCGTCCTCAAGCCGCTCAACCCACTCGTTTGCCTTTCTGAAACATTTTCGGAAATCCTTGCAGGCACACCACCTGGTTGGCTGCTGGAGATTACTCCACCCAGCGGGCAGGGACTATAGCTAATTTTCGGCTGCACACAATGTTTATACCTGTATTGACCTGTTGATGGATCAATACTTCCTTGACTCCCTAGCTGGCGCCTCCATCGGCTCCATCACTATTTCAGATCATGCTCCGGTCTCCATCTCCCCGCGTCCCCTGTCTATGGAGGCACGGACATGGAGCTGGCGCCTGAATGAAGGCATCCTGGATGATGCGGTAGCTCAAAAACGGGTATCCGATACCATCTCCCTGTATTTTGCAGAGAACAAACCGGGCGAGGTGGGCATGGGCTCGATGTGGGAGGGACATAAAGTGGTTGTCCGAGGGGAGCTGATATCTCAAGGAGTGAGATTGAAGAAGGCTTGGGAGGGGGAATTACAGTACCTATTAGCTAAAATACATGCGGTGGAACTCGTCCACAAAAGACGCGTCACCCCTGCAATGGCGTCGGAGCTGCAATCCCTCAGACAGGTACTGGACACTAAAATCAGGGCTCGAATACGCCATGTGGCACACAAATGCTATGAATTTGGTAACAAATGTGGGCGGATGCTAGCAAGAGCCCTTAGACACCAACGCCATTCGGGACATGTACATAAACTCACCTCAACGTCGGGAGTATCAGTCATTCACTCCTCAAAAAAAGCCAACACTTTCAGGGATTACTATGCCCAGCTATACCATCTCCCAGGTACCCTACCTGGCCCCGCGGAAACCCAACGGATCAACTGCATCCTACAATACCTCACAGAGGCCCAATCCCCGCAGCGGGAGGCCTCAATTGGTGAGCAGCTGGATGCCCCCATCTCCCCATCGGAAATTGAGGCGGTGATTAAAAGACCTTCCTAAAGGGAAGAGTCCCGGCCCTGACTGTTACATGAATGCTTATTATAGGAAATACTCTGAGATGCTTTCTAGTCCCATGTGTGCTTACTTCACAGCTTTGGCCTCCGGCACAGCAATGGCCAGTGAGGTGCTGATGCCACATATTACAGTCCTCCCAAAGGAAGGAAAAGATCACACCATGGCAGGGAACTATAGGCCTATATCTCTTTTAAACACAGACGTTAAGATTTTGGCAAAAATCCTGGCCAATAGACTTAAAACTCCCAACAGTCATACACCCTGACCAGATGGGGTTCATAATGGGAAGGGAGGCAAGGGACAACTCCAATAGAGCGCTCCAACTGATTGATTGGGTTGAATCTCTGAGACACACCCCTGTCTTTTGCTTTCCACAGATGCCGAGAAGGCATTTGACAGGGTGGACTGGACATACATAAGAGCGGTACTGACCAGGCTTGGCCTGGGCCCCAACATGCTTGCATGGATATCCACCCTCTACAGTTTCCTAACCACCAAGGTAAAGGTGAATGGACTACTATCAGATGCTTTCCCGATTAGTAATGGGACGTGCCAGGGATGTCCTTTGTCCCCTCTTATTTTTGCCTTAACCCTTGAACCGCTGCTTAATAAGATCCGCCTTAATAAAGATATTAAGGGCTTTACGGTAGGGCCGACCGAACATAAGCTGTCCGATTACACTGACAATGTCCTATTCTATGTCTCTGAACCCCTGATATCGTTGCCTAACATCATGGCAGAGTTGAGAGAACTCAACCTATTGTCCAATTTTAAGATAAACTATAACAAATCAGAGATCCTGTCACTGAGTGTCCCTCTGGGTTTACGTACACAGCTGCAGACAGCCTTCTCATTTACTTGGTGTCAAACCTCCCTGAAATATTTGGGGGTTTACTTGCCCCCAAGTTGTTCCCAGCTTTACATGTGTAATTATGTGCCATTGCTTTCCACTATCAGAGTAGATTTTAAAATTTTAAAAACTGGGACCGATCCGCTTTTTCGTGGATGGGCCGAGTCAGTGTTCTCAAGATGAATGTGCTGCTCCGTATCCTGTTTTTCCTGAAGATGGTGTCTATTACTTTGCCTAGGACTTTCTTCTCAACCCTCAACAGCCTGTTTATACAATACATATGGAGTGGGAAATGCCCCCAGCTGGCTCTCCGCACGATACAGCGTCCTAAAGCAAAGGGTGGTATGGGGGTCCCGGTTGTTTGCAAATATTTTGATAGCTCATAGCGCATTCTAGACTGGTATCATGGTGCCCCTCTCAAACTTTGGGTGCCACTTGATAAATTCCTGGCTGGCCGGAACCTGTCACATGCCCCCTGAGTCCCCCGGGAGAGTAGGGGTCTTTCAACGCTTGTCTCTCCCATGGCCTCCCATGCTTTGACAGACTGGGACGCTTTTAATAGGAGGGGAAAGCTCGCTCCACTGACTTCCCCCCTGGCGCCCCTAGGTGGATTTCCCTGGTTCACTGGGGAACATCCATCCTTCTTTCAGACCTGGGCGGCCGATGGAGAGTCCAGATGTGGTAGATTTATTCAGGACCAAGGCCAGTTGCCACTGGCCACACTGAGGGAACAATATGGCCCCTTCCCAATGGATGAGTGGTGCTCTAGACAGCCTACCCCACGGGGCTCGCTCCCCCACCCTGACATACCCCTTTGAACGCCTATGTATGTCAACCTCTGCTATCCCCCACGCAATATCGGTACTATACAACTTGCTGCAAACCATGAATAACGAGGGGAAACCAGGGTTCATTGGAGAATGGGAGAGGGACCTTCAGCAAGTCTTTACTGAGCATTAGTTGGACCATCTTTATCGTCTCACGCATTCAAGCACAGTAGATACGAAAATGCAGGAGAATAGTTATAAAGTTCTGACCAGGTGGTATAGAGTCCCTTCCAAACTTGCCAAGATTTACCCGTCTCTCTCGCCCACATGTTGGAGAGAATGTGGCATTAGAGGCTCAATCCTCCACATCTGGAGGGAATGCCCCAAGTTAAGGCCCTACTGGCTGGATATTCATGCTCAGATCAAGATCATTCTAGATCTGGAGCTTCCGGATTCCCCTATGGAATCCCTACTGCACTTCCCCACCATTCCTCTTAGCCAGTACCGCAAATCGATAATGCCCCACCTGCTTAATGCAGCCTGAAGGTTAATCCCAATATATTGGATAAGCCTCAGGTACCCACATGCCCCGAATGGATAACATTAGTCAATAATATCATGGCTGTAGAAGAGTGGATGGCGAAATGTAAAGACAGATATGAGACGTTTTAGTCAATATGGCCTACTTGGATACACTATGTCAGCCCGTCGGGGGTGTCCACACCGGGGCCCTCACAGGCGGTGATCGTCCCCCCCCCCCCCCCCCCCGATTGATCGAGCTGGACTGGGGAGGTCCCAACGCAGCACTGCACAGAGAGCGAAGGTACAGACGAGCTTTGACACACCTAACACAGCTCAAGTTGAATTACCATGCTAACAGGTGTAACACCCTTTTTATTTTTAGTTTTTTTTTAGTTTATTTTATTTTTATTCTTATCCGATTTCCGTATATGTTTATGTTTTTGTTTCTCTTTTGGCCCTGGTACCTTGGATCGCTATCTGATCCTTGTTTTTGATTGAGGGTCTTAACCCTCCTCAGGGATATTCCAAAAGGGAATGGTAGGGGAGACCCATAGTTGTTTGAATTCATACGATGTGATGGTAATATGACGATAAACGTCCCTCCGGATACAATCCCTCAAATTTGTGTTTCCCAGAGTAACTCTCTTGATGAATATGTATACCCAGAGAAGGGCTTTCTGTGTAGTATCCTTTTTACCTTTATGCGTTGTTTTACGTCTATTTGTATGTTGTTATTTGAAAATGTTCTCAAAATAAACACTACATTAAAAAAAAAAAAAAAAAAAAAAAAAAAAACTATCTGCTCCAAGGTATAAGGATTATGGTACCTCTGCGTTCTTTGACCAGTGAAGTGGAGTCGCCCCATATCGAGGATCTTCAGCATGGATCTGGGTGGCAGTAAAATCCAGAATTGCTTCTGAACATCTTGGGAGAAACAATGAGTATTTTATTTGTCGTTTACAAGATTCCAGTCAAACTCTCCTGATACATAAGCTACAAACAAGACATTCTCTCTCTAATTTATTTATTTTTACATGGAGCTCGATTAGTTTTATTACTAAATTTTCTCTGTAAAGGCCCACACTACTATGCTGCAGGGTGTACAGCCCAGATTTCTTTTGGTGTTTGCAGCATTCTTACAAACAAACTTTAGAGAGGATTCCAATTAAAAATTGTTATTCTGGAACATTTTTGTAGTCTAAAGGGTCCCACTGTGGTCTCCCATTAATGATTCAGGAACCCACACAGCGGTTTAAATCAAAAGATCAGATTTGTTTGATGAAAAGACCCCTGTGGAAGAGACTAAGGGAACACATCCAACATATCAAAAAAGAATAATTGAAACATAGCGTATCAAGACATTTTCTGAAATACCATAATAAAGACCCTTCCGACATATTTTTCTGGGGGCTCGAAAGCTATAAACCCCACTGGAGGGGGAGTAATAAAGTTACCTAAATGAGTAGAAGCGAATCAAGGTGGATATTTGAGTTAAAAACTTTAACCCTCCTCGGATACAATCTAGATTTCGACTTGAAATGTTTTATTAGTAATTTTTACCCCACTTACTGCTCTCAACCTTTTTTCCCTTTTCTCTATCAGCAAGTTATTCAGGGAATTTACCCTCCATTACAAACTATACCTAAGGGAATGTGTACATAAACAGGGAACAATAATAAAAACTACAGGCAGTCCCCGAGTTACGAACACTTGAGTTACGAACGACCTCAAAAGCCGGCCACTTGTGCTCCACGCTGGTCCTGGATACCTTTCAAGCACCTCCGGACACATCCTACACAGTGTTAAATTTATTCTTAAGACTAAAATGGCATTTTAGTTTTTGCCCCGTTTTAGTCTTCTGCAATTGTTTTAGTCATATTTAGTCGACTAAATCTTCTGTACATTTTAGCCGACTAAAATGTCCTACGTTTTAGTCGACTAAAATCTCCAGTACATTTCAGTAATTGCTATTTAGTTTTAGTCATAGTCTTTTGACTAAAATGGCATTTTAGTTTTAGTCTCATTCTAGTCTTTTGACTAAAATGGCTTTTAGTTTTAGTTGTATTTTAGTCATCTCAATTGTTTTAGTCGTATTTTAGTCGACTAAAATAGTATTCATTTAGTCAACTAAAATGTTTTAGTCGACTAAATTAACACTGATCCCACACTGCCGTACTACGCCCCAGATAACATAACAAGCGCCCGGAACATCCCACATCCACGAACAGGCGGCAGTTACACTTATGAACACTTACGAATGCAGTGTTCCGACCGGAAGTTACACTTACAAATGCAGTGTTGCGACTTACGAACAAGTTCGACTTACGAACAAATCTACAGTCCTTATTGTGTTCGGAACTCGGGGACTGCCTGTATATATATTTTCAAATCACACTAATATACAGTGTCTTGAAAAAGTATTCATACCCTTTGAAATTTCCCACATTTTGTCATGTTACAACTAAAAACGTAAATGTATTTTATTGGGTTTTTATGTGATAGACCAACACAAAGTGGCACATAATTGTGAAGTGGAAAGAAAATGCTAAAATCTAGTGGAACCAATTGCCTTCAGAAGTTACCTAATTAGTAAATAGAGTCCACCTGTGTGTAATATAAACTCAATATAAATACAGCTGTTCTTTGAAGCCCTCAGGTTTGTTTGAAAACCTTAGTGAACAAGCAGCACCATGGAGGCCAAGGAACACACCAGACAGGTCAGGGATAAAGTTGTGGAGAAGTTTAGAGCAGGGTTAGGTTATAAAAAAATATCTCAATCTTTGAACATCTCACGGAGCACTGTTCAATCCATCATCCGAAAATGGAAAGAGTATGGCACAACTGCAAACCTACCTAGACATGGCCGCTCACCTAAACTTCCTGGCCGGGCAAGAAGGGCCTTAATCAGAGAAGCAGCCGAGAGGTTCAAGGTAACTATGGAGGAGCTGCAGAGATCCATAGCTCTGGTGGGAGAATCTGTCCACAGGACAACTAAGAACATAAGAAGTCCCATTTGCAGTTCACGAGAAGCCATGTGGGGGACACAGCAAACATGTAGAAGAAGGTGCTCTGGTCAGATGAGACCAACCGTGAAACATGGTGGTGGCAGCATCATGTTGTGGAAATGCTTTTCTTCAGCAGGGACAGGGAAGCTGGTCAGAGTTGATGGGAAGATGGATGGAGCCAAATACAGGACAATCTTAGAAGAACACCTGTTAGAGTCTGTAAAAGACTTGAGATTGGGGCGGAGTTATACATTTCAGCAGAACAACAACCCTAAACATACAGCCAGAGCTACGATGGAATGGTTTTAGATCAAAGCATATCCATGTGTTAGGATGGCCCATTCAAAGTCCAGACCTAAATCCAAAGCTTGAGCTATTTTGCAAAGAAGAATGGACAACAATTTCACTCTCTAGGATGTGCAAAGCTAGTAGAGACATACCCCAAAAGACTTGCAGCTGTATTTGCAGTGAAAGGTGGTTCTACATAGTTTTGAATGGGGGGGGATATTTATTTGTAAAAAAAATTTGAAAAACCATTTATCGTTTTCCTGTCACTTCACATTATGTGCCACTTTGTGTTGGTCTATCACATAAAACACATAACTTAATTTCTGAACTCATTTGTTTTGGTTTCTTTGTATGTATGGATTGCAAGGGTTGTTACCGCCATGTGGTGAAAATTTCATGTTAATAGCACCTTTAGAACACATTTACCTAGAAAAACGGTGAAGTGTTCAATACTTATTTTAACCGCTGTATATTAATTGGTGATATTATGCATGTATTGATATGGTTTGTTAATTTAATGTGAAAGAAGGTGTAAAACACTTACTGCACGTAAGGAGCAATTAATCACTATTGGACACCACTCATGAATTTATTTTAATTTTAAAATTATTTTACTTACAGAATATACAAGCAAAGCGCCACATACACTCTTTTTAGATGACAGGATATTTATCATTCTCCATGACAATAGGGGATAGCTAAACATGTTTATGCTTTTTAGCCAGATCCAAAAAGTAGGTGGCTGCCTTTAGAATAGAAATGCATTTTTTTTCCCTTTATTTCCATATGCTGTGAGAAAACTTCCTGGTTAGAGATTAATTACTACTTAGAATAACTACTACTTATGCATACATAAAACACACAAACGTGATATTCCTCAGCAGTTTGTGTCTGGTGCTTTAAAGCGGAGTTCCACACAAAAATGGAACTTCCTCTTTTCGGAACCTTTCCCCCCTCCGGTGTCACATTTGGCAGCTTTCAGAGGGGAGGGGGTGCAGGTACCTGTATAATACAGGTATTTGCACTCACTTCCGGGCATAGACCCCCAAAGGGGGCTACGCCACTTCCCGTCCGCCCCGCTGTCTGCTGGGAGACACCTAGGTCCCAGGGACAGCAGGGACCATTCGGATTGCGCAGCGCGACTCGCGCATGCGCAGTAGAGAACCAGGAAGGGAAGCCGCAAGGCTTCCCATCCTGATTCCCTTACTGAAGAAGGTGGCGCAGCACCCGAGGACCGAGGGACGGTTCGGCCACGGGTGCCGACCTCGCGGGCGCCCTAGACAGGTAAGTGCCCTTATTTTAAAAGTCAGCAGCTGCAGTATTTGTAGATGCTGACTTTAAAAAAAAAAAATTTTGGCGGACCTCCGCTTTAAGTAGCTTATCTCTGCAGTAGTGAAGATCCTGGTAAATTCAGAGAGCCAAATTCCTGGTTCTGAGTCTTTCAGGGGACCAGGAATCCAACACTCCCAGAAGTGTCAAATTCTGCAGGATCATCAACAGGTGCTTTCTCTTCACCACTGTTGAGGTCGAGCACGAGAGACGAGAATTCCATGTCTTTCATTCAATGAGCCTTTTATTTTAACCACTTAACCACTTCAGCCCCGGAAGGTTTTACCCCCTTCCTGACCAGAGCACTTTTTACAATTCGGCACTGCGTCGCTTTAACTGCTAATTGCGCGGTCATGCAATGCTGTACCCAAACGAAATTTGCGTCCTTTTCTTCCCACAAATAGAGCTTTCTTTTGATAGTATTTGATCACCTCTGCCGTTTTTATTTTTTGCGCTATACACGGAAAAAGACCGAAAATTTTGAAAAAAAATGATATTTTCTACTTTTTGTTCTAAAAAAAATCCAATAAACTCAATTTTAGTCATACATTTAGGCCAAAATGTATTCGGCCACATGTCTTCGGTAAAAAAAAAGTCAATAAGTGTATATTTATTGGTTTGCGCAAAAGTTATAGCGTCTACAAACTAGGGTACATTTTCTGGAATTTACACAGCCTTTAATTTATGACTGCCTATGTCGTTTCTTGAGGTGCTAAAATGGCAGGGCAGTACAAAACCCCCACAAATGACCCCATTTTGGAAAGTAGACACCCCAAGGAATTTGCTGAGAGGCATGTTGAGCCCATTGAATATTCATTTTTTTTGTCCCAAGTGATTGAACAATGACAAAAAAAAAAAAAAAAATTACAAAAAGTTGTCACTAAATGATATATTGCTCACACAGGCCATGGGCATATGTGGAATTGCACCCCAAAATACATTTAGCTGCTTCTCCTGAGTATGGGGATACCACATGTGTGGGACTTTTTGGGAGCCTAGCCGCGTACGGGGCCCCGAAAACCAATCACTGCCTTCAGGATTTCTAAGGGCGTACATTTTTGATTTTACTCCTCACTACCTATCACAGTTTTGAAGGCCATAAAATGCCCAGATGACATAAAACACCCCCAAATGACCCCATTTTGGAAAGTAGACACCCCAAGCTATTTGCTTTGAGGCATGTTGAGTCCATGGAATGTTTTATATTTTGACACAAGTTGCGGGAAAGTGACAAATTTTTTTTTTTTTTTTTTTTTTTTGCACAAAGTTGTCACTAAATGATATATTGCTCACACAGGCCATGGGCATATGTGGAATTGCACCCCAAAATACATTTAGCTGCTTCTCCTGAGTATGGGGATACCACATGTGTGGGACTTTTTGGGAGCCTAGCCGCGTACGGGACCCCGAAAACCAATCACTGCCTTCAGGATTTCTAAGGGCGTACATTTTTGATTTTACTCCTCACTGCCTATCACAGTTTCGGAGGCCATGGAATGCCCAGGTGGCACAAACCCCCCCCAAATGACCCCATTTTGGAAAGTAGACACCCCAAGCTATTTGCTGAGAGGCATGGTGAGTATTTTGCAGCTCTCATTTGTTTTTGAAAATAAAGAAAGACGAGAAAAAAAAATTTTTTTTTTTCTTTTTTCAATTTTCAAAACTTTGTGACAAAAAGTGAGGTCTGCAAAATACTCACTATACCTCTCATCAAATAGCTTGGGGTGTCTACTTTCCAAAATGGGGTCATTTGGGGGGTTTTTTTGCCACCTGGGCATTCCATGGCCTCCGAAACTGTGATAGGCAGTGAAGAGTGAAATCAAAAATTTACGGCCTTAGAAAGCCTGAAGGCGGTGCTTGGTTTTCGGGGTCCCGTACGCGGCTAGGCTCCCAAAAAGTCCCACACATGTGGTATCCCCGTACTCAGGAGAAGCAGCAGAATGTATTTTGGGGTGTAATTTCACATATTCCCATGGCATGTTTGAGCAATATATCATTTAGTGACAACTTTGCGCAAAAAAAAATAAAAAAAATAAAAAATTGTCTCTTTCCCGCAACTTGTGTCACAATATAAATTATTCCATGGACTCAACATGACTCTCAGCAAATAGCTTGGGGTGTCTACTTTCCAAAATGGGGTCATTTGGGGGGGTTTTGAACTGTCCTGGCATTTTATGCACAACATCTAGAAGCTTATGTCACACATCACCCACACTTCTAACCACTTGAAGACAAAGCCCTTTCTGACACTTATTGTTTACATAAAAAAATAATTTTTTTTTGCAAGAAAATTACTTTGAACCCCCAAACATTATATATTTTTTTTAAAGCAAATGCCCTACAGATTAAAATGGTGGGTGTTTCATTTTTTTTTTTCACACAGTATTTGCGCAGCGATTTTTCAAACGCATTTTTTGGGGAAAAAACACACTTTTTTACATTTTAATGCACTAAAACACACTATATTGCCCAAATGTTTGATGAAATAAAAAAGATGATCTTAGGCCGAGTACATGGATACCAAACATGACATGCTTTAAAATTGCGCACAAACGTGCAGTGGCGACAAACTAAATACATTTTTAAAAGCCTTTAAAAGCCTTTACAGGTTACCACTTTAGATTTACAGAGGAGGTCTACTGCTAAACTTACTGCCCTCAATCTGACCTTCGCGGCGATACCTCACATGCATGGTGCAATTGCTGTTTACATTTGACGCCAGACCGACGCTTGCGTTCGCCTTAGCGCGAGAGCAGGGGGGACAGGGGTGCTTTTTTTTTTTTTTTTTTTTTTTTTCTTTATTATTATTATTTTTTTATCTTATTTTTAAACTGTTCCTTTCATTTTTTTTTTTTTTTTTAATCATTTTTATTGTTATCTCAGGGAATGTAAATATCCCCTATCATAGCAATAGGTAGTGACAGGTACTCTTTTTTGCAAAAATTGGGGTCTATTAGACCCTAGATTTCTCCTCTGCCCTCAAAGCATCTGACCACACCAAGATCGGTGTGATAAAATGCTTTCCCAATTTCCCAATGGCGCTGTTTACATCCGGCGAAATCTAAGTCATAAAATGCTCGTAGCTTCCGGTTTCTTAGGCCATAGAGATGTTTGGAGCCACTCTGGTCTCTGATCAGCTCTATGGTCAGCTGGCTGAATCACCGGCTGCATTTTCAGGTTCCCTGTTGAGACAGGAGAGCCAGAGAAAAACACGGAAGACGTTGGGGGGGGGGAGGGGCATTCCCTCCCACTGCTTGTAAAAGCAGTCTAGAGGCTAATTAGCCGCTAGGATTGCTTTTACATGAAAGCCGACCGCTGGCTGAAAAGAATGATACCAAGATGATACCTAAACCTGCAGGCATCATTCTGGTATAACCACTCAAAGTCGTGAATGGCGTACCTGAAGACAAAAAAATGGTTAACAATAAAGCACAGTAAACGGTAAGGTATAAAAAATTGCATACCTGAAAAGCAAACATGATAAAACATAATAACAATAAAACATTGCAGAATAGAATACAGTAAAAAAGAGCAGAACAATAGAGAGAGAATAGAGAGAGAGAACAATAAAACGACAACTATTTTTTTTTTATTTTATATTTTTGTATGTGTTTTTTTTTTTTTTTTACACTTTTTTTTGTAACTAACTTTTATAACGGTAACCGGTTCCAGGTTCGGGTCTCTCAAAATGCGATGGCATCTTGGGAGACCCTGTGAAAGTGTGTCCTAGTCTGTGGAATGCTGTACCCTACGCTAATACTCAACTAGTGCATGGTAGCGTTCAAAACATTCACCAATGCAAAGACCAGGATTGTCAGGACAGGAGGGACAATAATAACGGGTGTCACGTCTATATCCGCGCTTGCTGCAGACACGACATCTTTTTTGGGGGGGTTCGTTGGGTAGGGGTACTCGGGAGGACATAAAGAAAATGCCTCTCATGCAGCCGACTGCATTTGATTGGGGATCAGAATGGGGGAAGTACGGGCGCTGCAGAAGCGGTGGGTTCCCAATTAGGATTGGCGAATGCAGCAGGAAGGGCACTATGGGCACGACGGGCCTGTGTTCGTCTTCTTGGTGGCAGCGGGACACTACTTGTGCTTGCCACCTCACCAGCTTGAACTGCACTTATGGGACTCGCCACGTCACCAAGTGTTACTGCAGTGCTGGTTTGACTACGACCGGGGTGTACTAGGCCGCTGGTGCTTGCCAGTTCACCAAAACACTACCAAAAAAACTGTTAGCGATCGCAAGGATCAGGCCTGACTCTGCGAACGCTGCAGTTATGTGTTTAGTGTTTTGTAAGTGACAGTGATCGATCGATACTGCACTTGGCTGGGCCGGGCGGAGGGGCAAAACGCAGGTGCTAGCAGGTATCTGGGCTGATCCCGCTAACACTGCGTTTGTGGGAACCCTAAACTGCTGGGGACGCTAGTATAGATCTGATCGGATCAGATATTGATGCGATCAGATACTATACCACTAAGGGAGGTGTATGCTGCGTGCGTGGGTGTTAGCGGTACTGGCACTAACCTGACGCTGCCTGGGGCTGGTGCTTGCCAGTTCACCAAAACGCTACCAGAAAAACTGTTAGCGATCGCAGGAATCAGGCCTGACTCTGCGAACGCTGCAGTTATGCGTTTAGTGTTTTGTAAGTGTCAGTGATCGATCGATACTGCACTTGGGTGGGCTGGGCTGGGCCGGGCGGAGGGGCAAAATGCAGGTGCTAGCAGGTATCTGGGCTGATCCCGCTAACACTGCGTTTGTGGGAACCCTAAACTGCTGGGGACGCTAGTATAGATCTGATCAGATCAGATATTGATCCGATCAGATACTATACCACTAAGGGAGGTGTACGGTGCGTGCGTGGGTGTTAGCGGTACTGGCGCTAATCTGACGCTGCCTGGGGCTGGTGCTTGCCAGTTCACCAAAACGCTACCAAAAAAAATGTTAGCGATCGCAGGGATCAGGCCTGACTATGCGAACGCTGCAGTTATGCGTTTAGTGTTTTGTAAGTGACAGTGATCGATCGATACTGCACTTGGGTGGGCCGGGCAGAGGGGCAAAACGCAGGTGCTAGCGGGTATCTGGGCTGATCCCGCTAACACTGCGTTTTCGGGAACCCTAAACTGCTGGGGACGCTAGTATAGATCTGATTGGATCAGATATTGATCCGTACAGATACTATACCACTAAGGGAGGCGTATGCTGCGTGCGTGGGTGTTAGCGGTACTGGCGCTAATCTGACGCTGCCTGGGGCGACGCATATCACCGCCGGGCGATCAGGGGGCTAAACCTTTATTCGGTAATAAACGGCGGGTCCCCTGACACTATGAAAAATAAACGAACTAACCAGCGTCACTCGTAACAGTTATACGGTGATCAGTGGTGAAAGGGTTAACTAGGGGGCAATCAAGGGGTTAAAACCTTTATTAGATAGTATATGGGGGTCCCTGTCGCTATAAAACGCTGACGGCGAACCTAAATATTTACGTCTCTAACTAGCGTCACCAGCGACACTAATACAGCGATCAGAAAAATGATCGCTTAGTGACACTGGTGACGGGGTGATCAAGGGGTTAAAACTTTATTAGGGGGGGTTAGGGGGGTATCCTAGACCTAAAGGGGGGTAATACTCACTGCCCTAACACTGTAACTGTCACAAACTGACACTATGCAGTAATCAGAAAAAAAAAAAAAAAAAAAAAATACTGCTAATGTCAGTTTGTGACGGGGGGGGGTGATTGGGGGGGGATCGGGGGGCGATCGGGGGGGGATCGGGGGTGTAAAGTATGCCTGGCATGTTCTACTGTGTGTGTTTGTGTTGTGTGGACTTACATGTCTTCTCTCCTCGGCGCTGGACGGAAACTGCCAGACCGAGGAGAGATGACATCACATCCTCTGCCTGTGTGAAACTACACACAGGCAGAGGAGGATTCCCATTGGCTGGGAGCGATCGCGAGGGGGGGGCCACGATCGGATGGTCTCCCCCTCGCCTCCCGACGCTCCCAGTCAGATGCCGACCGCCGATGGCACCGGGGGGGGGTCCGATCGGACCCCCCGCCCGCGGGAGGCAGATCACGTACAGGTACGTGATTCTGCCTGCCCGTGCCATTCTGCCGACGTATATATACGTTAGGCGGTCGGCAAGTGGTTAAGGACCAGCCTCGTTTTGGAATTTAGGTGTTTACATGTTTAAAACAGGTTTTTTTGCTAGAAAATTACTTAGAACCCCCAAACATTATATATTGTTTTTTTTGTAACACCCTAGAGAATAAAATGCCGGTCATTGCAATACTTTTTTCACACCGTATTTGCGCAGCGGTCTTACAAGCTCGCTTTTTTTGGAAAAAATTCACTTTTTTGAATAAAAAAAAATAAGACAACAGTAAAGTTAGCCCAATTTTTTTTTAATATTGTGAAAGATAATGTTATGCCGAGTAAATTGATACCCAACATGTCACGCTTCAAAATTGTGCCCGCTCGTGGAATGGCGCCAAACTTCTACCCTTTAAAAATCTCCATAGGCGACGTTTAAAGAATTCTACAGGTTGCATGTTTTGCATTACAGAGGAGGTCTAGGGCTAGAATTATTGCTCTCGCTCCAACGATTGTGGCGATACCTCACATGTGTGGTTTGACCACCGTTTTCATATGCGGGCGCTACTCACGTATGCGTTCTCTTCTGCGTGCGAGCTCGTCGGGACGGGGGGTTTTAAAAAAAATTTTTTTTTTTTTTCTTATTTATTTTACATGATTTTATTTATTTTTACACTGTTTTAAAAAAAAAATTGTGTCACTTTTATTCTTATTACAAGGAATGTAAACATCCCATGACAGGACCTCTTAAATATGAGATCCGGGGTCAAAAAGACCTCAGATCTCATATTTACACTAAAATGCAATAAAAAAAAAGTAATTTAAAAAAATGACATTGAAAAAAATATGTGCCTTTAAGACGTATGGGCGGAAGTGATGTTTTGACGTCGCTTCCGCCCTGCAGTGTCATGGAGACGAGGGGGCTCTATCTTCCCCTCACTCATCTCCAGGCACAACAAGAGGACAGACGCGATCGCCTCCGCCGCTACCAACGGCTCCGGTAAGCGGCAGAGGGCACCGGATCGCGGAGGGAGGGCCCCTCTCCCGCCACCAATAGTGATCTCGTGGCGAATCTGCCACAGAGACCACTTTTATCTGAAAGCTGACCGCCGCACAAAAACGGGGATACTGGGGTTATGGCAGCTAGCTGCTGCCATAACAAAGTAATCCGCTGCCAAACTTAGGACGTACATCGGCGTGCGGTGGTCGGCAAGTGGTTTTTAAAGAATAATTTTGACAACAATTTTGCTTTAATGAGACAGGGTAAGCAGTCAGTAATATATTCTTTGCAACAGATAGCAAGCATCCTACTGTCAAATGTATCATTAAACTTAAAAATACCTTTAACCTCTTATTTATCTATGTACAGTTAGGTCCATATACAGTATATTTGGACACAGGCACAATTTTAGTTTTTTTTTCAGGTATTTACCAAAACATATTCAAGCTATAGTTACATAATGGATATGGGCTATAAGTGCACACTCTCAGGTTTAATTTGAGAGTATGTACTTCCAAATCGGAGGAAGGGTTTAGGAATTACAGCTCTTAAGAACAGCCACACCCCTTTTTTTCAAGGGACTAAAAGTAATTGGACAATTGAATCAAAAGCAGGTTCATGGCCAGGTGTGGGCTACTCCTTCATTATTTCTTCATCAATCAGGCCGGGTTCACACTACGACATACGCTCTGACTTTAGGGAGCACATGTCGCATGACATGTGTAAATCAATGATTCCCAGTGAGAGCTGTCTTAACTGGTCTGACACAAGCCGGTCCGACTTTAAGGCCAGGGTCACACTGGTGCGACAAACGCTCCGACATTGGGAGCTCATGTCGCATGACGTGTGAAAATCATTATTTCCCTATGGGAGCCGTCTTAACTAGTCCGACACAAGTTGGTCTGACTTTGAAAATGCTCCCTGCACTACTTTGGTCTGACTTTGATCCTACTTCAGCCCATTGAATATCATTGAAGTCGGATCAAAGTCGGATCGCCGTCTTGCCTGATCCAACTTTGGCATGCGACTTGTGCTCTGATGATCTTGAGGGGGAACTCCACCCCAAATTTTAAATAAAAAAACGGCATGGGTTCCCCCTCCAGGAGCATATCAGACCCTTCGGTCTGATATGGATTTTAAGAGGAACCCCCTACGCCAAAAAAACGGCGTGGGGTCCCCCCAAAATCCATACCAGACCCTTATGCGAGCACGCAGCCCGGCCGGTCAGGAAAAGGGGTGGGGATGAGCGAGCGCCGCCCCCCCCTCCTGAACTGTACCAGGCTGCATGCCCTCAACTTGGGGGGGTGGTGCTTTGGGGCAGGGGGGCCCTGCGGCCTCCCCACCCCAAAGCACCTTGTCCCCATGTTGATGAGGACAAGGGCCTCTTCCCGACAACCCTGGCCGTTGGTTGTCGGGGTCTGCGGGCAGGGGGCTTATCGGAAACCTGGGAGGACCCCTTTAATAAGGGGCCCCCAGATCCCAGCCCTCCACCCTATGTGAATGAGTATGGGGTAGATCGTACCCCTACCCATTCACCTGGGGGAAAAGTGTCAATAAAAAAAACACACTAGACCATTTTTTAAAGAAATTTATTAGGCAGCTCCGGGGGTCTTTTCCAACTTGGGGGGGTCTCTTCCGACTTCTCCGGCCTCTTCTCCCGCTCTTCGGGGTCTTCTGCTGGGCTCCTCTGTTATCTTCTGCCTGCTCTTTTGCTATCGTTGGCCCGGTCTTCTCTGTAAGGAAACCAGCAGGAATCGCCTGGCGCGCACTGGTGTGCATGCGCGCGCGCACCGCACGGGAGACCACAGATGCCCTGCGTGGCACCCGGCGTACACGCGCAGGAGAGCGGCGTGGTGCCAGTTGGCGCCAGTCGGCCTATTTAAAGGAGGCCCCAGCAACTGATCAGTACTGATTGGCCTTCAGCTGTGTGCCTGTTACTCTGAACCTGTGTTACTCTGCCTGATTCCCGTTGCCGACCTTGGCTCCAGTTTACAAGGCTCTGAACTCTGCTATACCTGATCTCTGGTTCCTGATTCCGGCTTCCCATCTGACCCTTCTCTGCCTTATGTTCCGGTACCCTGCTGCCCGCCTGTTGACGAACCTGGCTCCCCATCTGACCCATTTCTGCCTGATGTTCCGGTACCCTGCTGCGCGCCTATTGACGAACCCGGCTATCCCTGTGACCCGGCCCTGGTGCCAAGCTTGGCCCAGCACAACTATCCGAGTGTCTGCAACTACAGTCCAGCTGCGACTTCCTGCTCTGCAACTACAGTCCTGCAACCAGCTGCGACTTCCTGCTCTGCAACTACAGTCCTGTGACCAGCTGCGACTTCCTGCAACAGAGTTCCTGGTTCCCACCTGCAGGCACTCATGTGCCTCCTGTTCCTTCGCTCCTTCTGTTTCACTCTCAGCGGGACATGGACTGGAGATACAAGAGAGGCCAACCTCGTCAATACAGTCTCCCTTCAGGTACGTGACAGTACCAATCAGCCAGTAATGGAGTCTGAAAGGGAGGTCTTTTTGCTGTCAACCCTCTGTCAAACTGTTACCGCACTCTCCCACGTAGTGAAAGGGTTGCATATGGACTTTGCCCGCATCCATAACCAACTTCAGTATACATCCAGCTTTACTCCCACTTCCGAGCATCCAAGACTCAAGGATTCCTTTGCTCAAACTATGACTTTCTCCCAAGCTGAACTATCTTACCTTCCTGAGCCCGGGGTACCCTTGCCCGAACGGTTTTCTGGGGACCGTAAAAAGTACAGGACTTTTCAGAATGCCTGCGAACTGTACTTTTCTTTGCTACCCCGTACATTCTCTACAGAGGAAGTAAAAGGTGGGATTTCTTATCTCCTTGTTGCTGGAGGAACCCCAGGCCTGGGCATTTCAGCTTCGGGAACAATAATCTAATACAATACTCCACGCTGCCTGAAATATCAACAGCTAACACGACAAACAGAAACTTGTTGATTTGAGCAGCTTCGGGAACAACATGACCCTGTCCTGGCTTCGGTCAATTCCTTTTTCACTGCAATGGCTCAATTATATGCCGACCCCTTCCATCACCAGACGGCAGAGACTTCGCTGAGTCATTTACAACAAGGTTCTAGGCCTATGGAGGACTATGTCTCGGACTTTCGTTTATGGAGCACTGATACCGAGTGGAATGATTCGGCCTTCCGATTTCGTCTTGGCCTTTCGGAAGCCATCAAAGATGAACTCGCCAGGGTGGAAATACCTACCTCTCTGAATGACTTAATCCACCTCAGCATACAAATTGGCCATCGCCTACGTGAAAGACGGTTCGAGAAAGCCAGAAATCTTCACCTAATGCCTATCTGCTCGACGGACCCATCACCTGCCTCCTTCTCAACCATGCCAAGAAATGTTTCTGACATGAGGAAAATTCCACATTCTATCTTTCCTAGGCCCCCTCTGACCGAACAAGAGCGATCTCGTCGTCGCCGCATTAATCTCTGTCTTTATTGTGGCGAGCAGGGGCACTTCCTACAGACTTGTTCCAGAAGACATCGTAAAAGACCCCTCCTTCCATCATGTACAGTTGTGGCATTAAGCTCCAGTCAAAACCACATCCTTCTGCCAGTTTCCCTTCAGTTAACCGGAAAGACTCTTACTGTTTCTGCCAATGCGGACTCCGGGGCCTGTAGCCGTTTCGTGGACTCTGCCTTTGCAAATACACACGCACTCCCTTTGCGTGCCAAGAAGAACAGCTTCACGGTCCACCTGGCCGATGGTTCAGGTATCAAATCTGGGCCTGTCACTCTAGAGACTGAACCCATCCTGTGTCTCACAGCTTCTGGGCATCATGAGCTGCTACATCTATATGTCATTACATCTCCCCTATTTCCTTTCATTCTTGGGCAGCCCTGGTTGAAGGCACATAACCCCCTCATCAACTGGGTCACAGGGGACGTGACTTTTTCTTCTAAGTACTGTAATGAATTCTGCATTCCTCCTCTACCCAAGTCCGAAGAACCGCTCCTCTGCATTAACATGGACCCTGAAACCATTAAACTCGTGCCTTCCCTTTACCATGACTTTCTGGACGTTTTCAATAAAAAGAGCGCTGACACTCTCCCTCTTCATAGACCATATCACTGCCCTATCGATCTCTTACCCGGTGCAGAAATCTCCTTTGGCAGGCTCTGCCCACTCTCAGAACCAGAACTGGAGGAATTGCAGAAGTACATTGATGAGAACCTTGATAAAGGGGTTTATCCGGCCATTTTCTTCCCCCGCGGGAGCGGGAATATTTTTCGTGGAGAAGAAGGATCACTCCCTCCGGCCCTGTATTGGTTACCGGGACTTAAATAAGGTAACTATCAAAAACCGATACCCCTTACCTCTTATTCCAGAACTATTTCAGAGGCTAAGGGAGGCTCGTATATTTACGAAATTAGACTTTAGAGGAGCATAAAAACTGATCAGAATAAGAGAAGGGGAGGAATGGAAGACGGCCTTCAGGTCTCGTTTCGGACATTTTGAGTACCTGGTGATGCCCTTTGGACTCTGTAATGCTCCAGCCACCTTCCAGCATTTTGTAAATTATGTTTGCTGGGACTTTCTTGATTTATTTACCATTGTTTACTTGGATGACATTTTAATTTTTTCCACCTCCTTAGAGTCCTATCGAATTCACGTGAAGAAAGTGCTAAACAGACTAAGGGAACACCATCTCTATGCTAAGGCGGAGAAATGTGAATTCGAAAAGCTCACCATCCAGTTCCTGGGGCTCATTATCTCTGCAGACAGAATTGCCATGGACCCACAGAAGGTATCTGCAGTACTCGATTGGCCTGACCCTACTGATAGGAAATCTGTACAGCGGTTTGTGGGGTTCGCTAATTTTTACAGGAAGTTTATTAAAGACTTTTCCAGTATCGTATCCCCTATCACCCAGCTAACCAAGCTACGTACGACCTTCACATGGACCTCAGAAGCTCAAACAGCATTCGAAAAACTGAAAGGCCTTTTCACATCCGCACCCATCCTGAAACACCCAGATCCTGCTCTGTCCTATGTCCTTGAAGTGGATGCCTCTAAAATAGCCATGGGAGCCATATTGTCCCAACGACAAGGGACAAAATCCCTACTCCATCCTGTCGCTTTCTTCTCCAGAAAACGAAGTAATCCTGAAAGGAACTACGTTGTTGGAGATCGGGAATTACGCGCTATTAAGTCTGCCCTTGAAGAATGGCGTTATTTGCTAGAGGGAGCTAAGCACCCTATTCTTGTATTCACGGATCACAAAAACCTGGAATACTTAAGAACAGTGAAAAGATTAAGACCTCGCCAGGCCAGGTGGGCTCTCTTTTTTGCAAGGTTCTGACTCCACATCACTTACCGGCCCGGAT
Organism: Aquarana catesbeiana; assembly: GCF_042186555.1. Classification (NCBI taxonomy): domain Eukaryota; kingdom Metazoa; phylum Chordata; class Amphibia; order Anura; family Ranidae; genus Aquarana; species Aquarana catesbeiana. The sequence goes on along the minus strand of NC_133330.1, from coordinate 107,170,694 downwards.
CCAAGAATGGGAAGCCCGACGCTCTTTCCCGCATGTTTCAAGATACTGAAGCATCTCCCGAACCTGATACCATCCTACCCGCTAAGAACTTCCTGTTACTACAAACTGATCTCATCTCCCAAATCAAGACAGCAGTCCTGAATCAACCTCCCTCCAAAGAACTCCATCTCCAGCTTAAAGAGGGTCTCTACTTCCATGGTACACAGATCTTTGTTCCAGAGCAATTACGGACAGCAGTCCTCTACATGTGCCACGATCATCCTCCGGCAGGGCATTTGGGGGTACACAAAACATCGAAACTGGTCCTTTGCTCCTTCTGGTGGCCAGACTTAATACAATTCTGCAGAGACTGTGAGATCTTGCACTATGTGCTTATGGAACAAGACGGACAGATCTAAGATTTGGGGTCTGCTGGAACCTCTCCCTGTACCAGATAAATTATGGAGCATGATCTCCACGGACTTCATTGTCAAGTTACCCCCATCCAAGGGGTATACCACCATCTTTGTTATTGTGGATCTCCCATCCAAGATGGCGCATTTTGTGCCTCTAAAGGGTACCACTTCCGCTGCAGAGACTGCCTCATCTTTTTTCAAGGAAGTGGTACGCTTACATGGTATCCCTGTCAACATCACGTTGGATCGTGGAGTACAGTTTACTTCCAGATTTTGGAAATCCTTGTGTGAGGTCTTGGGCATTAAACTCTGCTTATCATCTGCTTACCACCCCCAGACGGCCAAACAGAGAGAACGAACCAGACTCTGGAGCAATATCTCCAATGTTTCTCTTCTTTTGCACAGGATGATTTGGCGTCTCTTTTGCCGTTAGCAGAGTTCGCCTACAATAATTCAATACACTTCTCTATCAAGCAAACCCCCTTTTTTGCTAATTATGGGTTCCATCCATCTTTTTTGCCCGATGTCCCCAAGAACCCTCAGTACCGGCAGTACAGGATCGTCTGGAGTTCTGGAAAGTTAACAACCTCTTCCTGCAAGAAGCTATCTCCAAGTCTCAAGTAGATGACAAAATATTCTATGACAGAAGAAGAAGGGGTAATCTGAAGAGATCTGAAAAGAAGGTATGGCTATCTACCACAAATCTAAAGCTGGCCTGCCCTTCAAGGAAGCTAGGACCAAGATACATTGGCCCATTTCCTATAAAAAGAAGGATTACCGCTGTTGCTTTCGAGTTAAGCCTACCAGAAAATCTAAGAGTTCATCCGGTGTTCCACGTGTCCCTCTTGAAACAATCAGTAGCTAATCCCTTTCCTGACCGAGAATCCAAGACTCCTGCTCCTCTATTGGTGGAAAGAAATGAGGAATTCGAAGTGGAGGCTGTCCTGGATTGCAGGAGGAGAAGGGGCCAGACCAAGTTCCTTATTAAGTGGAAGGGCTATGGCCCTGAAGATAATTCATGGGAACCCAGCTCTGATGTGCACGCTCCACAATTGGTTCAAGCCTACCTTCGCCTCCATCCTGAGAAAAAACCCTTAGTGGGCATCCTAAGGCTGCCCTTAAGGGAGGGGGGGATGTAAGGAAACCAGCAGAAATCGCCTGGCGCGCACGGGAGACCACAGATGCCCCGCGCGCTTGTGCGCGGCGTACACGCGCAAGAGCGCGCCCTAGCGCCAGTCCGCCTATTTAAAGGAGGCCCCAGCAACTGATCGGTGCTGATTGGTCTTCAGCTGTGTCCCTGTTACTCTGAACCTGTGTTACTCTGCCTGATTCCCGTTGTGACCTTGGCTCCTGTTTACCCGGCTCTGAACTCTGCTATACCTGATCTCTGATTCATGATCCCGGCTTCCCATCTGACCCGTCTCTGCCTGATGTTCAGGTACCCTGCTGCCCGCCTGTTGACGAACCCGGCTTCCCATCTGACCCGCCTCTGCCTGATGTTCCAGTACCCTGCTGCCCGCCTGTTGACGAACCCAGCTATCCCTGTGACCTGGCCCTGGTGCCCAGCTTGGCCCAGCACAACTACCTGAGTGTCTGCAACTACAGTCCTGCGACCAGCTGCGACTTTCTGCTCTGCAACAACAGTCCTGCGACCAGCTGCGACTTCCTGCTCTGCAACTACAGTCCTGCGACCAGCTGCGACTTCCTGCAACAGGGTTCCTGGTTTCCACCTGCAGGCACTCGTGTGCCTCCTGTTCCTTGGCTCCTTCTGTTTCACTCTCAGCGGGACCTGGACTGGAGATACAAGAGAGGCCAACCTCGTTAATTCAGTCTTCCTTCAGGTACGTGACATTCTCTGTCGTTTTCTTCCCTCTGGTCTTCTTCCGATGTTGACACGACGCTCTCTCCCGATGTAATGCCGTGTGCGCGCTGCGCAACAACTTAAATAGGCATGGGGCGTGGTCACCAGGTGATGTCACCCGGTCACCCTGCCTCTTATGACGTCACCGCTCCATCATGCCCCGGGCGGTGACGTCATAAGGGGCGGGGTCACCGGGTGACAGCTCTCGATGACCACGCCCCATGCCTATATAAGTCGTTGCGCACACGCCATTACATCGGGAGAGAGCGTCATGTCAACATCGGAAGAAGATCGGAGGGTAGAAGACGACGGAGAAGACCGGGCCAACGCTAGCAAAAGAGAGGGCAAAAGAGCAGAAGATAGTGGAGGAGCCCGGCAGAAGACACCGGAGAGAGGGAGAAGAACCGGTGAGTGGAGAAGTCGGAAGAGACCCCCCAAGTCGGAAGAGACCCCGAGAGCTGCCTAATAAATTACTTTAGAAACCGGTCACATAGGGTGGGGGGCCGGGATCTGGGGGCCCCCTTATTAAAGGGGGCCTCCCGGATTCCGATAAGCCTCCCGCCCGCAGACCCCGACAACCAACGGCCAGGGTTGTCGGGAAGAGGCCCTTGTCCTCATCAACATGGGGACAAGGTGCTTTGGGGTGGGGGGGGTCACAGGGCGCGCCCCTGCCCCAAAGCACCCACCCCCCATATTGATGAAGACAAGGGCCTCTTCTTGACAACCTGGGCCGTTGGTTGTCGGGGTCTTCGGGTAGGGGGCTTATCGGAATCTGGAAGCCCCCTTTAACAAGGGCCCCCCAGATCCCGGCCTCCCACCCTATGCGATTATGGGGTACATTGTACCCCTACCCATTCACCTGAAAAAAAAAAAAGTGTAAAAAAAAAAAAAAAAAAACACAGCACACAGGGTATTAAGGCAGCTCCGTCGTCTCTTCCGATCTCTTCTCCCCTCTCCAGCTCTTCTGCCTCCTCCACTGACGTCTTCTGCCTCTCTGGGTTCTTCCCTGCTACTTATATTGGCATGGGGGGGTGACCGGAGACCCACCCCTTATGATGTCACCGCCCATCATGCCCCAGGCGGTGATGTCATAAGGGAGGGGGCCTCCGGATGATGCCACGCGGTGACCCTGCCCCAAGCCAATATAAGTAGAACCAGAGAGGGGAGAAGAACCAACAGAGGCAGAAGACGTCAGCGGAGGACACAGAGGAGCCGGAGAAGGGAGAAGAGATCGGAAGAGACGCCGTACCTGCCCAATAAATTATTTTAAAAACAGGTGTAGAGAGTTTTATTTTTGACACTTTTTTTTTTTAGGTTAATGGGTAAGGGTACAATGTACCCCATACTCATTCACATAGGGTGGGAGGGTGGGATCTGGTGGCCCCCTTGTTAAAGTTGGCTTCCAGATTCCGATAAGCCCCCTGCCTGTAGATCCCGACAACCAACAGCCAGGGTTGTCGGGAAGAGGCCCTTGTCTTCATCAACATGTTGAGGGCATGTGCCCTGGTAATGTTCAGGGGGAGGGGGGCGCTCGCTCATCCCCACCCACTTTCCTGACCTGCCAGGCTGTGTGCTCGGATAAGGGCCTGGTATGGATTTTGAGGGGGACCCCCACACCATTTTTAGGGCATGGGGGTTCCCCTTAAAATCCATACCAGACCGAAGGGCCTGGTATGCTCTTGGAGGGGGAACCCATGGCCTAGGCAGGTAGAAGATCTGGAGTTGATTCTAAGTGTGGCATTTGGAATCTATTACTGTGAACCTACATCATGCGTTCAAAGAAACTGTCCATACAAGTGAAACAGGCCACTGTGAGGCTTCAAAAACTAAACAAATCCATCAGAGAGATAGAGGCAACATATCGCAGGATCCTCTCTATGGTAAAGAAAAACCCATCCACAAAATCCAGACAAGTGAAGGACACTCTCCAGGAGGTGGGCTTATCATTGTCAAAGTCTACAATCAAGAGAAGACTTCACGAGAGCAAATACAGATAGTTCACCACAAGGTGCAAACCATTCATAAGCCCTCAAGAATAGACACAAAAAAAGAGGAAAGTGCACCAAAAATAAGCCACGTCCATAAATCATTGAGGATACAAAATAAGGTAGTACTGAGTATTACCAGGGAGGCGGACTTTTTAGGCCTAAAAAGTCCGCCTCCCTGGTAATACTCAGTACTACCTTATTTTGTTATTTTGTACCCTCAAGAATAGAAAAGCCAGATTAGACTTTGCCAAAAAATATCTAAAAAAGTCAGACCAGTTCTGGAAAAGCATTCTTCGGACAGATGAAACTAAGATTAATCTGTACCAGAATGACGGGAGAAAAAGTGTGGAGAAGGCTTTGAACAGCTCATGATTCAAAGCAAACAATGTTATCTGTAAAACATGATGGAGACAGTGTGATGACATGCATGGCTTCCAGTGGCACTGGGTCACTGATGTTTATTGATGATGTGACAGAAACACATATACTGTCAGCCCAGATTCAGCCAAATGCAGCAAAGTTGATTGGACAACGCTTCACAGTACAGATGGACAACGATCCAAAGCACACTGCAAAAGCAAGCCAGGAGCTTTTAAAGGAAAAGAAATGGAATATTCTGCAATGGCCAAGTCAATCACCTGATCTCAACCCAATCGAGCATGTATTTCACTTGCTAAAGGCAAAACTAAAGGCAGAAGGTCCCACAAAGAACAACTGAAGACAGCTGTAGTTACAGCCTGGCAAAGCATCAGAAAGGAGGAAACACAGTCTTTGGTAATGTCCATGGGTTCCAGACTTCAGGTAGTCACTGCCAGTAAAGGATTCTCAACAAAATATTAAAAATGAACATTCTATTTATGATTACCGTATTTATCTGTGTATAAACACGCACTTTTTTCCCCTTAAAATCAGGGGAAAATCGTGGGTGCATGTTATACGCCGATCCCCGCTAATTGTGATCTATCGGAGTGATCGCCGCCAACATTCACATAGTGTGTAGTTTTAAATATGGCGCCACGGAGTTCGGAGGGACTCGGCGGAGCTGAACGAGCGCCGCTGAGATCACAGTGACTGGGCGGAGCCGAGATACACATAGCCAAGTGTTCTCGGCGCCGCTCAATCCCGCCATTGGACCTGTGTTATGTCCATCATAGGGCGGGACTGGGCGTGACTGTGAGCGGCAACGAGAAACACTCGGCTATGTGTATCTCGGCTCCGCCCAGTCACTGATCTCGGCGGCGCTCGTTCAGCTCCGCCGAGTCCCTCCGAACTCCGCGGCGTCATATTTAAAACTACACGCTATGTGTATGTCGGCGGCGAACTGTCCAAGCATGTAATGGACACTGGGGGCAAGGCTGCACTGACCACTGGGGAAAGGCTGCACTGGGGCAAAGCTGCACTGACAATTCTGCACTGGGGCAAAGCTGCACTGACAAGGCTGCACTGGGGCAAAGTTGCCCTGACAAAGCTGCAATGGACACTGGGGCAAGGCTGCACTGACACTGAAAAGGCTGCAATGACACTGACAAGGCTGCAGATGGACACGATAAGGCTGCATTGATGGGCTTTTAAATGTAAAGTTTTTTTCCTTAAACTTCCCTCCTAAAAGTTTTTTTCCTTAAAATTCCCTCCTAAACTTGGGGTGCGTGTTATACGCCGGCGCGTGTCATACGCCGATAAATACGGTATATTCATTTGTCCAATTATATTTGAGCCCCTTTAAATGGGGAGACGGTGTATAAAAAAAATGGTTGCAGTTCCTAAAATTTGTACTTGATATTTATGTTCAACCCTTTGAATTAAAGCTGAAAGTCTGCACTTCAAATTCATTTAGATTGTTTCATTACATTTCGTTTAAAATTTTATTCTTGTAGCATACAGAGCCAGAAGTATGAAAATTGTGCCTGTGTCCAAATATATATGGACCCAACTGTATATCAAGCATATTTAAAAAAAAAAGAGAATATTATTTTATTTAACTTTGCATCCTTTGAAAGCTGTACTGGAATCAAGTGTCCAGCAAGTTGGAAATTGCTTCCCATTTCCTAAAACCATTGCATTCTGTCCGTGATACTTTTTTTTATTTGCACCAACATCCAAAAGGGGACACAGCCCGAAAGCATGTAATGAAAATGTGGATGTTAGTGCACATTAAAGGATAAGTTTGCCTTTCATAACATGTTACACCCATATTCAGGGTGCAACATGTTATTGATGCAGCTTCCCCTGCATGCACGCTGTGATAGCAGGCTACGGATCTTCTCCCTGTGCCTGCTGTCACAATCTGAAAAAGACGCAGCTGTGCGGGGCTCCACCCACATCATTCATTCACAGAGTTCTGTGAATGGGAAACTACGAGTACTGAAACATAAGAGGAAAGGAGGGCGCACCGACCTTGTGCATTACCAATGGTAAATTTTATTAAAAGCTATAACAGCAATAATCATACTCACAAACGAGCGTATAAAAGAGGCTTATCAGTAGGTGAGACTGCGTCTCTGAATGCCTGCAACCCGGACCTGATATTGGAGGGGTCAGATGGCATGTTTCAGTTTTAAGAATACCCATCGTTCTGAGGAGGGCAGCAAGACTACAGGTGCTGTTTGACTTAGAGGGTTGACCGCACCACTTATCCATAGACTAAGCACCCCTGCGCAGGAGATTATTGTTGTTTTGTTGTCAAACTACAAGTACTGACACAGCCTTTGTGGCTGTTGGCTTGTGGTTCTCAGTGAACTACCAGAGTGCTGTTAAGTGCTCTAGGTAGTTAACTGAGGCTTCCTGTTAGTGTTTAACTGACTGTATCTTGAAAGGTTACATACAGAGTCTGCAAGTGCCCTGCATCGCACCTGTGATCTGCTGCTCGCAGGTGCAATGCTTTACAAACTTCCAATAAAAAAAAGTGCACTAATACGGCTACAATCAACTTAAGCTTGATGGAAGATATGGCCTAAATTTACTAAAGGCAAATAAAACTGTGCATTTTGCAAATGCAGTTGCACTAATTTTTTACAGAGCTTAGTAAATACAGTGAAGCTCTGCTGATTTACATCATCCAATCATGTGGAAGCAAAAATGCCATTTTAAAAAAATTTCCTTGCGCCTGATTGGGTATTCTCTTCAAAGCAAAGCTTAACCACATTTACTAAGCTCTGGGGAAAAACGAGGGCAACTGTACTGCACAATTTATTTGCCTTTAGTAAATCAGCTCCATGGAGTTGCCTCTTTGCAGCATTATTTCAAGTCAATGTAAGTTTTGTTTTTTGTTTTTAGTTTTGGATAGACTGATGAAATATTAAAACGCCTGTTGGGATTATACTGTATATGTCCATGCTATCAATTGGTCTTCAATACAGACGAGGATGTAAATTATAAAATGTTAGCGTTGTCACAGAAACAAGAAGTGGGGAAATTGACCAATAGGGACACTGTTCTAAGAGTTTATTTCCCCGGTTAGATTTTGGAGCTCCTAGGTTTTCAAATTTTCTGACTCTAGGACAGAAAGTGAGTGTATATTTTCCCGACAGAACACAGACAGCAAGAAAAAAAACTGGCAGGGCTCTGTACAATTCCCTATTTTATGCAAAAGCTAAAAAACATTCAAAAAAAAAAAAAAAAAAGGGGGGGGAATATGTGTTTCATACACCACTGCTCTTTCTTTCAACATCCCCCTCTATGCACCCGTTTTGTTTTGTCCATGCTTTCAGACACCTTAAACAGGCGTGTGATGTATTAAAATAGCACTAAAGGCATTTTGGTATAAGCAACCTAACACTGACATTTTATCACAAAGAGGTTACTATTATTTAATAGGCTATTAAGGATAATTCAGCATGTTACTTTTTAGTTTGACTGCTGTTTTGTTATACTTAACAGCTGCCTTACCCTTTCATTGTATACTTCATTGCTGTATGAATTGGGTATCCATCCTTTCCAACAATATCGCAATGAGCATGGCAACGTAGCAATGCCAGCACCGATTCAGATTTGCCCATTCGGCAGGCCACATGCAATGGAGTCTCTTTGCTATTACTCAGATGGTTAATACCAACAGTTGGAGTAGAGCACAGGATCTGTGAGTGTGGAAAAAAAAAAAAAAGTTTAAAGCAAAATTCAAACTAAAATCAAAAATATAATATATTGCAGCTTACCATTTATTAGATGTGGTGGCTACATTGTTTTTTTTTTTTTTTTGTTTTTTAAGCTTTTTTCCCTCTGTTTTCCTGTGGCGATCTGGCCACTGAAACACCTCCTGTATTAGAATGCGTCCACTCTGGATGAATGAGCACGGGGGCAGATTTGGACAGCAGCATTGTCAGGCTAGGGGAGTGTTAGATGTACTAGCAGATTTAAATACGTTACCAAATTGAAGCCAAACTCCAGCTAATACTTTATAAACAGTTATAGCAAACCTTTTTTCCTTTGAGGATAACGTTTTCCATAAACAAATAAAAGCTGTTCATTGTAGGCACCCATGTCATTAGTAAATGGTTTGTCTCATCTGTGCAACTTCAAGACAGCTTGTTCTTTTGGAAAACAACAGACTTACTGGCTTGATAACCCATTGAAATAGAAGGAAAAAAAACAAAGTTAGTTGCCCACAGAGCCATCCTGAAAAAATGGACTTCATCTATTGCTCCAACAGTTTCAGATGCTAAGAGAGAACTGAAACTCTGAATTATGATTTACATCCGGTTCCAAACAATGTTTCTATCGGAGATGGCAAGCCTTTATATCAACCATTCTATTCACAAATGAAACGTCTTCCCTTGCAAATTCATTTTGCTATCTTCAAGGTCTACTGCAAATGCATGATAATGTGGATTCTATGTAATGTAGTCTTTGTTCTGACTCCTTCATAGCTGGCTTTAAGCTACTCCGCACTCCTTTGCTGATGGTATTTTCACAATCCAAATTCATAGGACTGGTTTTAGTTACGAGTTTCACCCTACTTGTCCCCCCTCCCAGTAGTGCTTAGTTTCCCCCTCCCCTTTTTTCCTGATTCTCCCCTTTCAGGATGGGAACTTCTGTACTTTATCTTCTAATTGTAACACCCTCTTTTACCCCCACCCCCTTTGTCTGTGAAGTTACATCCATGTCTCCTTTATCTTTAGATAAGGCAAGTTCTTTTCAATTTGTTTACTATACTACTTGTGTGTGCACATGTTCTGTACACGGCTGTATCCCTATTTGACTCCTATGCTTTGTGCTCTGCAAAATCACTAAAACCTCCTAGCTTTAACATATTAATATAAAATAATACCTGGCGATACTCCTATGAGGAAAGTTCATACACTTCCTGTTATTAGATGACAACTGTCTACCAACTGTGCTTCTTTCTGCTTTTTAACCTGTCACATGTGTTCTTGAAGTGAGACTAAAGCAGTTCACTACACAGGCATGTTTCATTATGTCACCATATGAAAGCCTGCCCTGAACAATGACACACAGCCAGTGTTGGGAGCATTACAGCAGAGAGGATATTCGCAAATCAGCGTTGACTTGTATTGTAAGGCATGTTACAATGTGCATTGACTTGCATTTTGATGCATTTCCATGGATTTAAATAGAAAGCACACCTGCGGGTTCACTCCCGAGCTGGGCTGTATGCATCTATTATACATAAAACATAGTGCAGCACTAAAAAGTAACATAATGTAAATATACACATATTGGATAATTAAAGGTCAAAATCAGTAAAAAAATGACATTGAATAAGGTGTGAAATTAAAAAAACACCTCTATAGATATAAAGGAAAAGTCCAACGTGTCAAATTGCAAATTCAATGGTCATGTAAATCAATATAACACACCAAATACACAGTCAGTCCAAAGACACAAGCTCCAGCTTGGGTGGAGCTCATGCCTGTGACGTCTTTGCGTGCTTTGATCCTGGATTTTCTCCTTATTAGCTGAAACATGTCGGGTGGACCCCTCACGATCGCCGCTATTTGATATTTGAGCTCTGTTTCGTTCTTCCAAAATGTGAGTCTGTTTTTTATTATTTTAATAAACTAGTGTTTTAAAACGTTATTACGCTATGTGAGTTTTGTTTGCTCCTTGCATGGCATATGAAACTACACATTTGGCTTATGCTGGATTACCTATGGGAGAGGAAGCCGTGCGGACCCCCCCCCCTTTTCTTTCCACCATCTGTTGATGACATCTGACAAGACGCATTTCCCAGAACCAGTGGTTATTATGCTTTTTTTGACTTGTCTGGCGTACGCCATTTCAGGTCAATTCTTTCCGGTAAGCCTCCTCTACTCCTGGTGTTGGCCCCGGCACTGATGTACAATCTATGCACACTTGTGGTCTCCCTTCTGCCCACTCGCCAGATTTGGTGCGACTAAAATTCTGTGAATACCATCTGGCCATGCATCACCCCTTTGAACTCTGTTGATGTTTTCTTCACTATTTTTCTACACATTTTTTATGGACTTCTAAAGTTTCATGTTTTTTATGTTTGGTGTCTGGCTCATGGAACCAGCACGGGTTTCTATAAATCACTGGCACATCTGATGATTAAGTATTATTGTGTATTTACTTTATATGTGATCAACACTGATTAATTATTTGACACTATCCATTTTATGGTCATACATTTTTTGGTAGTATTCACCATTTTTATATGTCTTTATTGTAATACACACGGCTGTGGATGTGATATATAGCGCCACACTTTTGTTTCTTTTATTTATCAGACTTTTGTAGGTGTTTAGTGTGAATTTTAATAAAAATTTTAGTGCTAGGAGATCTGCAAATAGCCTTTACGTTTGGGTTGAGCCTCTCTGGGTTTGGAAATCACAAACAGTTTAGTTGACTCAATACCAATGATATACGAGTCCACTTGCTCTGGTAAGCGTGTTGGCTATAAATTTGGCGGTGCATCACTGATTAGCTTTTGAGCTTCAGATTTATTTTTTATATACGCAGAAATTCACCCAGCATCTTTTCTTGGACTCAATGTGTATGGTGGTGTGTCATTGATTCACATGACCACTGAATTTGCAATTTGACAGTTTGGACTTTTCCTTTATATCTATAGAGGTGTTCATTCACTTTGTTTTTTTAACTGCACACATTATTCAATGTCATATTTTTTTTTTTTTATTGATGGATCTTGAATTATCCAATAAGTGTATGCATTTACATATTGTTACTTTTTAGCGTTGCACTATGTTTTATGTATTTTCTTTTTGCAAATCCATGTCTAGTGAAGTGTTAGCAGCTACTTATACTCTCATAGCGCTATTTCTTTTTACTTTCTTTTGTATGCACTGACAGACGCACACAGCGTGACTCAGCTCTGCCCCCTGCTCACGTGATTTTGACAGCAGCTGGAGCCAATGGTTCCCACTGCTGCCTCTGTGAGCAGAGAGAGAGAGAGAGAGCAGAGCGCTGCTGCAGACACGCACAGAGCTGGATCGAGATCGGTTCAGGCAAGTATACAGGGGGGTGAGGGGGTGATACAAGTAATGGGAGATTACGGTATTTACCCTAATGCAGAGAATGCATTGAGGTAAAAAACGTCCAGCCCTTAGAACCACTTTAAGAAAACCTCACAGGTAGTATAGTAAAGCATACCAAAAGACAAACTGTAAAATAAAAAGGTATAGAAAATGCAGCATAAAAGATCTAACCTCAATGACAGAAGGGTTATTCTGACGAGCTGCATAGTGAAACACGGTTTCTCCATTAAAGTCAGCTATGTCCTGCCGAGCCTGACAGTCTTCTACTAGCTCCTGAATGCACTCAACATCACCCTTCTTGCATGCCAGATGAAGTGGGGTGCAGCCTCCATCACACTCTGTGCTATTTACACTCCTAAGGAAAATGTATATAAAACAACTGTTAAAGAAATAGTCATAGATACTGAGCTGCACAATGATGTAAACAAATAGACAAAAGGGTAATGAAATTGCATACTCCTTTAAAAATAAATACAGTACATTTATTTCAACATATGAATAGAATAACTAAATCTGACTTTTTAATTCACCTACTGTCATCCCCTTTACAGCAGTACTCCGACCTGGCAAAAAGAGAAGGGAATAAGACTCTGCTTTATATAGATGAACTGGCAGGGAACATGCAGACACAAGGAGAGTACAGAGTGATGTTCATGACTTATTGGAGTTGGTTTACTACAGGCAAATATGCTGTGCACTTTGCAAGTGCAGTTGCACAAATTTTCCCCAGAGCTTAGTGTATGTGGTGAAGCTTTAATTTGTAAAGAATACCCAACTGGGTGAAAGAAAAAAAAACTGCATTTTTGCTTGCACATGATTGGATGATGGGAATTAGCAGAATTTCACCACATTTACTAAGTTTGGAAGACAGGTGCCCTGTACTGGAGGGAGAAGGTCAGTACTGGAGGGGGACTGTGTACTTGTGGGGAGAGGGGGGCTGGTACCTAGTGGAGAAGGGAAGAGGTCTGTACTGAAGGGGAGAGTATGTACTGGTGGGAAGAAAGAGGGTCTGCACTCCTGTCCCCTGTACTGTGGCATATGTGTACTGTGTATACAGTGAGTAGGCTCAATTGGTTTTGCAGTACTTAGAACAATAGTCAATATCAAATTCTATTTACTAAATATTTTTACACCAAATGTGCTTGCAGTGTAATTGGTGTTTAGCACTGTTTTTCCTGTAAGAGCTATTTGGTTGTTGCACTGTAAGTAGACTTTAGTGAAAGATGTAGCCAGTTGCATGGGCTCCTCTTGTGGAAGAAAAGCAGAATATGTGAACGGTTTGAGGTGACGCTGGAAAGTTGTTGCCAGACAAGGAGAAAGTGCCTTTTGTAGGGAAGACCTCCCTTGGGAGCACTCTTGGACGTGAATGTCTACAGTGCCTTGCAAAAGTATTCACCCCCCTTGGCATTTTTTGTGTTTTGTTGCCTCACAACCTGTATTTAACATGGATTATTTGAGGATTTGCATCATTTAATATACAGAACATGCCCACAACTTTGAAGATGTGTGTTTTTTTTTTTTGTTTTGTTTTTTAGCAAACAACAAATAGGACAAAATAACAGAAAAAGTCAATGTGCATAACTATTCACCCCCCTAAAGTCAATACTTTATAGAGCCACCTGAGGTCCCACACCTGAGTGTCTCAGCCATCTGAGATTCTCCTTCCTGATTAGCTCAGACACGGCAGCCGCACCATTGGCTCCCGCTGCTGTCAATCAAAGTCAGCTAGCCAATCGGGTGAGAGGGGACAGTGTTACATGTCTAAATGGACACGGGGCTGTGACTCAGCTCGGGTTCCCCCATAGCAAGCTGCTTGCTGTGAGAGCACTCAGTGGGGGGGGGGCCAGGATTACAGAAGATGGACCCAAGAAGAGGAGGATCCAGGCTGCTCTGTGCAAATCCACTGCAACAGAGGAGGTAAGTATAACAAGTTTGTTATTTTTATAGGGGAAAAAAATAGACTTTACAAATACTTTAAGTACATTTTCTTTCTAATGCATGCTAATAATCTGCTGGCATAGCTTGCTACAGGTTACCACTGCATGCTATTGCTGAGTTAAGTCTGTCATGTATTAGATCCTTTTTCATCTTAATTCCCCCATGAGGTTCTCCCCTAACATGTAACTTGCATTTGTATTTTTAACCCCCAAGTGGATTACTTTACATTTTCCTACCTTGAACCTCACGTTTTTTTTTTTTTGTTTCTTCCCCTTGAAGCTCCAGCCACAAGGATTTCACCTCCTCCCTTGCCCTGTTAGCAAGGTCATCCCTCATGTTTACCAGCAAATCACTCTTGACATAAAGTACATGCACTTCCCTCCCCCTCTTCTAGCATTAGTGAACAATGCCTTTCAATTTTATTTGGGCACATATTATTTCATCCTCCTTAGTTCTGAGGCTGCAGTAGCATTTTGCCAGCCTACATGTATTGGCCTTAGGTACATCAATTCCACTATCAACACTGACCACAGTAGCACCTTCTGCTCCTTGTTTACTGTCTGGGATATAGTTTCCTCTGATCACCTAGTTTAAAAGTTCCTCTAACCTTTTGGCCATCTTCTCCCCGAACAAAGCTGCACTCTTCCCATTTAGATGCAGTCTGTCCCAGCTATAGAGCCGGTAATCAACTGGAAGATTAAGCCCGTTCGCCATGAACCCCAAACCCTCCTTCCTTCACCAGTTCTTCAGTCATTTGTTAAGTCTCATAAGCTCCTGCTGCCTCTCTGCTGTGGCTCGAGGTATAGGCAGTATTTCTAAAAATACTGCCTTGGAGGCTTTTCCTTCAAAACGGCTCACAGTGCCATCTGCTCACAATACCTCCAAGTTACTCACAGTGCTTCAAGTTACAGCATCCCAGTTACTCCCAATGTCTTCCAGTTACTCACAATTATCCAGTTGCTCTAACCCAGTACTCGCAGTGCCCCAATTATTTGCAGTGGTCACCCCCAGCGTCCGCCTCTCGCCTCCAGCGTCCCATTGGCTGTGCAATGTGTCTGGAGCCAAGGAGATGTTTCCCTCAACTTTGCATAAGAATGACATGGAGAAATTCATTCATATTCAAACCCCAATATTCACTCATTCATATGCAAAGCGCATGCCAGTTCATTCATAAGCAAATATGCAGCAATTTGCATGTGAATGAGGTGTGGGCACAGCGTACAGGGGCAGAGCCTTTGTGGGGCACAACCCCATTACAAGGCACAGTGGAAGGTGAGAATATGGGACAGTCCTACACATTCCACATAACTGTGAAAATCGGAACTCCTGAGACTGAGGTTCAGAGAAGGGGGGTGCAGAGACAATAGCAGTAAATGTTGGGTGGCTTAATACTTAAGTCTATGTACAGAATTCAGGAGTATGTAACATAGTTACATAAAATGCAGAGGTCTGGAGTGAGTGAAGTACATTGAACAGGGGTCTATGAATGAATACAAAGCTTATTCTGAATGGAGCTCATCTCTGAGTCGGAGATTGTGATGTCATCCGCCTGCCTCTTGCTTCGGCTATGCAGAGAAAGTGTTGTATTCATTCATAAAAAAACAAAGCTCCCTGTGAATGGCCTTATGTATATCATATATTTGTAAATAACTAATAAATGATTAAATGGGAATACACATACAATTAGCATAGGCCAAAAATGAGGATCAAAATTACAATTATGGGGCAATGAAAGGGCATATTTAGAACTATATAGAAAAAAATCCACGCTAGTGTGTTATCAAAAGTAAATACAGCAGCTGTGCACTAAAACCTGTGATAAATGAAAAAGAGGAAGGCAGGGAGGCGCACCTAAGTGTAGTATTACAGAGTTATTTATTAGCGCAAAAGTAATGCACTTACACAAGAGAAGACATCAAAGGGATATCTGTTATATGGAAGGTCCTCCTTGAGGGGTGCCAGTAATCTGGTTATCCAGCATTCGGCGGTGTTCGTGCCTGTACAGGACGCCGATTCCAAAGCAGGAGGTGAAGGGGATCCTGGCTGCCTGGCGTGGACTGCACAGAGGGATGTCACCCGGTGGGCGGAACTCGGTTTAGGTAGGACAGAAAGCTGGCCAGTAGGAGCTGTAGCGTAGCCTAGCTTCCTGTCCTTCCTATACCGAGGTCCACCCACTGGGTGACATAATTTCCCTCCGTGCGGTCCACGCTAGGCAGCCAGGATCCCCTTCACTTCCTGCTTTGGAATCAGCATCCCGTACAGGCACGAACACCGCCAAACGCTGGGAAACAGGATTGCTGGCACCCCTCGAGGAGGACCTTCCATATGACAGATATGCCTTTGATGTTTTCTCTTGTGCAAGTGCATTACTTTTGCGCTAATAAATAACTCTAATACTACACTTAGGTGCGCCTCCCTCCCTTCCTCTTTCAATTCTCACAAAGTACTTGGATACGCTCTGGGCATGGCTTGCACCTGAACTGTTTTGGGTATATATGGACCAATTCCTACCACAAAAAGGATAATATTAACTACATATATAAAGCTGAATGACTATACAGGCTTTCTCATTGTTATGCGCAGGGTAACCCTCTCTCTAGCATTAAAACTCTAAATATATATATATACATATACATTACTTTAGTGATTAATTTATGAACCTTGCACTTTTATGAATGTAATATATTTTGCACTTTTGCATAAGGACATTTTTGGATTGAATAATGTCTTGACTAGATTTTCTGCACATGGTAATTTTATTTAGCGCTGCACTTTTAGGAAAATATTTTTCTAAAAGTGCAGCGCTAAATAAAATTACCATGTGCAGAAAATCTAGTCAAGACATTATTCAATCCAAAAATGTCCTTATGCAAAAGTGCAAAATATATTACATTCATAAAAGTGCAAGGTTCATAAATTAATCACTAAAGTGCGTCATCATATAACATTACACATAACAAAACTATCGTAGGGACGATGCACACACGCTGCAGCACAGATGCTTTATGAATTAATGACTATTTGAAGGATAACACTGGCTATAGTGGAGAGATTTTACAGCCAGCAGCATTTTTGTCTGTTTAGTGATGTTTGTTGCCTGTGCTATCCAACCACAGCATGCAGAGGACGTGGTGGACTGGCTTACTAAACCATCCTTATCCTCCTAATCCTCTATCACCCAAGCTGAGATTAGTAGCCCAGCAGCTGCCAGAGCAACCTATTCTGCCTCCTTGTCCACAGCTACTCCTGCCATAGCCCCAGCATCATGCATGGAAGAGTCAGCTGAATTATTTGAACACAGTGTCAGCCACTTGCTTTTTGACGATGCACAGGCATTACTTGTTTCTGATGTTGGTGCTGAGGTTGAGGAAGGGAGTAACATGGGCTTACAGGGAGGGGAGAACACTAATAAAACAATTGGCAGCCCCCCCAGCCACACCATATTGCCAAGTTGGCTCCAGTAATGATGAGGATGGAGGGGATGATGATGTCACTGACGCGACTTGGGTGCCGCATAGAGCAGAGGAGAAAAGTGAGGGAGAGGGGGAAGACACAACACCAATGAGGCAGGATGTCCTCCAGAGGCAGCCATCCTATTCCTTCAGATTGTGGAGTAGTTATCTTCCGGCCCACTTCCCACAGCTCAGCTGTGTGGGCCTTTTCTAGCACATGTGCAGCTGATCGCACTGTTGCAATTTGCAACCTCTGCTGCAAGTAGATCAAGCGTGACAAAAACACCAGCCATTTGGGTACCACATGCTTCTAAAGGTATTTAACCTCCCACCACTCAGCCCGTTGGCCCCACCTGAAAGCCCCACAAAAGGGACACAATTCTTCTCCTCACCTTTTATGTCCACCCCTGCTATATCTTATGACCTCTCAGCAAAACCTCCACTGACAGTGATGATGATATAGCAAAGAGTGTCACAAGTCCTTGCAACAGGTCTGCCAGCAGCATACCACCATCTGTAGAGTATAGCAAGCTAATGTCTCTGCCCCAGCTGCTGCACTGAAAAAAAATAAAAAATAAAATAATAAAATAATAATAATAATAATAATAATAATAATAATACATTCCCTGCCACCCACATGCCCAGCGTCTAAATTCCAGCCAAATTTCTGGCATCACAACTCCTGCCTTTCTGTCTGGTGGATTCTGCCCCCTTCCGTGAATATTCAGAATGTGCTGTACCACAATGGTAGGTTCCCAGTCA
Organism: Aquarana catesbeiana; assembly: GCF_042186555.1. Taxonomy (NCBI): domain Eukaryota; kingdom Metazoa; phylum Chordata; class Amphibia; order Anura; family Ranidae; genus Aquarana; species Aquarana catesbeiana. The sequence continues at coordinate 107,152,826 of NC_133330.1, read as the reverse complement.
CCATTTCTTTGCACGTAAGGCCATTCCAGCTCTGTACCATCACATGGAAGGCAATGTTTTGGCATCGTTGGGCAAGGCAGTCAGGTTACCATACTGCTGACACATGGTCCAGCAAGCATGGTCAGGGACAATATACAGTGGGAACGGAAAGTATTCAGACCCCCTTAAATTTTTCACTCTTTGTTATATTGCAGCCATTTGCTAAAATCATTTAAGTTCATTTTTTTTCCTCATTAATGTACACACAGCACCCCATATTGACAGAAAAACACAGAATTGTTGACATTTTTGCAATTTATTAAAAAAAGAAAAACTGAAATATCACATGGTCCTAAGTATTCAGATCCTTTGCTCCGTATTTAGTAGAAGCACCCTTTTGATCTAATACAGCCATGAGTCTTTTTGGAAAGATGCAACAAGTTTTCACACCTGGATTTAGGGATCCTCTGCCATTCCTCCTTGCAGATCCTCTCCAGTTCTGTCAGGTTGGATGGTAAACGTTGGTGGACAGCCATTTTTAGGTCTCTCCAGAGATGACCAATTGGGTTTAAGTCAGGGCTCTGGCTGGGCCATTCAAGAACAGTCACAGAGTTGTTGTGAAGCCACTCCTTCGTTATTTTAGCTGTGTGCTTAGGGTCATTGTCTTGTTGGAAGGTAAACCTTCGGCCCAGTCTGAGGTCCTGAGCACTCTGGAGAAGGTTTTCGTCCATGATATCCCTGTACTTAGCGCAGTAAAATATTTTTTCCTGTGCTATCCCAAGATCAATCATATGTATAGTATTAAATCACATATAAAGTGAAAAAAAAGCTGCAACTAAAAATGTGAGACACACACACTACAGATATCTTAAGAAAAAAACCTGCGCTGTGTAATGATTTGTGATCAAAAAATTGAAAATTATTAAAAGATTGAATCATAACTACACAAATAAAAATATAAAAAAATTCATGCAATATGTTAACACGTAAACATTTAAATACTATCACCGCGCTAGTCCCGGAAGCTACTGGCAGCATACGAGAGCTGGCCGGCTCGTGTTTTTAATCCATCGCTTTTTACTTTCTGCATAACTGTAAGTGCATTACTGTTTTTTATAAATAAATTCTTTTAAACGTATTACGCTATGGAAGTTTTTATGTCCTTTCATGGCAGCTACCAGCAGTGCCAGCGGCGGTAGACCCCAGGAGGAGGGGCCCAGTACAAGCGCTGCTAGACCCCAGGAGGAAAGGCCCAGCACAAGTGGACGCCAAAGAAGTAGGGCCCAAACCCATCTTCCAGATTCCTTGGCAAACCCATTGTGGCTGCCTTCTACCACAGGGTCAGCCACGATCCCCCCTTTTACAGCACAGCCGGGTGTGCAGGTCAACACTGCAGGATTTTCACAAATGGATTTTTTAAATTTATTTTTCCCTAACGAATTGATTCAAGGCATCCTGGACCAAACTAATCCCTTTGCCCAACAATTTATTGCAACCAACCCCAGCTCCAGCTATGCCCGCCCTTTTGAGTGGAAACCCCTAACAGTAGTGGAGCTAAAATTGTTTTTAGGCCTAACCCTGAACATGGGGCTTACAAAAAAAAAAATGAAATTCATAAGTATTGGTCGACCAAACCCATCCACCATATGCCAGTTTTTTCATCAGCCATGTCCAGGTCCCGATACGAAATCATAATGCGCTTCTTGCATTTCAATGACAACTCACAGTGCCCCCCCCCCCCCCCCCCCCGAAATCACCCAAACTTTGACAAACTATATAAAGTTCGCCCCCTAATTCATTTTTTTTTCCCAGAAGTTTGCCGCAGTTTATGTCCCTGAAAAAAAACATATCTGTGGACGAATCCCTGGTGCATTTCACAGGCCAGCTGGGAATCAAGCAATATATCCCCAGTAAGAGGGCGCGGTATGGATGGGGCTTAACAAGCTTTGTGAAAGTGCCACCGGTTATGTGTATGCATTCCGCGTGTACAAAGGCAAAGATTCCCAGCTCCAGCCCCCTGAGTGTCCCTCGGACACGGGAATAAGTGGGAAAATTGTTTGGGAGTTGGCATTCCCACTCCTCCAAAAGGGGTACCATATGTATATGGACAATTATTATACTAGTTTGCCCCTTCTCCGCCACCTACATCTCAAACAAACTTTGGCCTGTGGTACAACTAGAAAAAACCGAAAGGGCTTCCCACAGTGTCTTGTCACCACAAACATTCCAAGGGGGAATCGACAAGCTTGAGGAAGGAAGAAGTGTTGGCTGTGAAGTGGAGGGATAGAAAAGACGTGTACATCATGTCCACGATCCACGATGACACCTCGGTGGAACTTCACAGAAGACGCGGTACCGTTCGCAAGCCTACCTGTATCACTGAGTACAATAAATACATGGGGGGGGGGGGGGGGGGGGGGGATTTAAAAAGATCAGTTGTTGCAGCCCTAGCTTTCAACAAGAAAATCCTTATTCTGGTACAAAAAAGTCGCAATTTACTTTTTTCATTTGGCCCTTTTAAATTCTTTCATAATCTACCAAAAATCAACAGAAACACCCAAACCTTCATAAAGTTTATTGAAGACATTGTCACTGCCCTGATTTATCAGAAAGTATCCCCCCCAGAAAGCATTCGCTCCGATTCTGTCAGCAGACTACATGAGCGCCATTTCCCGGACCATATTCCACCAACAGGATCCGGAAGATGACGCCAAAAAAAATGTCGGGTGTGCACCAAAAAAGGAATTAGCAAAGATACCAGCTTCCATTGTACCGACTGTCCCTCCCAACCTGGCCTTTGCATCGGAGAATGCTTCAGGTGATATCACACTCTGGAAAAATATTAGTCCATATTTCTAATACTGCCATTTCCCCGTTTTTAATTTCTGTCCTGAATATTTCCCTTCCTCAACCAACCATATCATTGCCTTCCATGTGAACCGACCCTGGCCTGTTTCTCGACTATGCCTCTGCCTACCGTCTGCATTGTTTTTCCGCCATGTTTTTGCCTTTCACGTGAACTGACCCTGGACTGTATCGACTATGCCTCTGCCTACCGTCTATTTCTGCCTTTTACCTGCACTGACCTCGGCCTGTTGACCATGTTTTTTCCTGCCCCTTGGATTGATCTTTCACCCTGCTACACAGGGGTCTCACATATGTGAGGGGCTCCAGAATAGTGTTCGGAGTTCAGAAAAACTGTTTTGGTTTTCTGTGTTCCCATAACAGGGTCTGGTTGCCCGGAGGCTTAAAAGCGATTTGGGTGGGAGAAGCCTCTACCCCTGTCCCCATTCTTTCCTGACCGATGCCCTAAGCTTGATGGTACTGCCTGCTCCCTGGACAAATACTCTGGCTGTGCTGACCATACCTCTGCCTGCTGCATGTACTAACTATGGACAGTATTCCTGCCTGCTGCATGGACGATCCTTTTGCTGCTGCTGACCACATCCCTGCCTGCTATCTGGACTAATGCTTTGGCTGTGCTGACATCTCTACCTGTACTGACTATTCCTGCCTGCTGCCTGTTTTGCTGTCGCTGTCCACGTTCCTGCCTGCTGCCTGGACCGATGCTCTTCTCTGTGGACCACTGCACTACTAAAACTGCAGGTAATCTTTTCTTTACCCTTTACTCAGCAGAATGTATTTTGGTTTGTAATTGGTATGTACAGTACATGCTATGTGTTAGAAATATGAAGGGCCTTCAACAATGTGATAGGTTGGCAGGAATTTGTGTGTAATGTATGCTCCTAGAACAACTGACAGTGCTACTTGGATGTTGGGCCTCTGTATGTGGCCAGACTATGTAAAAGTCTCACACATGTGGTATCGCCATACTCAGGAGGAGTAGCAGAATGTATTTTGGGGTGTCATTTTTGCTATGTACATGCTATGTGTTGGAAATATCTTATGAATGGACAACTTTGTGTAAAAAAAAAAAAAAAAAAAAAAAAAAAAATGCGTTTTCATTTTTTTTCCAGTTTCCAAAAACTTCGGGAAAAAAATGAACCATTCAAAAGACTAATTATGCCTCATAGATTATACGTTGGGGTGTTAGCTTTCCAAAATGGGGTCATTTTGTGGGCGTTTCCGTTGTCCTAGTGCTCCAGGGCCTTCAAAATTGTAATAGGTGGTTGAGAAATGAGACGTGTAATTTATGCTTCTAGAATGCCTGGAGCTGCTACTTCAATGTTGGGCCTCTGTATGTGGCCAGGCTGTGTAAAAGTCTCACACATTTGGTATCGCCATACTCAGGAGGAGTAGCAGAATGTATTTTGTGGTGCCATTTTTGCTATGTACATGCTAGGTGTTGGAAATATCTTATGAATGGACAACTTTGTGTAAAAAAAAAAAAAAAAAAAATGCGTTTTCATTTTTTTTTCCACAGTTTCCAAAAACTTTGGGAAAAAAAATGAACCATTCAAAAGACTAATTATGCCTCATAGATTATATGTTGGGGTGTTAGCTTTCCAAAATGGGGTCATTTTGTGGGCGTTTCCATTGACCTGGTGCTCCAGGGCCTTCAAAAGTGTGATAGGTTGTCATCATATGAGATGTGCAATTTATGCTCGTAAAACGCCTGACGGTGCTAGTTGGATGTTAGACCTCTGTATGTGGCCAGGCTGTGTAAAAGTCTCACACATGTGGTATCACTATACTCAGGAGGAGTAGCAGAATGTATTTTGGGGTGTCATTGCAAGTATGCATGTGCTGTGTGAGAGAAATAACTTGTTATTATGACAATTTTGTGCAAAAAAAAAAAAAAAAATTTCCAAGAATTGTGGGAAAAAAATTACAACTTCAAAAAACTCACCATGCCTCTTACTAAATACCTTGGAATGTCTGCTTTCCAAAAAGGGGTAATTTGGGGGGTATTTGTACTTTCCTGGCTTGTTAGGGCCTCAAGAAATGAGATAGGCCTTCAGTACATCGGGTGTGATCAGATGTGATCATTTTTCAATGATTTGCACCATAGCTTGTAGACTCTATAACTTTCACAGAGACCAAATAATATACACTAATTTGGGTTATTTTTACTAAAGATATGTAGCAGTATACATTTTGGCCCAAATTTATGAAGAAAAATTACTTATTTGCAAAATTTTACAATAGAAACTAAAAAAAAAAGTGTTTTTTTTTCAAAAATTTCTCTTTTTTCGCTTATATTGCAAAAAATAAAAAAAACAGCAGTGATTAAATACCACCAAAAAGAAAGCTATGTTTGTGAGAAAAAAAATGATAAAAATTTGGTTTGGGTACAGTGTAGCATGACTGAGTAATTGTCATTCAAAGTGTGAGAGCGCTGAAAGCTAAAATTTGGTCTGGGAAGGAAGGGTGTATAAAAGCCCTGTACTGAAGTGGTTAATGAGGAAAAAAAATAACTTAAGTGATTTTAGCAAATTGCTGCAATATAACAAAGAGTGAAAAATTTTAGGGGGTCTGAATACTTTCCGTCCCCACTGTACACTATATTACCAAAAGTATTGGGATGGCTGCCTTTACATGAACTTTAATGGCCTCCCAGTCTTAGTCTGTAGGGTTCAATGTTGAGTTGGCCCACCCTTTGCAGCTATAACAGCTTCAATTCTTCTGGGAAGGCTGTCCACAAGGTTTGGGAGTGTATCTATGGGATGGTTTGACCATTCTTCCAGAAGCGCATTGGTGAGGTCGGGCACTGATGGTGGAAGTCTCCATCCCAAAGGCCCCAATCACACCTGAACGTAGCGTTTTCAGGCAGAAAGGTTGCGTGATTTTGTACAGGTCAAATGGTCACCAATATAAAAAGCAGAAAAATGGCTGTTGTTATCTCCCTAAAAAAAAAAAAAAAAAAAAAAAAAAAAAGTTCCAGAACTTGTTTGAGCTTCAGGCGTTTTGGAGCTTCTGGCTTCAAGCGTTTTGGAGTGGAGATGTGAACCATCTTCATAGAGAATAATTGATTTTTTTTCCCCTCCAGCGTTTTGTAGCTTCAGGCTTCAAGCTAAAAACGCTCAAGGGAATGGGGCCAAAGGTATTCTATCGGGTTGAGGTCATGACTCTGCAGGCCAGTCAAGTTTCTCCACCCCAAACTCGCTCATCCAGGTCTTTATCGACCTTGTTTTATGCACTGGTCCAAATTTGGTGGAGGTGGAATTACGGTGTGGAGTTGTTATTCAGGGGTTGGGCTTGGCAACTTAGCTCCAGTGAAGGGAACTCTTAAGGTGTCAGCATATCAAAGACCTTTTGGACAATTTCATGCTCCCAACTTCATGGAAACTGTTTGGGGATGGCCCCCCTCCTGTTCCAACACCTGTTTGACTGGTGCATATATTTTCTATTTTTTACAGAAATGCCTATTCTTGTTTTCATCAAGAGTATCTTTAGCCATTTCCTGCTCTCTCAGCATTCCACAGGAAAATGTTTTCTTCCTTTCACTGGCCTGTAGATCAGCGGCGGCATCAGCTGCAGAATGAGTTTGCAACTAAACCAAAAACTATTCCTTAACGGCCTTACTGGTAAGCCAGTAATGAGAAATTGAAGTGGGGTACAGAATACAAGGTATACCTGGTCTCTGTGGATGACTATTTGAACACGCAGCTCGCCAGTACAAAAAGAGTATATTGATGGGGCCTTGTCTGGACATCTTGGAGAAGTTCTAATAAGGCGTAATAATGTATTATATTTACGAGGAGTAGAAGAAGAGGAAGAAGATGGCGAGATGAAAAAATAAAGCAATTTCCAAATTAGTTTTGTAAACTTATTTTGAAACTTCTCTTTTGAGGTTATTGTTGGACATTATTTTTCTTAACAAAACATACAAAAATAAACTTTTTTTAAGAGTACCTCTATAGGGATACGGTGTGAAGGCACCAACACCCAAAGCCCAATTTTTCCTCACCTGTTACTTCTATCCGAATTCTGCGAAAGCGACACCAGACTTGATCTAAAAAAACAGTGTACTATAATTTGGCTTCTTCACATAAGGCTTGCTCACTGTGGTGCAAAAATTAGTTATTTCCATCCAAAGTCTGCCAAAGACACACCGGAATGTATCCAAAAAACCTCTAATCTTGTTCAGAGTGCACTAAATTGTGGCCTCATGATACAGACTAGCTCCCCAAGCCGTTGTTTACAAAATACAGAAAGATTGCAGGGAAAAATCTATTTAAAATGTATTTTTTTTTCTTTATACATGTCATTTTGCTGCAGCAGGTTCTATACATGGTACAGATGCCCCCCTTTACAGGCAGAATATGGGGACCCTCAGGCACTATATTTAAAAGGAATTTTTCATTTTTATTGTTTCACTTTAAGCATCATTAAAATCACTTCTCCTTTGAAAACTATCTTTTTAAAAAAAAAATTAAAAATTGCATTGATAGATGTCCCCCAGGGCAGTACCCGAGCCCCCATACCCCCTTAAAGGTAAATTTGCATATAAGCCTTCAAAATGGGCACTTTTGATTTTTCAAGTTTGGGTCCCATAGACTTTATTAAGTCTATGGGACCCATAGACTTGGGGTCTGAACTTTTGCAATGTTCAAGAGTTCTGGCGCAAACGGAACTGGGGGGTGTTCGGCCCAACTCTAGTGAATTGCATAATTATTTTCCCTCACCTTAGAATGCCATTGTGTCTAAAGCTTTCTCGAAGTCCCATCTCGACTGCCACGTGTGCCAAAGACCAGTTGGGATGGCTGCGCAGAAAGTCTGTAAGCTGCTGGACAGTGTCTAGCCGAAGTCCTTGCCTTGCACTTTCATAAAAAGGACGCAATTTGATTGTGTATTCATGAAATTTCTGTATGGCTTCTGTCTCTGAATCCAACTGAAAGAGGCTGAGAGATAAATGTAAATGTCAGGTTACAAGCATTTAAAAGTTGCACAGCCTTATAGCTACTGTGAGAAGTGCTCTTATCCTGTTTGCCCCTTTAAGGTGACTAAATATATTCACCCACCTCCTTTCTCCAGAGATGCATACTTACCTCCATCTAATGGCTCTGGCCTCTGGGGATTGTTTATATCCTGCACCGCAAGTCCTCTGTGTCCTGACCACGCCTGCACATTGAAGTCTATGAAGCCTGTCTACCTCAGTCTCTGACCAGGAAACACAGGCTGATAAAACTCATTGATTTTGAAGCGACTATTGTGCATATATGGCCAGGACACGGAAGGACTTTTGGCCCAAGATGCAAACAATCTATGGAGGCTGCAAAGGTCAGATTGAGCTAATTATGCATCTCTGGAGGGAACTGTGGTAATCGGTTATGTCACCCCCAGTAGGGCAAACAAAATAAGTGTACCTTCTCAGACAAAAAAAAAAAGCAATATGGCAGGGCAGATCAATGAAAATATGCAAAATTAAGCAATTCAAACCAATGAAAAGTCACATCAGCTGACTTCAGTAAGCTGAAATCTTATTGGTTGTTAAGGGGTTACCATCTTCTGGTCATCTTTTGCCATTTGTATGGTTTATAGAATAAGTCTGAATTAACAAATCTGCAGGAAATACTGGAACATTCTTTGGTCAATTTGTTTGCTGTTATAGCGAAGTTCCTGCATTGAAAGAAATACAAGGATGGTACCAAATCCTGGTGGGGCGTAGTAACAGTGTCTTAAACAAGTTCTATCTCAACTTGTGCAGATGCCCATAGCGACCAATTAACTTCCATTTTGAATTTTTTTTTCCCCACACCGCTCTTATTGAAGTGAAGTGGTGTCTTAATCAAGTGCGCACTTGTAGTTTTAACCCGTGTCTGTGTTACAATGCAGTGCAAACTACTTGAAGCACAAGCTAGGGCTGGGGAAAAAAAAATCGATTTGAATCTTGAATCGAGTTGAGAGGTCAAATCAATTCAAATTTTCAGCAAATCGATTTTTCTTCACCAGGACCAGCGCTGACACCGCGCTGGTCCTGAGGAGCTGCAGGCAGGAGATTTTAGGTGAGGCCGTGGCTTTGGCCTAGTCCGCAAGGCTGGATGCTGCAGACTAGGCCGAAGCCGCGGCCCATGTCTAAAAACTCCTGCCCGCAGCTCCTCAGGACCAGCGCAGTGTCCATCAAAAAAAAAAAAAAAACACTTGATTCGAATCGTGAATCGACTTTTAAAAGCATTTTTTTCTGCCAATACCTTATACAGCCTATTTCCTATTTCGTCTGGTAAAAAGCCTAGGCTTATGACTTCATGCACAGCTCTCTCTCACTCTCGTGAGAGTTTGCCAGGAAGGGAGGGGGGGATGAGTCATAAGACAGCCAATGAGAACTGCAGGGCTGCAACACTGGAGGTGTGCCTCTGTGTGTTTGCATCAATCCAGGAAGTGAACAGGCACCAGCTTTAGCTGCCCACAGTTAAAATGGTTGCAGCCAGACTCAGTGGAGGGCGATTTCTGCAGGATATTTGGCAAGTACAGAATCACAGTATTAGTGCCAGGAAGCTAGTTGTTGGGTAATTTGGACAGGGTATAAATCCCAATAAAACAGTAGGTACGGTGCCCAGCGGGTGTGGAGAGGTGACTCGTTGTACATCTTGCGCCTTGTATGTGTTTCTTGATCATCCGATCAAGGGTGAATACTGCTGTGCAAAATGTAAGCACATAGTTTCCCTGGAAGCCCAGGTTCTGAATCTGGGGAAGCAACTGTCAGCACTGAGAAGTCCCTCCCTACTAAAGGAGAGCCAGGAACATACATGGCAGGGGCCAGCACAGAGGCAAGTGGAGACAAAGAGGTGCAGGCACTAGGAAAGAGTAGATGAGTGACAGTCAGGAAGGGTAGAGGGGGAAGTGCCAGGAAGGCCGATCCAGGGCTGGAGCATCCCAATAAGTATGCGCCATTGAGTGACATTGGTGAAACCAGTCAGGGACCAGCACAGCTGAAGCTGAGGGACTCTCCTAGCTGCCGGTGGAAGAACTCCTCCAGTGAGAGTGGGGGGGGAGCGAAGGGAAAGGAAAGACAGATTCTGGTGGTAGGGGACTCAACTCTTAGAAGGACAAAGAGGCCAATCTGTAACAAAGACCTGAAGCACCAAACTGTATGTTGTCTCCCGGGTGCTCGGGTTCGGCACATCTCGAATCTGGTGGACAGATTATTGGGAGGGGCTGGGGAAGACCCAGCTGTCATGGTACACATTGGCACCAATGACAAAGTCAGAGGCAGATGGAGTGTCCTAAAGAATGATTTTAGGGACTTGGGAGCTAAATTCAGGAAAAGGACCTCCCAAGGTAGTATTCTCAGGAATAGTATCGGTACATCAAGCCACACCAGAAAGGCAGAGGGAGATTAGGGAAGTAAACAAGTGGCTGAGGAGCTGGTGTAGTAAGGAGGGGTTTGGGTTCCTGGAGGACTGGGCCGACTTCTCAGTCGATAACCAGTACTATAGAAGGGATGGACTGCACCTAAATGAGTAGGGTGCAGATCAGCTGGGAATGAAGATGGCCAAAAAGTTAGAGGGGTTTTTAAACTAGGCTTGACCAAACTTGACCAAAGCACATAAAACCAAGATAAGTATAGTAGCAAGTCCTAGTTGCAATCTTGGAACACCCAATAAGAGGATATGCGACCCGTCTAAACTACGTGGCATGTTCACCAATGCCAGGAGCCGGGCGGACAAGATAGGAGAACTAGAGATACTGTTGTACGAGGAGGATTTGGAATTTGTGGGAATTTCAGAGACCTGGTTCAACAGCTCTCATGATTGGCTGGCAACCATTCAAGGGTATACCCTTTATCACAAGGATAGAGAGGATAAAAAAGGGGGAGGGGTATGCCTATATATCAAGAATAATGTCGCAGTGAATGTGAGAGATGACATCACTAAGGGAGCTAGGGAGGAGGTGGAATCCTTATGTGTAGAGCTCCAAAGGGATGAGGCTAAGGGGAAAATAATACTTGGAGTATGCTATAGGCCCCCTAACCTGAGGAAGCAAGGGGAGACAGATCTCCTATCACAATTTGGATTAGCAGCAACGATGGGAAGTTATCATAATGGGGGATTTTAATTATCCAGACATAGACTGGGCGGAGGGAACCACGCATTCATCTAAGGCTCGCCAGTTCCTAAATGTCTTGCAGGACAATTTTATGGGTCAGATGGTAGATGCACCAACTAGAAATAAAGAGTTACTGGATCTACTGATTACCAACAATACAGACCTGATCACGGATGTGGAAATATGGGGCAATCTAGGTAACAGTGATCACAAGTCAATTGGCTTCAGTATAAATGACACAAATAGGAAACACAAGGGGAATACAAAGACACTGAATTTCAAAAGAGCCAACTTCCCTAAACTACGAACCTTGCTAGAAGGCATAAATTGGGATAAAATCTTAGGAACAAAGAACACGGAGGAGAGATGGGTTTGCTTTAAGAGCATATTAAATAAGGGCATTAGCCAATGCATCCCACAGAGTGAACAAAAGTCCTGGATGGCTTAACCCCAATGTAAAAATGCATACAAAAGCAAAGGAGAAGGCCTTCAAAAATACAAGGTTGAGGGATCATCATCAGCATTCAGACTTTATAAAGAATGCAACAAGAAATGTAAGGGTGCAATAAGGACTGCTAACATACAACATAAAAGACACACAAGAGCAAACAAAAATCCCTAGAAATTCTTTAAGTATGCAAACAGTATAAAAGGGAGGACAGACCATATTGGCCCCATAAAGAATGAGGAAGGACATCTGGTTACAAAGGACGGGGAGATGGCGAAGGTATTGAATTTATTCTTCTCCTCAGTCTTCACGAGGGAATCGGGGGCTTCGGTAATCTAAACTGCAGTGTTTATCCTCATGACACATCACAGGAAGCACCTCCATGGTTAACAGAGGACAGAATTAAAATTAGACTTGGGAAACTTAACATTAATAAATCACAGGGACCAGATGGCTTGCACCCGAGTGTACTTAGGGAACTCAATCAAGTTAGTGCCAGACCATTGTTTCTAATTCTACTTCCATTCTACTGACTGGAATGTTACCAGCTGATTGAAGAAAAGCCAATGTAGCACCAATATTTAAAAAGGGCCCAAAATGCATCCCTGGGAATTACAGACCAGTTAGCCTAACATCAATAGTATTTAAACTCTTGGAGGGGATGATAAGGGACTACATACAAGATTTTAGTAATGAGAACGGTATCATTAGCAGTAATCAGCGTGGATTCATGAAGAATCATTCTTGCCAAACCAATCTATTAACCTTCTATGAGGAGGTGAGCTGCGATCTAGATAAAAGAAGGCCCGTAGAAGTGGTGTATCTGGATTTTGCAAAAGCATTTGACAAAGTTCCCCATAAGCGTTTACTGTACAAAATAAGGTCCGTTGCCATGGACCATAGGGTGAGTACATGGATTGAAAACTGGTTACAAGGGCGAGTTCAGAGGGTGGTAATAAATGGGGAGTACGCGGAATGGTCAGGGGTGGGTAGTGGGGGTCCCCCAGGGTTCTGTGCTGGGACCAGTCCTATTTAATTTGTTCATAAACGACCTGGAGGATGGGGTAAACAGTTCAATCTCTGTATTTGTGGACGATACTAAGCTAAGCAGGGCAATAACTTCTCTGCAGGATGTGGAAACCTTGCAAAAAGATCTGAACAAATTAATGGGGTGGGCAACTACATGGCAAATGAGGTTCAATGTAGAAAAATGTAAAATAATGCATTTGGGTGGCAAATGAATGCAATCTATACACTGGGGGGAGAACCTCTGGGGGAATCTAGGATGGAAAAGGACCTGAAGGTCCTAGTAGATGATATGCTCAACAATGGCATGCAATGCCAAGCTGCTGCTAACAAAGCAAACAGAATATTGGCATGCATTAAAAAGGGGATCAACTCCAGAGATAAAACGATAATTCTCCTGCTCTACAAGACTCTGGTCCGGCCGCACCTAGAGTATGCTGTCCAGTTCTCGGCACCAGTCCTCAGGAAGGATGTACTGGAAATGGAGCGAGTACAAAGAAGGGCAACAAAGCTAATAAAGGGTCTGGAGGATATTAGTATATAGATATTAGAGGATATCTGGAGAAGAGAAGTTTGAGAGAGGATATGATTTCAATATACAAATATCATACTGGTGACCCCACAATAGGGATAAAACTTTTTCGCAGAAGGGAGTTTAACAAGACTCGTGGACACTCATTAAAATTAGAAGAAAAGAGGTTTAACCTTAAACTACGTAGAGGGTTCTTTACTGTAAGAGCGGCAAGGATGTGGAATTCCTTTCCATAGGCGGTGGTCTCAGCGGGGAGCATCGATAGTTTCAAGAAACTATTAGATAAACACCTGAATGCTAGCAACATACAGGGATATACAATGTAATACTGACATATAATCACACACATGGGTTGGACTTGATGGACGTGTGTCTTTTTTTCAACCTCACCTACTATGTAACTATGTCACAGCCAATCAGAACAGTCACATGAGCCAGAACTTCCCTCTCAGGAATCAAAACCCCTTAAAGGGCTGGCTGGAGGTGTGGCAATGGGTAACATCAATAAACATTTCATCAGTTTAGTATAACAATGTTAGAAGTATTATTCCACTGAATCTACTGACAATGTAAACAAGAAAAAGTTTGAGATGAGGAGAGGGTTAGTGGTGATGTCATCATGTAGCTCTGTAGTACACCAGGAAGAAATTTAGACCAAGCTAACAACACTGCATGGGATTGCAGAGCAGCAGTGACAGTCCTATCAGCTCACTAGTGGAAGTTATGAGCTCACTGCATGGAATGGAATGGTGGAATTAACGGGTATTATTCTATACCTGCAGGGTTTTTTAGGAGATAAAACTTGGGGAAATGTGCATGTACTTCAGAGATGTGCCGAATTATAGGATTTTTACATCATACTTACCTGTAAAATCCTTTTGAGTACATCATGGGACACAGAGTCAGGCTAATATTCATTACCTGCTGGGTTATACTACATCATTAGGTGAATGGACACTGGTAGACCAAAGGTCTTCAGACAGGAAGTGATCCCCTATATCCCCCCCCCAATACAGGAAGTATGTACTCAAAGAAAAGGATTTTACAGGTAAGTAGGACGTAAAAATCCCATTTTCTTTTTCATACATCATGGGACACAGAGTCAGGCTAATATTCATTACCTGCTGGGACGTCCCAGAGAAATAGCCTTGAGGGGAGGGAGACACCCTGCCAAACAATAGCCATCAGAACTTATACGGCAGCCCGCAGTACACTGAGGCCGAAAGCCAAATCCTCAGCTGCTCAAACATCCACTTGATAACATTTTTTGAATGAATGCACTCAAGACCAGGTAGCAGCCTTACAAATCTGAGCAACAGATACCTTATGGCAAAAAGCCCAGGAGGTTCCTACACCCCTGGTAGAATGAGCTCTCAACCTAAAGGGATTCAGACCATAGGCCTGAATGACCAATTGACGTACCCAATTGGCAATGGAAGCTGCCTGCACCTTCCTGGGTCCGTTTGGTAAAAAAAAAAAAAAAAAAAAAAAGAAAAAAAAAAAAAAAAGCGTCTGATCCTCGGATCTCTGCAGATGTAGAAAAATAAACCTGGACTGCCCGAACAACGTCCAAAGAATGCAGGGGTCTCTCTTCCACTGAACGAGGCTAAGAGAAAAAGAAGGCAAAATAATGTCCCGATATAAATAAAAGGCCGACACGGTTTTTGGCAAAAAGGACAGAACAGGTCGTAACACTCTGAAGGATCAAGTACGGTTCCCTGCTTGAAAGGGCCGCCAACTCCAACACCCTTCTGGCCGAGGTGATAGCCATCAGGAAGGCTAGCTTGCGTGACAGCAAGGCTAATGGAATTTCCTTAATAGGTTCAAAATGTTGTTTCTGTAACACAGACAGCACCAAGTTCAAGTCCCAAGGACACATAGGTGACCTAATGGGGGGAAGCAAGCGAGTTGCCCCCTGCATAAAGGTTCGGATCAGTGAATGGGAGGCTAAAAGCCTTTGGAAGAATACTGATAGGGCCGAAACTTGACCTCTGATTGTACTCAAAGCCAAATTTGATTTCCACAGCTGACTGTAGAAAAGAGAATTCTCCCAATCACATATTTCCGAGGATGCCATTTTCTGGCTTCACACCAAGCAATATAAAAGTCTACCAGACCTTATGAAAATTTTCCTAGTGACAGCTTTTCTAGCATTCACTAGAGTAGACACCACTGGTCCCAAGATGCCACGGTCCTTTAACACCCTGACTTCAATAGCCATGCCATCAAATTTAGAGACTGTAAATTGGGGTGGAATATAGGACCTTGAGACAGTAGATCGGGAGGACGTGGAAGCGTCCATGGCCCGTCTATTGTCAGTCTCACAATCTCCAGGAACCAGGGCCTTCTGGGTCAGGCTGGTGCCACCAGAATGACTGGTACCCCCTCTCTCCGAATCCTGTGCAACAAATGTGAAAGGAGAGGGATCAGAGGTAAAGCATAACCAGGGGAGTACTGGCTCCATGGAACTATCAGAGTAACTGCTCCAATTGCCAGAGGATCTCTTGTTCGAGACACAAACTGCTGAAGCTTGTTGTTGAACCTGCATGCCAGTAGGTCGACCTCTGGCCATCCCCAACGTTGGCAAATTTCCTGGAACACCTCTGGGTGTAGGGACCATTCCCCCAAGCAGATCTGCTGGCGGCTGAGATAATCTGCCTTCCAGTTCTCTACTCTTGGGATATGGACTGTCAATATAATTGGCACATGTCCCTCTGCCCAGGCTAGTGTATAGTTCACCTCCAGAGCTGAAGGACTCCTGGTACCACCTTGGTGGTTTATATAGGCCATTGCTGTGGCATTGTCGGACTGAACCCTGATGGGATAGTCCTGAAGCTCCACCGTCCAGGACCGTAGGGCCAGACGTACCACCCGTAATTCAAGGACGTTGATGGCCAGGGTCTGCTCTGTCCCTGACCATTTCCCCTGAGCTGTGAGCCCGTCTAGGGTAGCTCCCCAGCCTGAGAGGCTGGCATCTGTAGTCAGTACTCTCCAAGTTACCGGAAGAAAGGATTTTTCCCTTTCGCAGGTTCTGATCCTGCAACCATCAGTTTAGGCTTAAGCATACCTGAGGAGATAAGCAGATTGGATAATCCAGGGCTTTTCTTCCTCTGTTCCAAGCCAACAAGATGTCTTGTTGTAAGGGCCTGGAATGGAACTGGGCATGGGGCACTGCCTCGAAGGAGGATACAGTCCTCCCTAGAAGACTGATACAGAGCCGAATGGAGGGTTGTCTGGTGCCCCTTATCTGACGCACCTGATCCTTACGGGCGGCACAAATACTCTTGCAACGGAATTCCATTCAAGCGGTCTTGCCTACACACGGTCAAACCAAAGTCTGACCATCCAGAACGCGGTGACGTACAGCACGTACGATGGGACTAGAAAAGAGAAGTTCAATAGTCAGTAGCTTCCGTCTCGTACTTGCTTTAGAGCATGTGTTGTTTTTGGTCCGTCAGAACAGCATACAGATGAGCGGTTTTCCCAATAGGAATTGATTACGTCAGAAATATTTAGAACATGTTCTATTTCTAGGTCAGTCAGAATTTTCGAAAAAAAAAAGTCAGATGAGGCACACACACACACACACACACACACACACACACACAATCGGAATAGACGATGAAAAGCTTCCGTCTGACTTTTTCTGTCGGACATTCCGCTTGTGTGCTCGTGTAAATATGCGTCCTTTATAATCGATGGAGGATGGAGAAAGTCTCGCCTCTGGAGTGAGGTTACTACTGAGTGGACAGACTCCATCCGAAAGGACTGTATCGATGCTTGTTCAGGGACCTTGGGGGTTATTTACGAAAGGCAAATCCACTTTGCACTACAAGTGCAAAGTGCACTTGATGCACTGAAAGTGCACTTGGAAGTGCAGTCGCTGTAGATCCGAGGGGGACATGCAAGAAAAATAAAAAACATCATTTTAGCTTGCACGTGATTGGATAATAAAATCAGCAGAGCTTCCCCTCATTTCAGATCTACCCCTCAGATTTACAGCGACTGCACTTCCAAGTGAAATTTCAGTGCAATTTCAAGTGCACTTTGCACTCGTAGTGCAAAGTGGATTTGCCTTTCATAAATAACCCCCCTTAGGTCCAAAATGGACCTTGTGTCCCCATTTGGTTTCTGAACCGTAAACAGGTTTGAGTAAAACCCTGTGCCCCTTTTGAATACAGGAACCTCTACAATCACTCCTTGATGCACCAGATAATGTAGTGCCTAAAGCAATAAGTTTTCTGTTTGAAGGATCTGAGGGAACGCTGGATCTTAGAAACCTCTGAGGAAGAATCCCCCGCAACTCCAGCTTGTAACCGCGAGATATAATTGAGTTCACCCACTTCTCCTGAATGGTTGTTTTCCAAATGCCCGCAAAGTGCAGCAGCCTTCCCCCCACCCGATGAAGTGGGGGTGTCCCCTCAAAAGGAGGGCTTGGTGCTGGGTTTAGAAGAATTTTGGACCCAGGTACTTTTCTGGCCCTGGCCTTGCGGCTTGCCCCTGGCCCTAGCACCCTGTTGGTGGCGGAACCGCCCTGACACTGAGACATTTGAGGAAGCAGTCCCTAGGTTTTTAAACGAGGGACGTCTGGTGCTTTTCTTCACAGGAAGTAGAGAACTCTTCCCTCCGGAAATCTTTTGGCTATATTTGTCCAAGTGATCACCAAATAAACGTTCCCCATGAAACGGGAAACCTGCCAATAACTTTTTACAAGGAAGCTCGGATGACCAGTTCTTAAGCCATAAAAGTCTGTGCATATGTACAGACAAGAGAGCCAGACGAGAAACCTGCTGAATCCTTATGAATCCTTTAAAACATCATCAACAGCAAAACACAGCACTCAAAGACTGTATTCGCGTACAGCGCAAATCTTCATGCGCCCAGATAAAGGCTACAGTGCATGTGCAGCGAAGCCACGTGCGCCAAGGCCACCAAACAAACTGCCGAGCCCATCGGCGCTCTTGCGAACGCATGTGCGCCAGAGCAAACCAAGGCAAAATGGTGCACTGTCGTGCGCCATCATACAGGTAAATACAGCCAGACACAAGAAAAAAAAAAAAAAAAAAGGTACACTTTGCAAACATCCACAGCTAGCCCAGAACTCCCCGGTATGGTCACCGCACACAGATGTCCAGCCATTAGCTAGCTTGACTGATTGTTACAATCACTGGGACACCCCACAATAACAAAATAAAGGGGTTTCACTTACCCAAAATATAGCAGTGCAGCGCTCAATACAGGTCAGATGTATACACATAAAATGTACATATTAAACGTACATAAATAAAACGCATGAGGCAAAGTCCCAAAAAGTATATCTTAGTCCGAGGAGATCAAAAGCTGCCCACTTGCAGAAGGGGGATCCCTCAGTTGGCAAGGAAAGGGTGCAGTGATAGGATAAGATTGTATTCGTTGTATCACCACCAATGTGAACCTCCACCAAGGGTCTAGGCTGCTCACCTTATTGAGTGGACCTTCTGCGTTAACAGCAAGGTCACTCATGCATTCCCTTCCACAGGGTAGATTATGGAGATAGGGGTCCACAGGCAGTATCCCAAATTCAGTCTCATCGGTTGATATATATCATGTTAAAAACAAAAATAACAGGACATAGTGCTCTCCATAGGAAAAGGTATAAAATGTATTAAATAAGAAAAAAATTACTCACAAAGCAAGCACTGTTTCCCAGTGCAGGAGTATACAGCATAAAATAAACCAGATGGGTGGCTGTACTGACATCACAGAGCCCCTTGCACGCGTATCGTCCGTGTGGACTTCCTCAGCGAATCTCACCTACCCGTTCAGGCGCAGGGCCACTTAGAAACTAAGGGCCCAATCTTCACCCTTCACGGCTGGTTCCTTTCACTTGGACCTTCAAGGACTGGGTACCCTTTACATGTTTAGGGTCCACTTCCTTGGACCTGTACAGCACCCTGCAGGAAATGCCTTAGCGCAGTAGTGTCCAGGATTTCCACTCCGCAGGGTCCAGCGCCCGGAGGCCACATTACAGGCAAAATCTTGCAAGATCTGGAGTCTTTTTTGTGAGACTCAGGTAAAATTTATCTAAGCATAAAAGCCTGTGTCAAATAGATCCGATCGTTCAATCCCTTGACTCATTTTGGAACCATTTGTGGGAGAGACCTGGAGCTCAGAGAGCTCAAACAAACTGTGCCATCCACCTTGCAGACACTGGTAAAAAAAAAAACGAAGTACTTCCTGTATGGGAGGGGTTATATAGGGGATCACTTCCTGTCTGAAGACCTTTGGTCTACCAGTGTCCATTAACCTATTGATGAAGTATAACCCAGCAGGTAATGAAAATTAGCCTGACTCTGTGTCCCATGGTGTATAAAAATGTTTTTTTTTTTTTTTTTTGCCCAGACGTAAACTTTAATACATATTATGCATGCACCCTTATATTGAATCAAAATCATAATATAAAAAATATTGGTGTTAGATTAAAAGCAGAAAAGATACAAACCGGTAGGCATTTTGTGGTGTCAGTGGGTTAACTAAAAGACAGTCCCATGATCTTGCAGTTTTGCTTTTGTAAAGCAGGAGCCGTCCATCTTCTCTGATTCTCGGGCAACCAACATAGTCCAGGAGAGGCACCTCTCTAACCCTATAAGGATTTGTAAACAGGTTGCTCACTGCATTTACAGTGTTGAAGATTCGTCCAAACAGGTCCATGGAAAATCACTGACAAAAAGGTAATAAGCAGATATTTTTCCATTAATAGAATATATTTCTAAAAACCTTACTACGTAAATTCTAACAATCAACTTCCTTTATTTGCTGCTATTTGGTTAATAATTATACCATTAAAAGTGTTTCGTTATATCTTTCGATACCGAATTCAAAAATAATTGTTCTATTTGTAGGACATAAACTGAGACATTTATTTAAAAGATGTATCCGATTTTCTTTTATCCCGTTTTAAAAACGGTCTTCCACCTTTGCATCATTTGGATGTTTTTGACTGACCTTTTGGCCTATTGGAGCAAAGAATTTTATATATAAACATGGTTTATATAATATCTGCTTAGCTGAACATAATTTTTAAAAAGAAACAAGTAATAAAGATATTTATTACTTGAACATTATATATAGATTAATAACCATTAGGCTACATGCACACAGGCGGCTTGGCCCCTCAGCATCAAATCCCAGAGTTCTGGGGCACCTGGAAGGCAGAGATGCAGCATCCAGCCCGGCTACCATCAGGTTGTCAAGATCTATGAAAGGCTGAAATACGCAGTTGCTCCATGCTGCACTGCCTTATACATTCAGGAAAGTTTCAACCAGACTTAGGAATACTGCATTCGGGGTATACCCCTGTTAAAGTGAAAGCAAACGCTTTTTTTGCACTTGTACCTACAGGTAAGCCTATAATAAGGCTTGCCTGTAGGTACAGTGAATATGTTCTAAACCTGCAACGTTTAGGAGATACTCAAACTGCATGCAGCCATTGATGTCACTGACAAATTCCCTCTGAAGGGACAGAGCCGCGGTCCATGAATCCCACACGCATATGTGGGAGTGATGTCATCGCAGCACGGTCAGACGACCGATGCATGCAAACCCGGAAGGAAGCCTGGGTGAGAATGGAAGCCCTCTCAGCAGTGACAGCACACTGCTAGAGGGCTTCGTTCTAAGGTAAGCATTTCATAATGTGCTAGTATGTAATGCAATCTAGCACATGATGCATTTACCTTGCAGGGTTTAAAAAAAAATTTAAAAAAAGCGGTTTACTTTTGCTTTTACAGCAACAGCCCTTAACATGAGTACTGCTTGGTACAGAATCCAGCCACTGTTTATTTCAGCCTGTCATAAATGCTGACAATCCAAGTAAAATAGATGTGTGGCACTTACCATTAGTAACTCTGGAGGGAGTTCAGACAAGTGTATATTGAAGAGATTGCTCTAAGGCCCCTTCCACCCTTGTGTGACTTGTCCTGCGACTTGGGACAGCAAAGCCGCATGACAAGTCGTACCCCATGATTTTCAATGAGTACCATTCATATCTGTGCAACTTCAAAGTAGTCCCTGTACTACCTTGGTCCGACTTGGATGCAAGTTGAGGTCCATAGACCTCAAGTTTACACAGGTATTCCCTGAAAATCGCTGTAAAATCACTGCAAAAATCGCTTGACTTTGAAGTCGCAGTAGTGTGAAAGGGGCCTTAGAGATCTCACACTTCTGAACTCTCTAAAATAGATTGTGCCAGGCTGCTGTCCTAAGGCACCCGAAAACACTTTGTTTCATTTATGAAATGAGCAGGTCGAAAGCCATTCAGTTTCTGCACTTTCTATCCCACAGCCAAGACAGGAACTAAGCAG
Organism: Aquarana catesbeiana; assembly: GCF_042186555.1. Taxonomy (NCBI): domain Eukaryota; kingdom Metazoa; phylum Chordata; class Amphibia; order Anura; family Ranidae; genus Aquarana; species Aquarana catesbeiana. Next base: position 107,131,552 of record NC_133330.1, on the reverse strand, counting down.
AAAAGCCTCCAAAGTGATAAAATCCCTAGTCATCACCAGGGTCACCAGAAATAGTGACCCCACTAGAAGATTTCCCTCTATTCTTGTTCTGCTGACAACCCAAAATTTAGGATTCTCTTAACTTCCACTCTCAATGAAAAACAGGGCAGTTAGAGAGAGTGAATTTACCTAGGGGGCACGGATAGCAATGAAGAAAAAAAAAAAAAAAAAAAAAGAGAGAAGGACAGGTGTTCTAACCCTTCTCCACTCTGTCAAAAACAGGGAAAAAAAAAAGGTTTAAAAGGTTTGCCTTTAATTATATTTTAAAGCACAAGTGTCAAACACAAGGCCCACAGGCCAAATCCAGCCACCTGGCAATTTTCTGTGGCCTTCATACCCAGGGCTTTTTTTCAACTGGAACTTGGCGGAACTCGGTTCTGCCACCTCCCACTCTTGCCCTCTGCTCCCCACGCATCACCATCACTTGTAAAACACAGAAGCCTTCTGTTTTCACAAGGACAGCTTTCCTCTTAGCAGCCCTCACAGATCCCTACCTGCCCTGTACTCAACCCTTGCAGGGACAAGGGAGATGCAGATGCAGTGTGGGATGAGATGGGATATCACGTGGCAATCTGCACTGTGATCCCTAGCTGTGCTTGGGTGAACATATACTGACCAAAACTCTCCCTGCAAGTGAGGTACTAGAGCTGGGCCGGGTAGGCGAGATGTGAGGAAACTTTTAAGGTGGGGGGGAGGGGGGAGTGAAATGTGAACAGCCTGTGAAAGGAAGCTGAACCCTGTGGACTGTGCATAGCACACCCCTCAACCCTGTACACAGTGCACCCCAGAACCCTGCACTGGGTACGCAGGGCAGCCCTGAAAGAGCACATAACGCACTCCTGGTATTTATTGCCCCTTAGGATCCTCCAACTGTGCAGTTTGGCCACACCCACCGCTGAATGCTGTTCCTGTACCTATTCTCTGACAAAAAAAAAAGACCTGGATAAATGTATATAGTCTTATAGATACAAGCGACCTTTTGAGGGCAACCAAAATGTTGATGTGGCCTGCGATGAAATGGAGTTCGACACCCCTGCATAAGCCAAGCTTTATACCCAGATAGGAAAACTCATGTGATTGTGGGTGTAATTGCCATCATCCCGATTACAGAAACTTTTCAAACATATCTTCATTTTTGGGACTTTAAAGGCAATCCAACCATGATTTAGTATAAAAGGTATAGTTTATTAGAAAACATTAAAAAAGTGATATAAGAACAAAGTACAATTTACGACAAACAAAATTTATCAAAGCGTGTAACAAGATGTTTAGATCAGTGTTTCTCAACTCCAGTCCTCAAGGCGCACCAACGGGTCATGTTTTCAGGATTTTCCTCAGATGAAATGGCTGTGGTAATTACTAAGGCAGTGAAACTAATAAAATCACCTGTGCAAAAAAATGGAAAGCCTGAAAACATGACCTGTTGGGGCGCCTTGAGGACTGGTGTTGAGAAACACTGGTTTAGATAATGAGAAACAATGTTACACGCTATGATGAATTTTGTTTGTCGCTGTAAATTGTACATTGTTGTTATATCACTTTTTTAACCACTTGAGGTTCGCGCCATAGCCGAATGACGGCCACAGCGCAGACCTCAATTTCCGGGAGGCCGTCATAGGACGTCCTCCCCTGTGCACGCGCCCCGCAAGGCGTGCGCTGTGATCACCGAGTGACGGAGACTCGGGTGATCACAGATCCGAGTAAGGGGCCAATCCCGGCCCCTTACCATGTGATCAGCTGTCAGCCAATGACAGCTGATTACATGATGTAAATAAAAGCTCGGTAATCTGGGTTTTTTTTTCTCCTCACGCTGACAGCGTGAGGAGAAAAAAAAGCCGATCACCGGCTTATGTTAAAGGGACATCGGTCCCGAAGAGGAAGGAGGCACATCTGCCAATGCCACTTGCCATTGCCCAGCAGTGCCACCTATCAATGCCCACAAGTGCCACCTATCAATGCCCACCAGTGGTTCCAATCAATGCCACCTAGCAGCGCTGCCATCAGTGTAAACAATCAGGTTGAATTGCCTTTAACCACTTCCCATCCGGCCTATAGCAGAATGACGGCCGGGCGGTGGTTCAGTTATCCTGACTGGGCGTCAGATGATGCCCCGCAGGATAACAGCCAGCGAGCATCGCGGCAATCGGTGGTGCGGTGTGTCAGTCTGACACACCGCTACACCGATCTTGGAGGCTCTTTACCACGTGATCAGCCGTGTCCAATCATGACTGATCACAATGTAAGTAGGAAGAGCCGTTGATCAGCTTTTCCTCACTCGCGTCTGACAGACGCGAGTAGAGGAGAGCCAATCGGCAGCTCTCCTGACAGGGGGGGTCTGTGCTGGTTGCACAGCCCCCCTTGGATGCCCACTTCAGACCACCAGGGAAGCCGCCAGGACCACCAGGGAAGCACATAATATGTGGATGGCCAGGTACATCCTCCATGGCCATCCACATGTGCCAATATATGCCCAATCAACGCCAATCAGTGCCCACAAATGGGCACTGACTGGCAACATTATGAAAACAAAAAAATTCAGTGATGCCTAGCAATGCCACCCATCAGTGTCCATCCGTGCCACCTATAAGTACCCATCAGTGCCGCCTATGAGTGCCCATCAGTGCCGCCTATGAGTGCCCATCAGTGCCACATACAAGTGCCACCTCATCGGTACCCATCAGTGCCACCTCATCGGTGCCCGTCAGTGCAGACATATCAGTGCCCGTCATTGAAGAAGAAAACATACTTATTTACAAAAAAATTTAACAGAAACAAAGAAAATATTTTTTTTTACAAAACTTTTGGTCTTTTTTTATTTGTTGCGCAAAAAATTAAAAAATAAAAAAAATAAATTTAAAAAAAAAAAAAAAAAAAAAAAAAAATCGCAGAGGTGATCAAATACCACCAAAAGAAAGCTCTATTTGCGGGTACAAATTGATAAAAAATTTGTTTGGGTACAGTGTAGCATGACCGCGCAATTGTCATTCAAATTGCGATAGCGCTGAAAGGTGAAAATTGGCTTGGGCAGGAAGGTGTATAGTGCCTGGTATTGACGTGATTAAAGTCTCAAAAAGGAGGATATGTTCGAGCTTTATACCCAGAGTGACAGAAGCACAATGTAAAAAGCACAAGTATACACAAGCCTTTACCTGTAGGATGAAAAGGTACTCATACACAGCAACATTCAGGAAGCACAGAAACTTTTATGTCTGGTTATATAATGACCACCTATGCTAGACGATGTATGTGATCATTACATCACCGATTTTCTAACTAAGGCTGGATTTACTCTTATGTGCTTGCATTGCAGCACTTTTTTGATGTGTTTTTATAAAGTGTTGACATTCCTATGCAAAGTCCATAACATGTGTGAAAGCATAGACATGACCTTTTTTAGGCCTGCATAGTAGGTCAACAAGCGCCTTTAAAAACAACGGTAAACCTCTGACCATGTATTAATGCACATCAGAACACAAAGGTGTGTAAAACGGACCCTTATAGACTCTGAAGACTGAGAGGCTGAAAGCTGCTGTGGCTGGACAGTGCACCAAGTGGTACTAACATTTAGGGCAGGGTGCACCCAGGGACAGATGTCTGGATCACAAGAAGTCTGCATTCTGGGCATCTGTCCTTGGGCACATACTGCCCTAAATGTTAGCGTCACTCAGTGAACTGTCCAGCCACAGCAGCTGTCAGCCTCTCAGAGAGTTTACCAGACTGCCGACAGCAGGGTTGGATGGTTCACCTGTGCGTTCTACCTGCAAGAGAACTCTACGATCTTATGCACAGGGGCTAAACACTCAGGGTTTATGAGGTCGAAGCACTTTCCTTCCGCTGATAATTCAGTACTAGTAAATGTGTGTGCAGGGGTACTGGGATGGGTACTAGCAGAAAAAAAAAAAAAATGTGCGTGGCAGCCAAGGGTGTGCGCAAAAAGAGGGCCAAGAGCAATGGAAGAAGAGGCAAAGGGTGAGCAAAGGATAGGGGGAAGGGTGGTGTTGAAGCAAGAGGATAAAGATATTTGTTAAAGCTCAACTCTAGGATTAAAGTAAACCCTCTCTCACCGTCTCTCTGATCATTGGATTAAAATCTTTATTTTCACTTTAACCCTTTACACCCCAACAACCCATATGTGCAGTGGCACAAAGCTGGGCCTAAACGCCCACATGCCGCACATATGCGTCGCTGGGCAAGCAATGTTTATGTCCTGGGAGGGTTCTCCCTGCACGCTCCCAGCACAAAGACCGAGCTGCTGAAAACAGCTCTCCATCCTGAGAGAACGTCAGTGGTTGGTGGGACCGGCTTCCAATCATGTGACCACTGTGATAGTCAATCACATTGGTCACATGATCGCTGATCCTTCCCATCCCCCTGGGCATTAAGAACTTTTCAAAGGAAACGCCAGGGCAGGTGGAAAGGGGTTAAACTATAACAAAAGCCAAAACTTTTTTTTGTTTTGTTTTGGATAGAGTGGAGAGGGATTAGAACACTGGTCACGTTTTATTGCTGTATGTTCTCCCGTTACAGGGACATTCACCTTTCCTATTGTCCTGTTTACTGTTATCATCGAGAGTGAAAGTGAATGAAAATCCCAAATTTTGGGTTGTCACCAGAACAGAACTTCTTTGCATTTCCTGGTTCCCTGAAGCACTACAAGCTACAGAGCTGTTTACCATTTATGGACCATCACAAAAACCACTCCACAGCTTGTACTAAGTGAGATCAGATAAGACGTCATCAATGGGCTGGCTTAGAGGGGGTGGGGGCATGGGGACAGACCACACCGGCCACAATAGTCAGAAGGAAAAAAAAAGGTCAAAATTATAACGAAGTGTATTGCTTTTTTTGCTTAAAGTGGAATTGCAGAGAGGGTTTTAAGCCCTGTAATGTTATGTGCCATCTAAGTCCCATAGGGAAGATTTCTTTTCACTTCCTGTCCAATGGCTAAAACAGGAAGTCAAAGGAAATCCCTCCAAAGTGAGGGAATCCCTGGTTGTCACCAGAACTAGTGTCCCTATTGGAAGATTTCCCCTCTATTCCTGTTCTGGTGACAATACAAAATTTAGGAATTTTCTTTTACTTTCGATAACAGTAAACAGCACCAATAGAGATGGTGAGTCTCTTTAATGGGGGCACAGACAACAATAAAAACCTGCCATTGCTGTTATCAAGTAACTCAAGAAGGGGTCTGCTTTACCCGCTTGCTGACCGTATACAGTACATATACGGCGGCAAGGCAGCTCTCCTGTGCAAAATCACATACAGGTAAGTGATTTTGCACTTCCGGAGACCTGCTCCCGCTGTGATTGGTCACAGCGGGAGCCACCCAGGGGGTCAGACCTGCCGATGATTCCCGAGAGAAGTAGAACAGTGGTCTGCCTATGTAAACAAGGCAGATCGCCATTCTGTCAGTAGGGAAGGTATTGATCCTATGTTTCTGCCAAGTAGGAACACGGATCTCTGCCTTCCCACAGTACAAGCACCTCCCACACAGTTAGAAAGCACTCCCGGGGAACACGTTTAACCCTTTGATGTTAACCCTTTCCCTGCCAGTGTCATTAGTACAGTGCATATTTTTAGCACTGATCACTGTATTGGTTTCACTGTCAAAAGTGTCACTTAGTGTCTGATTTGTCTGCTGCAATGTCGCAGTCCCGCTATAAGTCGCTGATCACCACCATTACTAGTAAAAAATACATTTTAAAATATATTCCGTAGTTTGTAGACACTATAACTTTTGCGCAAACCAATCAATATACGCTTATTGAGATTTTTTTTTTACCAAAAATATGTAGCAGAATACATATGGGGGTAAATTGATGAAATTTGACCTTTTTACATTTTTTATTGGATATGTTTTATAGCAGAAATGAAAAAATATTGTTTTGTTTTTTTTTTTTCCAAAATGGTCGGTCTTTGTGTTTATAGCGCAAAAAATAAAAACCGCAGGTGTGATCAAATACCACCAAAAGAAAGCTCTATTTGTGGGGAATAAAGGACATCAATTTTATTTGGGTACAGCGTCGCACGACCGCGCAATTGTCAGTTAAAGCAATGCAGTGCCATATCACAAAAAATGGCCTGGTCATGAAGGAGGGGGGGTAAATCTTTCGGAGATGAAGTGGTTAAAACAGGCAATACAGACAGGAGATCCTCACACAAAGCATTACCTCAAACACCACAGCAGACCAGCACACAAGGGGTTACCACGCAGGAAATGTCCCTCCCGGCAGAGCAGTGCGCAGATGACAGGCTGGAGTGAATGACATAGATAATAAAGGGGCAGAGTACAACACACACAGTACAAGGGGAGTATACACGGACAGCCCGAACACTATCCCAGATGAGTTACTTACAGAGGATGAAGAGAACAGGTGAAGGAGATCATCAAAGGGAGAGAAATGCACTAGACATAAATCAATCGCAACTGATACAGGTCACAGGACTCCGGTCTCAAACAACATGGCTGCAATAAGTGTCTGAGGAAAATGGACGGAACACACCAAGTGCCATTTTGTAGAAGACAGGAAGTATGGGGACATTTAGAGACAAAACGTCTCCGTACATGCGCCTGGTGATAGGAAAGACTAGAGTACTCAGTAAGGTCACACACGCTCCCACAGACCAGCCTAGAGGAAAGAACAAATTAGTCTCTGTGTCTGGAGGAGCATGTGACTCAGTCCATGTGACTGCGTCGGGCCAATCACCATGCCACAGTGATAGGAAGCATACACTGTGTAAACTCGGACTGGAGTGACTTCTGACTAAAAGCTTGCCATACACTAGTAGAATTTTGTTCCAAATTTTTCGTTTTAAACTAGGACTTTAGGATCGGAAAAAAGGCGGACAGGCAGGATTTTTAATGCAGAAGAGACATGCTTTGTCTCCTCTGCATTAAAGCTACTTACCTGCCTGTCTGACCGTAGAGTCAAATCAACTTAAATCAACTTGCCTTGAAAGGGTTAAGAGAGAAGTAAAGGATTTTTTTTTTGAGATTCATACCTAGATGCATGCAGCATCGGTCCCCCGGCGCCTCTGCTGAGAATCGATCGAACGTCGCCGATCGCTCGGTTTTCACAGCTCCATGAGCAGAGAGCTGTAGACTATCAGTCACAGCTCTCTGTTCTGCTCCCTCCTCGCTCATTGGATCGCTGAGCTGTGGAGGGACGGAGCCTCCGTCTCAGGCTCTCTGTAGCTCGCTGAGACGGGTGTCAGTCTAGGCACCTGGTAGATCCAAACTTCCATTGTCGTGATGACGCGTAGCCTAGATTGAAATCAGTGACGTCAGCATAGAGCGGACTTCAGCCCGCTCTCTGCTGAAAACGGGTCACAGGAGTGCAAAATGGTTTGCACTCCTGTGATCCATAGGGGAAGTCCAGCCAAACAAGTTTTGGCTGGACTTCTCCTTTAACCACTTCAGCCCTAAGAAGAATTTACTCCCTTCCTGACATTTTTTGCAATACGGCACTGTGCCGCTTTAATTGACAATTCTGCGGTCGTGCGACGCTACACCCAAACAAAATTGATGTCCTTTTTTTCCCATAAATAGAGCTTTCTTTTGGTGGTATTTGATCACCTCTGCGGTTTTTATTTATTGGGCTATAAACAGAAAGAGCAACAATTTTGAAAAAAACACAATATTTTTTACTTTTTGCTATAATAAATACCCCAATTTAAAACAAAAACACATTGTTCCTCAGTTTAGGCCGATTTGTATGCTTCTATATGTTTTTGGTAAAAATCGCAATAAACGTATATTGATTGGTTATTGATTTATGGCATTTTTATAATTTTTTTTTACTCGTAATGGCAGCGATTTTTTTTTTTTTTAATCGGGATTGTGGTGGACAGACACTTTTGACACTTTTTTGAAACCAGTGACATTTATACAGCGATTAGTGCTATAAATAGCCACTGATTATTGTATAAATGTTACTGGCAGGGAAGGGGTTAACACTAGGAGCGATCAAGGGGTTAAATGTGTTCCCTCACTGCGTGTTCTAACTGTGGGGGGGTGGGCCTGACTGGGGGAGGAGCTTGATCAGTGTTCCTATATACTAGGAACAACTGATCTGTCTCCTCACCCCTGACAGAACAGGGATTTGTGTGTTTACACACACAGATCCACGTTTCTGCTCTGTAAGGAGTGATCGCGGGTGCCCGACGGACATCGAGGCCGCTGGGCACGGGCATCGGCTCCTCAGTGATGCGGCGGCCCCTATACTGGCGGGAAGCGGAGGACGTCATATGTCACCTGCCCAGGATGGGAGATCCCATCTGCGCATGTCACTTGACAAAAGGCCGGGAATTAAGTGGTTAAGCAAGCCATAGATTAGGCAGTTTTATCTCCTTCCATAACTGACTGTGTTGATGAGGGGAATCACTCCCATAGCGCTATTGTGCTCTGCTGGTGGGGAGCTTTCCCTGCTGGCAGACCAGAATGAGGGGTTGCTAACTATAGCCAGCACTAATCATTCCGGAAAAACCTGACAGGCTGGTTGTACACAAGTCAATCAACAGATTGACTTGTGTACTACCAGGGTGCCCATACATGAATCAAAATTCAGATGGTCCCTGCTGAACTGGCCAAATTTTGATCCATGTATGGCCAATTTAAATACACCTTCACCCAAAAATTGCCTATGCAGATGAGGGGTGTCTTCAGATCAAAATAAACCATGCAGCTCTGACTGAAGTTGAATAATGCCCTTGCTATGGGTGTAGGCAAGGCCCAACTATTACTGTTCACCTTCGCCATCACAGAAGTGAGCTCTCAAGCGCTAAGCTTAGAACTACTGCATCAGGGGAGAGAAAACGGAAAATTGTATCAAATACTTGATTTTCCTTTCCTGATGCCAATCCATGGCTGCATACATATGATATAGCTCTGCCCCTATATGCACCCACAGGACCTGTTTAAATCGATAAAAGTCTGACTGAGCGCAACCTCCCCCATTCTCCATAAAAATAACAGGATTAAAAAAAGGGGGGTTCGTATGCTGCCATGGATAGGCATCAGGAAAGGAAAATTACGGTAAGTATTTGATACAATTTTCCATTTTTATGATGCCAACATGGCAGCACACATATGACAAATAATGAGCTAAACAGGGAGGGCTAAAATGTATAATCAAACTTTATTACAATGGACATGGAAGCCTAGACCGTCATTCCTTTTGGGTCCATTGATGTACGAGCCCCTGGATCTTCCCTGTAGCGCCAGAGGCAGGTGCACTGTGCCAACCAGCCTGCTGCTTTGCAGATGTCTCCATAGGCAAAATGGACCTAGCTGAATGAGCCTCTATCACTTCTGGAGGCTCTTGCCTGGCTGCACTTTAAGTTTCCTGGATGACCTTGACTCTACAAAATGACAAGATTTTTCTGTAGGTTCCTCCTCAGAATTTGCCTGATGGAAACACAAACCGCCTTCCAGAGGATTTTAACTAGGAAGCAGCTTAAAGGTAGGCATTTTAGACACTTGGTACATCCAGCGCAGGTTAGGTACAGTTTCTGCCAGAAAGAATGGAACTGCCACTTTGTAAGATGAAAACAGAAGCCACCTTGGGAACAAAGGTGCTCAAGGGGCATAGGTCCCAACTTCTCTCAGAATTAATAAGATGTAGGACTCTGTAGCTCCAAGTGCTTGCAGATTTGATACTCTGCCCCTTGAAGGTCTGGCCTGAAGTTATCAAGAGACACTGTCTCGAGTAATGTCCCACCGAGGACTGGTTTCTGATGATGCAAACGGAGTCCTGGCAAGGAAATCCAGGACCAGAATAAAAACATACTGGGAAACATTATTCCTTCTCAGGACCGACCTCGTGAAGTATTCCCCTGGCAGCTCACTGTCATGATCACTTAGTGCCCTTGTTCCTCATTCCACCACCCGGGTGTTGACTGTTGCTTTTCCCCTGTCTGTGTTCACCTGCAAGATGATTGATCTGATCAGTCACCTGATATAAGCAAACCGAACACTCCATCCCTTGCTTGTGATAGAGACAGTTACCTACATTGTTCCTGATCAAGCCTCCCGTTTGTCTGCCTTGCTTTGCTGTTGAATTTCCCTGTGTATGACCCGGATCAGATATTGGACTATTCTCTGAACTCAGCCTGCCTCATTACCTAGACTGTCATTGGATCGCATATTGGACTATTCCCTGAACTCAGCCTGCCTTATTACCTAGACTGTCATTGGATCGGATATTGCACTGTTCTCTGAACTCAGCCTGCCTTATTACCTGGACTGTCTTAGAACCACGCTATCTGTCTGCTAAACTGCAAGTAGCCTGTTGTTTGCTCTGCTCGCGTCTGCCCTAGTGTGGTGGCCAGGCACTATAGCATTGTGTATAAGTCCTGGGGGCAACAAAGTACCGGTAGGGCCTGCTTGTCTTAAGGGAAAGGGGGCTGCTATAGGTGAAGCGCACAGTAGCTAGCTATAGTGTCTGACCACCTGTATTGAGGTAGATGTGACATTTGTGACACTCACATGCCCATTTTCCCTGGTGAAAGCTGAAATGGATGAAATTTGAGCCCTTACGGGACTAGGCTGAGCCCCAAATCCAGATCCGTGTGAAGAAATTATAGCAACTTGGCAAACTCCAGGTTGCGAGGATCAAAATTTTGCAAAGGGTGTGAACCTGTTCCAGGCTTCGGATTAAATAGCATTTGTTGACGTCCTTTCTGGAACCTTGCCAGGATTGAACCACATCCAGAAGACAGCAAAAGTCCTCCAATCCTTCCCACTCAATTTGCAGTCGATCGTGGGACAGGTTGTGGAAACACTGGTATCCGAAGTGCATGGCCCTGACTATATTCCATGGCTAGTGTAAACCCAAGGCCAGCAGGCCAATCAGCATGCTTACTATCACAGTGAGACCCTCAGATAACAGTCTCTCCTGGAACTTCATGACCAAAGGCAGTAGAGGAAAAGCATCTGCTATGTGACTATTCCTTGGGTAAGTGAGGGCGTCTACTTCCTCCACCAACTGGTGAAGGTCGGAAGAGAGGCACCTTGTGAATAGATGATGATGCAAACAGACTCTCATCTGAGGGTGGCCCCATACTTGAGTGATATGGGCAAGATCTTCCAATTAGAGACCCATTCATTGGGAACTTAGTACTGGCATCAGTGGTGACAAAGGTTCTTGATAATGAACCTACCAGACGGGATCAGGTAAGGTATGTAGATATTCGCCGGCACACCAAGGATCATCAATTTCGTCAAAGCATTTTTTTATTCAAGAAAGATCACATCACAAAACAGTGTAGTGCTTTTTTTAACATTTCAGAGCCACGCAGGACCCTTCGTCAGGCATGTGCTAAGTTTATTCTGTTGTGCAGAAGTATTTAAGTGAACATCCACCAATCAGAACCAGAAAGTAGATGGCCCCTCCCACCCCATGACAGCATATGACATCATCAGCCCTGCCAAAAACTATATACAAATGTTTATATATATATATATATATATATATATATATATATATATTAAATATAGCAAGGTCTCCGGCCTCCTTCAGTCTAATGAGGACCTCCAGGGCCAACGATAGCTGAGATCCTTCTGTAGATGGTGGGTTGTGAGGCATAGTGGGTGGAAGTTATTGGGCACCAGACACTTCTTGAATGCAAAAGAGATGTTTATTTCTCTTACAAACTTTTATGGGGGAAAGAGGGTTAGGGCCAGGACACCCTTGAGTAGTTGAAAATTCAATTAGCAGACTCCGAGATTTCAATAGGAGGACAGCCGTGCAGGGAAAGGCCTCCAGCAAGAACCCACATCTGCACGTGCAGGAATGCTGTCTCCTATGGCAACATTCTTCTTTTTTTTTTTTTTATTGGAAAAACCAACTTTATTGAAAAAAAATATATGCATTGTGCATATACAGTCAGGTCCATAAGTATTGGGACATCGACACAATTCTAAACTTTTTGGCTCTATACACCACCACAATGGATTTGAAATGAAACACAGTGTGCTTTAACTGCAGACTTTCAGCTTTAATTTGAGGGTATTTACATGCAAATCAGGTGAATGGTGTAGGAATTACAACAGTTTGTATATGTGCCTCCCACTTTTTAAGGGACCAAAAGTAATGGGACAATTGGCTGCTCAGCTGTACCATGGCCAGGTGTGTGTTATTCCTTCATTATCCCATTTACAAGGAGCAGATAAAAGGTCCAGAGTTCATTCCAAGTGTGCTATTTGCATTTGGAATCTGTTGCTGTCAACTCTCAATATGAGATCCAAAGAGCTGTCACTATCAGTGAAGCAAGCCATCATTAGGCTGAAAAAACAAAACAAACCCATCAGAGAGATAGAAAAAACAGGTGTGGCCAAATCAACTGTTTGGAACATCTTTAAAAAGAAAGAACGCACCAGTGAGCTCAGCAATACCAAAAGACCTGGAAGACCACAGAAAACCACTGTGGTGGATGACCGAAGAATTCTTTCCCTGGTGAAGAAAACACCCTTCACAACAGTTGGCCAGATCGAGAACACTCTCCAGGAGGTAGGTGTATGTGTGTCAAAGTCAACAATCAAGAGAAGACTTCACCAGAGGGTTCACCACAAGATGTAAACCATTGGTGAGCCTCAAAAACAGGAAGGCCAGATTAGAGTTTGTCAAACAACATCTAAAAAAGCCTTCACAGTTCTGGAACAACATCCTATGGACAGATGAGACCAAGATCAACTTGTACCAGAGTGATGGGAGGAGAAGAGTATGGAGAAGGAAAGGAACTGCTCATGATCCAAAGCATACCACCTCATCAGTGAAGCATGGTGGTGGTAGTGTCATGGCGTGGGCATGTATGGCTGCCAATCGAACTGGTTCTCTTGTACTTATTGATGATGTGACTGCTGACAAAAGCAGCAGGATGAATTCTGAAGTGTTTCGGGCAATATTATCTGCTCATATTCAGCAAAATGCTTCAGAACTCATTGGACGGCGCTTCACAGTGCAGATGGACAATGACCCGAAGCATACTGCGAAAACAACCAAAGAGTTTTGTTTTGCTTGCATCTATCTAGTAAGGTTACTCTGTGGTATAAAAAAATCTATAAGAGCGGCGCTTAAAATAGATGATGTTAAAATAGTGAGTCCGAGGTAAAGGGAGGAAGGTTCCAGTCACCGGTAGACGTGCATGGATGTGGAAGCACACAACACCACGTGGTAAAGTAATCTGCTTACCAGAAAGCAAAACAAGCTAAACGTGTAATTTAATCCACGGCTTATCCAGCATGTCCGGCTCCACAATACAACCACTAGGATTTGGAACAGCAGTATCCAGATGACATTCACACCCGATATAACTTCTCCAGGGATTCACATCAATAGTACAGGCTCTCAGTAAACAGATCAGCCATGCTCAATGAAAGAAACATAAGCAACCAATAGTGAAGCCCGTAATACCAAAAAAATAATTTATTGTACTAACTTACATTTAAAATTCAAGAGTGCATGCTTCAAGGAAACGATAGGCTGCAGCGTTCAGTGTGCTGGTGTCAACCTGCCTGAAATGTTTCATCGCAAATGGATGTCTTCAGAGGCGTGGTTATACAGACACCAACACTCCATAGATAAATATATATACATACAAGGAGAGCAATTAAGCCTGATTAGGGTGAAACTAATCACCTACCAAACAACTGAATCTATTAGATTGTAAAACATGTGAAGAAACTAATCCGAACCCAGGAACTCTCTGGTTGGGATAGCCCTGATCCTTACCCACCAAGGAGATCACAATACCCTCCTAATGGCCCCTCATCCTCTGGCCCCCCTCATATTTTCCTTTTTTTCCCAAAGGTCCCCAAAAAAACAAAAGAGATGGCGATCCAAGAGAGGGACCAGAGGGGGGAGGAAATTTGGAACAAAAAAGAAGGAGAGTATAAAAGATGTTGGGATTTTCAATCTCAGCAAGGTAACCTTATCTGAGAATGAAAAGTTTGTTTTAAACCAAGGGCTTAAATATGCCCCCGACAAACCTCTGAGTAAATTTGGGGCTTTTATCGACGTGCAAAAATATATTAGAAAAATGAGCATTGAAAGACACTTTTTGTCACAACCTCCAACTAGAGTCGTTAGCACTGCCAGTGAAATTAGACAGTCCGGCCTGTCAAACGCCTCGCTTTTTAACCCCCCTGGCTTTGTACCTCCTTCCATTTCGGTTTTTAAGGACCATGTTCTAAAGGATTTGGACAAACTTGAGGTTAAAAAAGATTGAAATAATCATAGATTTCGAGAGGGTTTGAAAGCCTTGAATGATAGGTCAAACATTGTTATCCGCCCTGCGGACAAGGCGGGAGGAATTGTGATTTTGGACAAAGTTGCTTATATGGAAGAAATGGGTAGAATCCTCTCTGACACTGATACATATATACCTATACACTATGATCCTATGGCTAAATATAAAAGAGAACTGGAGAAACTTATCGAGTCAGGTTATTCGAAACATCTAATTAATAAGAAGGAGAGTTTACTTAGTCCCAATGGCCCCCCAAATTCCGGTTATCTATTATCTACCCAAAGTCCATAAAAATCTAGAGAAACCACCGGGGAGGCCCATCATCAGTGGGCTAGACTCTGTAACTTCCCATATTGGGAAGTATATTGATGGGTTCCTACAGCCACTGGTAGTTCAGACTCCCTCCTTCTTGAAAGATTCTTCACAAGTTTTGCAGATTCTAGAAACCATTGAGTGGAAAGAAAGTTACATTATGGCAATTGCGGATGTAGCTTCGCTCTATACTATCATATCCCTCTCTGATGGTCTAGAGGCTATTAACCTTTTTTTAACTAGAGATAATCATCTAGCCTCCTCGCAGAGGGAATTTATCCTTTTTTTACTTAAGTTTGCCATGTCACACAATTATTTTTGGTTTGGGAATGCCTTTTACCTCCAGAACAGAGGAGTAGCCATGGGCGCCAAATTTGCGCCGAGTATGCTCAATTTGTTCATGGCAAAATGGGAGGAGGATGTCGTCTATTCTGACAGAAGACCAGAGTTGGTGTTTTGGGGCAGATATATAGACGACATCCTCCTCCTATGGGATGGTGATGAGGTGTCACTGACCGGTTTTATGCAACAACTTAATGCCAATACTTTAGGCATAAATCTACATTTTGAAATGAGCAGAGTTGCTATTCATTTTCTTGATCTAAATATTCAGATTGTTAACCATAGAATTAAAACTACTACCTTTTTCAAAGAAACCGACTGGAATGGGTATATCGGGCAGGGAAGTTGCCATCACCCGTCATGGATGAAATCCATTCCTAAAAGCCAGTTTGTCCGTTTAAGGCGTAACTGTACTTTTAGGGATGATTTTTTAACGTAGGCCTCAGACCTTAAGATAAAATTTTTGGAAAAAGGTTATTCTGGTACAGATTTAGACAGGGTCATTGAAGAGGTACATAGTATGGATATGGCTATCATGTTGAAAGGACGGAATAGAATGGCTAATAATAATAATTCCCATGAATTTTCTTTGATTACCACCTACTCACGGCAACATTATGAGATTATTAAAAAACACTGGGCGGTGTTAAAAAACTATAAGATTTTGGGCCCTGTTTTACCCGATTATCCCCATGTGATTTTCAGAGGAGTACCACCCCTTAAATTGCAGGTTGCTCCAAATGTTTTAGATGCACCAAACAGGATATCATTCTTTCATAAATCAAAATGTTTTTTTCCTTGCCGTAAATGAAAGGTTTCCTGGGTTAACAGGAATAAAGATAGACATATTAGCCAATTCAAGTCCCATACCACCACAAAGGTTTATAATAGTAGTATAGTGTAGTATATATGTTTAACCTGTCCATGCGGTCTACAATATGTGGGCCGCACTATGAGAGCCATGAACGTGCGTGTTAAGGAACATCTAGCTAACATAAAAAAAGGGTTCCCTAAACACACAGTGTCACGTCATTATTTGGAACATCATAATAAAAATCCAGCTGGGACAACCATTACCGCCATCAATCGATTTACCCCACACTGGAGGGGGAGTTATACGAAGAGGGAGATTTTGCGGATGGAAACCCGCTGGATATTTAATTTGAAGTGCTATAGCCCCTTTGGGTTGAACGTGGAATGGGATGTTAAAAGCTTTATTAATAGTAGTTAAATTTACACCCATCCGCGTTTGACATCCAACCTCTATTTTTTTTGCTTGTATTATATCCACCTCATCCCTCTTATACTTCATTTTATTTGCCAATTTTAGTTACATTTTTATAGGCTATTATTCATATCCTATTTATTATTTTCAACTTATTGCTTTTATCACTTTCTTTTATATTATATGTATTGCTCCTTGGGAATTATTTCCTCCATCACGTTCCCATAAGCATCTTTATGTCACTTTTGTTCTTCATTTACTGAGTATTAATCATTTTTTTAACATGGCTTTCCTGTCTATCTGGGTTCCTGGGTGATGGACCCCATTGCGTTCCACCACTGCTGTCTCACAGCGTGATGATTTCCGGGCTGTACTGTTGGAGCATGGATGTTTATTTATCTGCGTTCCAGCGCTGCATTCATCGCTCCAGACGTGATGACGCACTGGCTCTGCTCGCGAGGACCGCTGCGGTCTCTGCGAGCCAATAACAGGGCTTCTATAGGCGCGCATGCGCCGTAGTTTTGACGGCCAGTGCGCATGCGCTGTGACAACGGCATTTTCTTGTGCTTCCTATGGCACGATATGTCAGATATCACCCCCACTGCATTCCCCACTAGATCACCATGGAAATAACAGCATATGAGGTTTGCCATTGATAAGTTTCTGCACATGTTTTACAATCTAATAGATTCAGTTGTTTGGTAGGTGATTAGTTTCACCCTAATCAGGCTTAATTACTCTCCTTGTATGTATATATATTTATATATGGTGTGTTGGTGTCTGTATAACCACGCCTCTGAAGACATCCATTTGCGATGAAACATGTCAGGCAGGTTGACACCAGCACACTGAACGCTGCAGCCTATCGTTTCCTTGATGCATGCACTCTTGAATTTTAAATGTAAGTTACTACAATAAATTATTTTTTTGGTATTACGGGCTTCACTATTGGTCGCTTATGTTTCTCTCATTGAGCATGGCTGATCTGTTTACTGAGAGCCTGTACTATTGATGTGAATCCCTGGAGAAGTTATATCGGGTGTGAATGTCATCTGGATACTGCTGTTCCAAATCCTTGCGGTTGTATTGTGGAGCCCGACATGCTGGATAAGTCGTTGATTAAATTACACGTTTAGCTTGTTTTGCTTTCTGGTAAGCAGATTACGTTACCACGTGGTGTTGTGTGCTTCCACATCCATGCACTTCTACCGGTGACTGGAACCTTCCTCCCTTTACCTCTGACTCACTATTTTAACATCATCTATTTTAAGCGCCGCTCTTATAGATTTTTTTGGACTTTATGTTTGGTGATCAACAAACTCTGCTGGCTGCTTTTCCATTAAATAGCGCAGATATTTACATTTTATTTACTCTGTGGTATAAGCAAGGAAGCTGAGATTTCTGCAGTGTGTAAATGTGCTTTACTATACAAAGATGCTGTACATACAAAAACTATTACAATATTAGGAATACAATACAAGACTGACAGATATCTATAACAAACAAAATGCCTAGCACAGCTTATGGTCTATAACAGTACAAATACACTTAAAGGTTACTTTTCTTCTGTTACTGTCTGTTCGTGATCTCCATTGGCAACGATTCTCCCGGAGCATCAGGCAAGTTTCTTCTATCATGAGTGGCTTATGATGTTACGGCATGATGGTGTGTGTGTGTGTCTCTACTCACCCCTTTTATGTGTCAGGCTGTTTGCCTTAGTTACCAAACAACAGAAAACATGCCTGTTTACTGTAGCTGTAGAAACAATGGACTGTTGAAAATTGTATCTACGTACCCATTGTCTAATCGAGCCAACACCTGACAGTAATCTAATAGTCATTCTTTCAGTTTGAGAGCTGAAAAAACCCTCAAACAAGTAAATCTCTTTCTTGTGTACTGTAGCTATAGAGACAATAGCCTGTTGAAAACTGTAACAATACAACAATACCCATTGTATGCAGCATTTGTTTGAGAAAGTCTGTCTCTGTGACACCAGAATGCTATGAGTCTTATAGAAAAATTATATTTTGTATCAAACGCAACACATTCCACCCTTGATTTTTCTCTCAGACTACACACAAAATCTCTTCATTACTAAACTCATTCTAAACATTAATTTTCCTTGAATGCAACACCTCCCATGTCTGTCACTGAGAAGGTGTTTCAGTCTTTAACTAAAAAGTTAATTAGAAAGTCCATTCTAAAGTTCTTTAGAAACAAGTCCAGGCTTGTAATACATCAAAGGCCTTGCTCTCCACAGCTCTTTCGATCTTCCGTCATTCTTTCCATCATGTAACCACTTTTCTCTGGTCTTCCTATGGATCAAATCGGAGACAGCCTGTGGAGTGGAAAACAAAGCGGATTATCTGTTCCTTCTAATAATACATAAACAGTAGATCCAGGCCCTTCAGCTAAAATCTCTCCTCTAAGTGGCTTCTTGCCTGCATATCTGACTAACACTTTGCCCCCTGCCTGTACCCACTTCTGACCCTCCCAAAGAACATCAATAGGGAGGAGAGGAAATATACTGATATTTCCCAGAAGATCACTGCTGTTTATTTTGGAAGGTTTGCTGTTATGTAGCCTCACTTTCCACTCTTGCTGAGAAGTATCCACTAACCAGTCAGAGTCCCAGCCACTGTCTTGAAGCTCATCTGTCATTGCAAATGTTACTTCAAACCTTCCCGCCAGATTCCCTCTCATTCCTAGATAGGCTTCAGCTTCAGATACGTCAGTCTTGGTTTCTATGCCATGGGAAGCAGTAACATGGTATCTGTTAAGCCCTGTTCTTTCAGGAACCTTACATAAATACTGAATTCTGCACTCCAGCTGTTGAATCTGTGCCCCAGCCCCTACCATCCTCTCATATGGTGTGATTTGGATATTGGCCTAGAATTTAACAACATGACTGCCTGTGTGAGGACCCGATCCCACCCCCTTAGTGTATGTGTGGGTGTAAGTTTGCGTATCTGGTCCTTCAATAGCCCATTGTATCTTTCAATCAAACCAGCTGCCTGTGGATGGTATGGGATGTGGCACAACCAGTACACTCCAGAATCTTTGGTCCACTGCTGTACTGTTGATCCAGTGAAGTGTGAGCCGTTATCACTTTGGACCTGTTTGGGACAACCATAAGCAACGACAAGCTTCTGGAGCAGTTGAAGCATTGCGGCTTGATCTGCACGTTTGCAGGGATGAACAAGCATAAGTCCTGAATAGGTGTCCACTGCAGTGCAACAATATCTCAGTCCATTATTTCCCCGGGGCAGGGGACTGATGAAATCGATCTGCCAGATCTCTGCAGGCCTCTCACCCCTCTTAATCGACCAGGTGGAGTACTTTTGCAATGGCCATTGTTGCACTTCTCCAAACACTTACAGCTCCCTATTGCAGTCTTTATCATGTCCATGGATATAGGCAGTCCTCTCTGCTTTGCCCATTCATATGTTGCTTTCTGCCCCAAATGTCCAGATTGCTTGTGGGCCCAGTTGGCCAAGTTCATCAAGACAGAATCAATTGGCACAACTGCGTTCATTTTGGCGATTTCATCTGCAACTCTGTTATAGTTCTCAAAGTCTGGGACTAGGGGCACATGTGCATAAACATGCCCCACTTTTATGGTGCGGGAGTGAGCTTCCTTTTAGATGTAGTCCCAGACTTCCTTGCCTCCCCACACCACCTTTCCATGAATCATACATTCATTGGACTTCCACGTGGGCATCCAAGTTGTCAGTCCTTTAAAAACCGCCCAGCTGTCAGTGTAGATAGTGACATGGGAAGAAGGATCCTCCTGAAGAGTCATCACCACAGCTTTCAACTCTGCATACTGACTGGACCCTCCAATTCCGGTCCCCTGCAGGACTGTGTCTGTACTTGGGTTGTAGGCTGCTGCTGTCCAATTACGTCCAGACGAGGTGACTATGGCTGAACCATCAGTGAACCACGCTGACTCCTTCATGTCTTCTGACAGAGACTCAAAGGGTGGAGCCTCTTGAATTAGGGATGACTGCAGCACAGGAATTTCTTCTTCTGGCCGGGTGCTGGTAAAAGTGACAAGCCCAGCCAACTGTTTTGAAATGTCTCTAACATCCCCAGCTGCAATACCCCCTCTTTCTTGAAGGTACCACTTCCATTTCATCAGTGTCTGGTTCTGGGCTACAGCTGCCCTAGTGGTCAGTCCATTATCTCTCACCCATCCTGCTATTGGCAATGCAGTATGGATGGTGACTGTGTCCTTTCCTGTAATGGTCTCTACATGTTGAAGTGTTGTGTAGGCCCCAAACAGGTACTTCTCTAGGGGCGTGTATCTCTTCTGTGCTCCTGTCAGTTGTTTGGACCAAAATCCAATGGGTATTACTCTCAGTCCTTTCTTTTCATTTGGCTGCCAAAGATTCCAAGATATGGTACCATTCTGCTCGACTACATCCAGCTGAAATGGTACTCCTTATCTCACAGATCTTAATCCCTGATGCTGCAAAATAGCTTCTTTAGCAGCCAGGAATGCAGTCCGCTGCTCTGAACCCCATGAGAACTCAGTCTTTTTCCTGGTGACATTATATATAGGCCTCAGAATCAGTCCAAGATGTGGGATGAATGATCTCCAGAACCCCACAATTCCAATGAACTTCTGTGCCTCCTCTTTGGTAGTAGGGGGCGACAGAGCCTGGATAGTTTGCACAACTGTCTCTGGAATTTTCCTCTGCGGCAGTCCATATCATTCCCAGGAATTTCACTTCTGTGGCAGGTCCTTGGACTTTGTCTTTGTCGATAGCCCACCCTATGTTCTCCATGTGATGTATCAGCAGGTGCAGTGCTTCAGTTACATCTTCTTTTGTTCTAGAGATCATGATGTCATCAATGTAGTGGAACACAGCGACTTTCAAACTCAGGGTACTTAAATCTCAGGCAATCAGTCCATGACAAATCGTTGGAGAATGAACATAGTCTTCAGGAAGCACGGTGAAAGTGTACTGGCGGCCGTCCCACACCATAGCAAACTGGTCTTGACACTCTGGGTCTATTAAAATCGAAAAGAAAGCATTAGCCAGGTCTATCACAGCATGATATTCTCCTGCATCTTTAGCAATTTTCTCAACAATTGAGATCATATCTGGTACAGCTGACTTCAATTGAGGTGCCACTTTGTTTAGACCTCTGTAATCAACAGTCATTCTATATGTCCCATTGGGTTTCTTTACTGGGAACACTGGAGACGAGAAAGGACTTACAGCAGGTCTAAGGATCCCTACTCTCAAATATTCTTCAATGGTCTCCCCAATTTCTTTGTGGCCTCTAGGAAGTCTGTACTGCTTGAGACAAACTGGCTTCTCTGGTGGAGGAATGTAGACAGGGGTCCATTTCGCATGACCTCTGACCATAGCCTTCACCGCCCTAACCAGATACGCTTTATCAGGATACCTGAATGTGAATGTACCTCTTTCAGTCTGAATTGACTGACCTTGAAGTAGATCCATCCCAAGAATATTTTCGGTTAACTCTGATACCAAAACATTTGTCATAAATCCTGATCCCTTGCCAATAGCCAATTTCACCCGTATCCTAACTGCTGGTGTAGTTTGCCCTCCCAAACCTTCTACATAAATCAATTCTCCTTTGTGATGGGAAGGATTTCCTTGCAAAAGTGTAACTTCGGCTCCTCTATCAACTAAAGCCATTACATGTGTAGGAGAAGATGACTTCCCCCACCATACAGTGACAGGTGCATATGGGTGTCGGTCTCCTGCTGTCACTGCCCTCACGGCTATTACAGGAGACTCACCTTCCCTTCATAAAGGATAAGGAACCTCCCAATCCCCTTTTCTGATTCTCTCTAATTCCTCCCCAGGATAAAGGGGTTTGGGTTTGGGTTCATGTTCAATTTTGGGAATTGGTTTGGGGCTAATGCCGCGTACACACGGTCGGACTTTTCGTCTACAAAAGTCCGACAGCCTGTCCGACAGACTTCCGGCGGACTTTCGGCGGACTTGCAGCAGACTTTCTAACGAACGGACTTGCCTACACACGACCACACAAAAGTCCGACGGATTCGTACGTGATGACGTACACCGGACTAAAATAAGGAAGTTCATAGCCAGTAGCCAATAGCTGCCCTAGCATGGGTTTTTGTCCGTCGGACTAGCACACAGACGAGTGGATTTCGGGTCCGTCGTAGTTACGACGTAAAGATTTGAAGCATGTTTCAAATCTAAAGTCCGTCGGATTTGAGGCTGAAAAAGTCTGCTGAAAGTCCGGAGAAGCCCACACACGAACGGATTACCAGCCAGCTTTAGTCCGTCGGCGTCCGTTGGACTTTTGTAGACGAAAAGTCCGACCGTGTGTACGCGGCATAACAGGAGGGGTCTGTTCTGTTTCCTCT
This sequence comes from Aquarana catesbeiana, assembly GCF_042186555.1. Lineage (NCBI taxonomy): Eukaryota > Metazoa > Chordata > Amphibia > Anura > Ranidae > Aquarana > Aquarana catesbeiana. The sequence goes on along the minus strand of NC_133330.1, from coordinate 107,109,011 downwards.
AAGTATAGGCTGATGTTATGTTCACTAGGAGTAGTGTTTCTAAACCTGACAGTTTTCCCTACTAAATGTTTCCACCTCTTCAGCATTTCTGCAGTAGAAATGCCATCTATCTCATCTTTAGGTACTCCTGCCTTTAATAGGTTGATCCACATTTGTTTCCTAGAAATAACTAGCCTGGTTTTCTCTTCACCTCCTGTCTTCTCTACCCCATTCCATTTCTTCTCTGTTCTTTTCTGCTTGTATTCTTCCTGTCTGGCCTTGACCTTATCTACTGCCCTGACAGGTTTTGTTTTAGTCTCCTCTAGCTCCCCCAACTGGCTTAAAAGGGTTGTGGCTTCATGAATCTTGCTGTTTAATCCCAGGCCTCCCAACAAGGACAATAATGGAGCCCTGAGACTAAATGGCGCAGACTTAATCAGCTTAGAGCACAGAGCAGACGTAAAGGGTTCCATATCTGGACCCATCCATTCTGTAAACGTATTTAATATGGTTATACAACCCATCTCACATAACCTGGAAATACCCTCTCCTATTGATCTCCAGGTGTAGGACTAGCGTATACTCGGACTATTCCATCTCTCACGAGGTCTAACAGTGAAAAATTCACACTAAACTCTCTGGCTTTTCGCATTGCCTGACGCAATTGTGGATTATGGGTTAACACTCCTATAGTCACTGCTTCCTTACCTGACAAAACAACACTGTCCACCCCTTCATCCCAAAAGCGTAGGAGCCAACTCACTAGGGGTTCCTGAGACTTTTGTTTGTATTGTTTTGGCAGCTCATGGAGTTCAGTTTGTGTAAACTCCCGTACTTCTTCAAATTCAACATCTCTGGGGTTGCGATAATGCACCTCCCCATCTGCCTATCCTCTCTATCATGTTGCCGTTTCCTATGCTTAGTAATGAGAGGTCTGGCATACTTTTTCTTTCGCACTAGCAGATCATCATGTGAAATATCAAACTCTATCTCCTCATCCTCACTATCATTTGAGGAGAGCACATCCTTACAGTCCCAATTTTGGGATGTGACAATGGCACGTACCCTGGCTTTACTAACAGGTTTACGGCCCTTCCTTTTCCTTAAGGCATTAATTGATTTGGTCATGAGGGCTGCACACCGCTCTTGTAAATCATCAGCCCGACTAGCAGTTGAACGCACACACTCTGAAGCAACTGCTAGCTGGTCTTTTAATACCTTAACTTCTGCCTCTGCCTTCTCCCTTCTCTGTGATTCAGTGTAAATAGCATTAAGGAAATACCAGCCCACTGCGGACACTGTCCTCTTCTCTTTTTTACTTAAATCCAACCCCTTAAGGCTAAAATCTACAAAATGATCTGAGACTTTATCACCCCAAGTCAGGTTCAAGGGAGAAGCATACTTCACAAACTCTTTAGCAAGAGGCTCCCACTCATTGTCTCTGGCCCAGATAGGTAAGCTGCACACTTCCTTCTGGCCACCAGAACCCTCTGCAGCCTTGCTTTTCCTAAACAGCTTACACAGCATTTTACCTAGCACAAGCTACACAACACACTACAGAAAAACAGGTCTGCTTCAATTGAACTATAGCACAGATCCGGGATGAGCCCCCAAATGTTTTGCTTGCGTCTATCTAGCAAAGTTACTATGTGGTATAAGCAAGGAAGCTGAGATTTCTGCAGTGTGTAAATGTGCTTTACTATACAAAGATGCTGTACATACAAAAACTATTACAATATTAGGAATACAATACAAGACTGACAGATATCTATAACAAACAAAATGCCTAGCACAGCTTATGGTCTATAACAGTACAAATACACTTAAAGGTTACTTATCTTCTGTTACTATATGTTCGTGATCTCCATTGGCAACGATTCTCCTGGAGCTTCAGGCAAGTTTCTTCTATCATGAGTGGCTCCTGATGTTAAAGCATGATGGTGTGTGTGTGTGTGTGTCTCGACTCACCCCTTTTATGTGTCAGGCTGTTTGCCTTAGTTACCAAACAACAGAAAACATGCCTGTTTACTGTAGCTGTAGAAACAATGGACTGTTGAAAACTGTATCTACGTACCCATTGTCTAATCAAGCCAACCCCTGACAGTAATCTAATAGTCATTCTTTCAGTTTGAGAGCTGAAAAAACCCTCAAACAAGTAAATCTCTTTCTTGTGTACTGTAGCTATAGAGACAATAGCCTGTTGAAAACTGTAACAATACAACAATACCCATTGTATCCAGCATTTGTTTGAGAAAGTCTGTCTCTGTGACACCAGAATGCTACGAGTCTTATAGAAAAATTATATTTTATATCAAACGCAACACAAGTTTTTTAAGGGAAAGAAGTAGAATGTTATGCAATGGCCAAGTCAATCACCTGACCTGAATCTGATTGAGCATGCATTTCACTTGCTGAAGACAAAACTGAGGGGAAAATGCCCCAAGAACAAGCAGGAACTGAAGACAGTTGCAGTAGAGGCCTGGCAGAGCATCACCAGGGATGAAACCCAGCGTCTGGTGATGTCTATGCGTTCCAGACTTCAGGCTGTAATTGACTGCAAAGGATTTGTAACCAAGTATTAAAAAGTGAAAGTTTGATGGATGATTGTTAATCTGTCCCATTACTTTTGGTCCCTTAAAAAGTGGGAGGCACATATACAAACTGTTGTAATTCCTACAACGTTCACCTGATTTGGATGTAAATACCCTCAAATTAAAGCTGAAAGTCTGCAGTTAAAGCACATCTTGTTCATTTAATTTCAAATCCATTGTGGTGGTGTATAGAGGCAAAAAAGATTAGAATTGTGTCGATGTCCCAATATTTATGGACCTGACTGTATAATTACAAGAAATCTTGACATAGACTACAGTACATACATCATCACATTGAATAATTTGTTTGTCATGGTGCCAAATATCAGGTGGGGGTAAAACTAAGATTTTTCCATTGTAAGGTCAAGGGATTAGGAATTCAGATATTTTACAACAGGAGGAAGGTAGCAAATCAAGTGCACGTTTCACCTTCAATCAACCATCTGCCCCATACCTTCTCATACTTAAGGGGACATCCTCTGTGTGTGTGTGTAGATCAGTTTCTTATATGGGAGAGTGTCATTGATCTCTTTTTTCCAACTCTGTATCAAAGGGGGTAAGGCCTGCATCCATGTGCCGGCCACTGCCTTAGTAGCAACAAATAGCGTCTCGTGTAGAAAGGTACCCAAGGACTTGTCAATGTCTAAGTCCGGCAGTAGACCGAGCAGGCATAGCTTTGGCTCTAGGGTGACAGGTGAGCCCATTTGATCCCGTCTTCCATCTAGTCTTGGCTGTATAGGCTAGAGCTGTGGTGCTAGGGAGGCGGATGGCAGAGTAGAGGGTGGAGATTAGTTTAGATGGCTCTGTACCTAGTACTGTCTCCAGTTAGAAGGGGTGTTTAAGGATGGGTTGAAGCCTGTGAACTGGGATTGTATGGCGTGGCGGAGCTGGAGATATCGAAATAGGAGGTGATTAGGAAGGGTGAATTCATCCTTTAATGTTTGGAACATTTTGATTCCGGTAAGTAGAATGGTGAGTGATGAATACTGCTGCAGCTTCAATGTGAGATACACACAATACAACAATATCAAAACGGTAAGCTGCGCTGCATGAGGTTTTCAAAGTGTGGTAACTTATATTCCCATACAATAGGTGTCCCTATCAGATGGGGGAAATGATCACTCTCATTCAGATAGTAGAAGAGACTAACGTACGTGTGTCCAAAATATCACCATATAAGCTGAAACAATTGGACATAAGTAACAATAAGATTAATAAAATAACACAATAAAAAAACAAGCTGAGAGTCCTCTGAAGGGTCCACACCAAACTGTAATTTTCAATGTCTGCAAATATACAAAGTGTGTAAGTGCAATTTTGTTTTTTAGATTATTAAATGTTGGTTGACCGTCGGCCACATAGGGATAATTCCAGCTGAGGAGAGGTGATATCAGGCTGACAAGTGCAGAGACTCTGGCTGGGGCATAAGCCACAGGCGAATGCAATCTCCCTAAAAAGATATCAACACATCTGGTAAGCGGCAGTAGTTTCTCTTTTGGAGGAATCTTTCTATCCCAAACCTATCACTACTTCTTGGGTGTTTTTCGTTTGAAGTCACCAATAAACAGTGAACTGAGGAAATCTTATACTATTGGGAATATCACTTTAGTGATCATAAGTTTTATCCCTATTGTGGGGTCACCAGTATGGTATTTGTATATTGAAATCATATACCCTCTCAAGCATCTCTTCTCCAGAGAGAATAATTTCAGTGCTTGCAACCTTTCCTCATATCTAATATCCTCCAGACCCTTTATTAGCTTTGTTGCCCTTCTATGTACTCGCTCCATTTCCAGTACATCCTTCCTGAGGACTGGTGCCTAGAACTGGACAGCATACTCTAGGTGCGGCCGACCAGAGTCTTGTAGAGCCGGAGAATTATCGTTTTATCTCTGTGGTTGATCCCCTTTTTAATGCATGCTAATATTCTGTTTCCTTAGTTAGCAGCAGCTTGGCATTGCATGCCATTGCTGAGCCTATCATCTACTAGGACCCCCAGGTCCTTTTCCATCCTAGATTCCCTCAGAGGTTCTCCCCCCAATGTATAGATTGCATTGATATTTTTGCCACCCAAATGCATTATTTATACATTTTTCTACATTGAACCTCATTTGCCATGTAGTTGCCCACCCCATTAATTTGTTCAGATCTTTTTGCAAGGTTTCCACATCCTGCGGAAACATTATTGCCCTGCTTAGCTTAGTATCGTCCGCAAATACAGAGATTGAACTGTTTACCCCATCCTCCAGGTCGTTTATGAAAAAATTAAGTAGGATTGGTATCAGCACAGAACCCTGGGGGACCCCCCTACCCACCCCTGACCATTCCGAGTACTCCCCATTTATCACCACCCTCTGAACTCGCCTTTGTAGCCAGGTTTCAATCCATGTACTCACCCTATGGTTCATTTCAACAGACCTTATTTTGTACAGTAAACGTTTATGGGGAACTGTGTCAAATGCTTTTGCAAAATCCAGGTACACCACGTCTACGGTCCTTCCTTTATCTAGATGGCAGCTCACCTCCTCATAGAAGGTTAATAGATTGGTTTGGCAAGAACGATTCTTCATGAATCCATACTGATTACGGCTAATGATACCGTTATCATTACTAAAATCTTGTATATAGTATCTTATCATCCCCTCCAAGAGTTTACATACTATTGATGTTAGGCTAACTGGTCTGTAATTCCCAGGGATGTATTTTGGGCCCTTTTTAAATACTGGTGCTACATTGGCTTTTCTCCAATCAGCTGGTACCATTCCAGTCGGTAGACTATCAGTAAAAATTAGGAACAATGGTCTGGCAATTACTTGACTGAGTTCCCTAAGTACCCTCGGGTGCAAGCCATCTGGTCCCAGTGATTTATAAATGTTAAGTTTCCCAAGTTTCCCACATCCTACTATATCCTAAGACACAAACCCTCTATCCACCATGAGCTCCCTGAAGTTCCTAACGTGGAATGTTAGGGCCATGCGCAATAAGATCAAGCGCACAGCCACATTAACATTCCTCAAATCTCAGCGTGCTGATATCATCATGCTGGTCGAAACCCATATCACAGGCCACCTGCAATCCTCCCTAAAAAAGCCATGGGTCGGATGGGCTTATCATGTCCTACTCCAGACAGACCAGCAGGGAAGATATGTATTTTTACACGCCACTATTAACGGATCTCCCATCTTAATACTAGCTTGCTATGTGCCTCCCCCATACAACTCAAATGTGGTTAAGGAGGGCCTTACCTTTATGTCTCAATATGCCACGGTACCAGCGGTATGGATAGGGGACTTTAACATGACCCTAATCCCTGCACTGGACTGAATGAACACATTAGATCCCGCTCTGGATCCCCCCGCACATACCAGACTGCATCGCATGCTAACTGACTTTGCTCTGGTAGACACTTGGAGGCACAAACACCCGACTACTAAAGCCTTCTCGTGTTTCTCAGCAAGTCAAAATACAATGTCACGCATTGACTTTATCTTACTTTCATTGACCCTGATACTGAAACTGGGGGATGTAGGATTCATACCTAGAATTCTGTCGGATCACGCCCCCTACTGGATTACGATCCAGCTATTGATCGACTTGGAGGCTAAATCCATTTTGGCTGACAGCCCTGCAGGATCAAGATGACATACCTGTGAAGCATGATTAGGTGAAAACGATAATGGAACTTTTATTTCCCTCCATTATCCAACATAAAAGAAGAAGTTTTGATATATACTCATGCTTCCACAAAGGATCTCTTATACAATGGTGACACCTAAAGGTGAAAGTCGGTATAATATATTTTGTTTCTTTACACAGGTTTTGGAGTATGTGTGTGTATCAATGCTGACTTCCAGCTTATTTCTCTGGGTGTCCACCTTTATACTTGATATTGGACCACATGTTGATTTAAATGCAATACGTGGATATTTGGAGAAAGTGGTCAATTAAAAGGTTAAGATCAAAACATATTTGCCTATGAACGTTCAGGGAAGCATTAATAGCATTAATCGGATTGACTTGCAATCCCTACTAGAATGTTAATAATTAATATAGTTCTGTAGAATATCAGATGTATAATGATGCCTTGTTTGCATACCTATGACGGGAACTTGAGATTACCCTATAGGGAACGACCACATGATAATACTGCTCACAATAGTTACATAATTAATGTTATTTTATTTAGTTTAGAACTACAGACACACGCCTGCTTTTACAGGAGTTAACCACATTAGGGGGCGTCTGAATGTCCTGGTGTGGATTTGGTGAAGAAATGGTACAGGGCTATTGCTGTGCGCCATGGCTCCACAACGTTACAAACTTAAATTAAGCTCATGATACTGTCCAACGGCTGAAGGGAGTATATGATTCATCCTATCTATATATGATATAAAATGAGTCGCGGGAGTTCACACTCACTTTAGTACTTAAACCAAGCTATTTGATCAGGTTTTGAGGTACAGTTACCCCCTGATCCCCTAAAGTGACTACCTCTAATTGCTCCCACCATTGGATGTGGGTTGGTATTTACCAACCCACATCCACCACATTTTTCTCCTTAGGCTAACACCTGGAGACGAGTTTAATACTTCTCATTACTAGTAACACTCATCTAGTGGGTTACTAAAACTTCTTTTTCCTCCTCATCACTTTTTCTTTTTTCTTTCCTTCGCTATTTTTGTTTATATATATTTTTTTTTTATTTTAACATCAGAATATTCATGGTTGTTTCGTAAACAATAAATAATAACCTCTAATAAACCAAAATGTCATATTCAAAAATTAATAAGCATTCTTTTGTAATATCTCACAATGTCAGGGGCCTGAATACACCAGAAAAAAGAGTATTGTTACTTCGAGAACTAAATAAAGCCAAACCAGTGGTGGTGTTTCTCCAGGAAACTGATTTTAAGACAGGTAATATAGTAGTATTCCTAAATTACAAGACAAACATTACCCACAAGTATTCCATGCAACCAATCCTACATCTAAATCCAAGGGAGTTTCCATTTTATTACACAAGAATTCAGAAATAGTTGTCTTGCAACAACTGATAGACACAGAGGGGAGATACATCTTCCTCAAGGGAAATTGAGCGGGAATTCCAATTACGTTGGCTAATGTGTACTTTCCTAATTCTGTGCAAATCACGTTTTGCCAACAAGTAATTGACGAATTAAAAAGCTTCGCGATGGGCTGTATTGTATTTGGGGGGGACCTCAATCTAGCACTCAATCCTTTACAAGACACATCGGATGGCAAATCTAGTGTGCCATACAAAAAACTAAGGAGAATAAAAACACTCCTTGCCTCACTCACATTAATAGACTCATGGCGTTCATGCAATCCATCAGGAAAAGACTATACTTACTTTTCAACACTACATAACAAATTTACATGTATTGATTATATCTTTATTTCACAAAGAGATTTACCACTCTTACATTAAGCCGATATTGGAATAAAGACTCTTTCGGACCACGCACCCATATCAATGACTCTACATAAAAAGGCCAAAAGGCCCAGAACAACAATCTGGAGGTTAAATCCTTCCCTGCTCACTGATATGGCATATACAAATAAAATAGTAGAAACAATTAAATATTATTTTAAAGAAAACGAATCAGAAGACATATCACCTATGAATATATGGGAAGCTCACAAATGCGTGGTCCGAGGGGAATTTATTAGATTAGAGGCTGCAAAAAAGAGAGAAACAGAAAAAGTACTCTTGGTTCTAACACAGGCCATAAGAGATATGGAGCCTAAACAAAAACAATCATTAGCGATTGAAGCAGCCACTGCTCTACTTGAATTAAGGAAAAAACTACAGTCCATTTTGAACCTCAAAGCCCAAAAGATCCTTTTTTCGAGAAAAGGGTTCTTTTACGAACATGGAGACAAATCAGGCAAATTTCTAGCAAAGGCATTGAAGGAAACCTTACTATCTACAAACATAATGGCCATTAAAAGACAAAATCAAATAACTAATGATACACAAAAGATTGCTCAGCTATTTCAAGAATATTATACAGATTTGTACAACCTATCCTCCGCACATAAACCTAAAGACCTTATAGGACCAAAAGCAGAAATAATTCACAAGTTCCTTATAGACAGTGGCCTACCCATTCTAAAAGACATAGAGACACAAACATTAGAAGAACCGATAACAAAAACAGAAATGACTGAAGCCAATAAACCCCTCAGATTGGGGAAAAGCCCGGGCCCAGACGGCCTCACTGCCCATTATTACAAAACTTTCTCCGATATTTTGATACCACACCTCCTTAAAACATTGAATTCCCTAGGGAACCCACAGGCTATTTCTGAAGACTTTTTGAGAGCTCACGTAACAGTGCTGCCCAAACAAAACAAAGATCCTACAGACTGTGCCAATTACAGACCAATTTCCTTACTGAACCTAGATCTGAAAATACACACAAAAATACTAGCAAATCGACTAAGACCATTACTAAATCAAATAATAGGACCTAAACAGGTGGGATTCATGCCTGGGAGAGAAGCCAAAGATAATGTGATCAAGGCCATGAATCTCATACACAAAACACACATAGATAAACTCGAAGGCATGATCTTATCAACCGATGCAGAGAAGGCCTTTGACCGGGTGTCGTGGGACTTCTTATTTGCCGTGTGCTCACATATAGGACTAAAAACAAATATGTTAACTTGGATAAAGACACTATACCAAAACCCAACAGCCCAAATTAAAATAATTGGAACATTATCTGACAAAGTAAGGATTCAAAATGGGACAAGACAGGGAGGCCCATTGTCACCCCTACTATTCATTCTCACCTTGGAACCACTAATTTGCATTGTAAACAAACTACCCGATATTCATGGTTTCAATATCAAAAACAAAACATACAAATGTGCAGCATACGCTGACGACTTACTATTTTTCATATCCCAACCACATATCACCATGCCTAACCTATGTAACGTATTCTCCCAATATAGCTATATGTCAAACTTCAAAATTAATTACAAAAAATCTGAGGCACTGAATCTGACACTTCTAGAAACCACATTAAACAACACAAAAAACAACTGCAAATTTAAATGGGAAACAACATCTCTCACATATTTAGGAATACAATTAACTCCAAAATTAGATTTGATGTATAAAGCCAATTTTCAACCACTCTTACAAAAGATTACCAAAGACCTAGAGAAATGGACATTGAAATATTTTTCATGGTTCGGTAGGGCAGCCATAATTAAAATGACAGTCTTACCCAGAATACTATACTTTTTCCAAACAATACCCATATTACTACCTTCAAGCTTCTTTAAATCCTTACACACTCTGTTAAGAAAATTCCTTTGGGCCACCATAAAACCCAGAATTAGTCTAAACCTATTAACTGTGAATAAACAAAATGGAGGCATGGGTTTTTCTAATTTTAAAAATTATTATCTAGCCACACACCTAACTAAAATCATAGATTGGACATGCCACAAAGAGAATAAGGATTGGGTGGGATTGGAGAATAACATAGGACCTATTCCGATATCACATACACCATGGATACCTTGGAACCTATGCCCCAAACAACTGAAACAACGTCCTCTCATAGGGGCCACCTTAAAAAATTTACAAACAATCAATCAAAGGCATTTCCTCACCTCATCACTAGGACCACTAACCCCCCTGACAACAAATCCCGATTTCCTACCGGGAATGGATGGTTCCATCCAATCGCTTTACAACAGAAACACACCACTTCTAGTAGCACACTGTTTAAAGAATAATAAAATCAAACCCCTATCAGAATTACAAAAAGAAATAGGACAAACACCTCTACAACTCAGGGAATACCAACAAATACATGAATTCATTATGAATATTTAAAAACAAAAACATTTTCATAGACCACTAACACCCTTCGAAACTATATGCCTTTCAGCTTCTACAACTACTAAGAATATCTCCTTAACATATACATGGTTGCAGCCCAGCAATTTACAGAAACCTGATAGACACAAAACCTTCTGGGAATCAACTCTAAATAAATCCTTTAGATCATGGCTACAAGCATGTGTGTTCGTACACAAATGTGCAATCAGTGTAATGCCCCGTAGACACGATCGGACATTGATCGGACATTCCGACAACAAAATCCATGGATTTTTTCCGACAGATGTTGGCTCAAACTTGTTTTGCGTACACATGGTCGCACAAAGTTGTCGGAATTTCCGATTGCCAAGAACGCGGTGACGTACACCACGTACGATGAGACTAGAAAAGGCCAGTTCAGAACCAAGCGCGGCACCCTTTGGGCTCCTTTTGCTAATCTCGTGTTAGTAAAAGTTTGGTGAGAGACGAGTCACGCTTTTTCAGACTCGTGGTTTTCATATCGTTTTCTGCTGTTCAGTTTGTGCTTGTGGGTTTGTATCTGCTCTTCAGTACGTGCAGTCAGTTTGTATTGTACTATTCAGTGCGATCTTGTCTGCTCATTACTGTTTTTCAGGTCGCTCTTCACAGGCCTTGCTGTTCCTCAGTGCGTTCTGTTACTTCGTTCTGAGCAGCCGACCGTTTTCTAGTCATGTTGCGTATACGTACTCCTCGTAGAGTTCGTGCTGTGCGAGGGCTTGGTGTTGGGGTCCTTACCTTGACACAAGTCCAGTTCATGAACAGGGTGGGGAGGAGTTCATGGAGCAAGAATTGGTTGCTTCAGCATGACCAGTTCTGTCACATGCCTTTGCTCCGTGAGATCCGTGAGAATAATCCTGATGATTTCAGAAACTTTCTCCGGATGACGGACCCCGTATTTCACTGTTTTTTGGCTTTGCTGACCCCTTATATTAGCAGACAGGATACCTGCATGAGGCAAGCCATCACTCCGGAGCAGAGGCTCGTCGCCACCCTGCGGTACTTGGCGACGGAGAGAAGCCTGCAGGACTTGAAGTTCTCGACAGGAATCTCCCCCCAGGCTCTGGGAATCATTATCCCAGAGACCTGTTCTGCCATCATCCAGGTCCTGCAGAAGGAGTATATGAAGGTAAGTTTTTTATCCTTTAATATCACATTTTATTGTATTTAATGTTTGCTAATATATTGTATTTCTTTCCTCATTCCCTAATTACCATGATTGTAATATGCTGTGAATGTCCCTTTTGTCCTCATGCATGCTGGATTTTTCTGTAATTATTTTTTTGTCCTTCATACATATCTGCCTTCACTTACCTCCCCAGCATGGTCTCCTGGCCCTATATTCACCTCATGTAGTCACTTAATAATGTATTTTATCAGCTCCATAGTAGTGCTTTACCCCAAACACCCCCTAAAATGTTTTAAAATGTGATTTGTGCTTTAAATTCAGTCAGAGTGCCAGAGGCTTTTTTTGGGGGGTCCCCAAATCATTTTTAACCCTCCCTCCCCCCAACTGCTAAGTCAGCTGATACCAATTCTCTATCTATCCTCAATCATCTATCTGCTGACTTTGCCAAACCCATACACACTATACCCATCTCTTTTGTGGTCAGGTTTATGGATGAATTCCCCAAAGTATGTAGTGCAAGGCCTGCCTGTATACTTTCAAATGGTACTGTTTCAAGTTTCTGTATACTATTATTATCTTGATAGGTAATAGCAGAATGTCCAAATGTGCTCAAATGTGTACAATGTGTATTTATAGCTTTGTATTATGACACTTCTTACTTGTCCAGTGGGCTGCCAATAGTGTAACTAAGGAGGGGCTGTTCAAAGTAATACCCATTATTTAGGCATTCATCTCTCAATGAAGTGGAGAGGGTTACCTGTCCAAGAGTCCCCCCCCTATAATGTTAGAAATGGCCCATGAGAGGGGGGGGGATCTGATAGGTGTACCTTATACTTTGGTCTTTACAAACTCCCTCAAATAAATGTTATCTTGATGTTGGCCAAGAATGTTTGTGTCTAATCTGCTTTCCCTGTTTATGTGCAAAATGACTACATTTTTTTTTGTTTGACTTCACAGTTTCCTTCCACGCCACAGGAATGGCAGACTGTGGCCTCCCACTTTTGCCCAGCGGTGGGACTTTCCTAACTGCGGAGGGGCAATTTATGGGAAACACGTCCACATTCTCCCACCACCCAACTCGGGGTCGTACTATTATAATTATAAGGAGTTCAATAGTATTGTGATGTTGGCGGTGGTGTCGGCTACTTATGAGTTCCTGTATGTGGACGTGGGGAAGAATGGCCGGATGTCCGATGGTGGAGTCATCACCCAGACGGAGTTCTACAGGCATCTCCAGAATGGCAGCTTGGACTTGCCACCTCCAGAAGACAATGTGGAAGGACTCCCATTCATCTTCGTTGCGGATGAAGTGTTTGCGCTGGGGGACCATCTTATGCGGCCATTCCCGATGAGGACCCTCACCCCGGACCAGAGGGTTTTTAATAACCGGCTGGCCAGAGCCAGAAGAGTGGTGGAGAACACGTTTGGAATCATGGCCAGCCGGTTCCACTAATTTCTTACACCCATACATATGGCGGAGTACAAACTGAATCATATAATCCTGGCGTGCTGTGTTCTACACAACTTTTTATGGCAACATTCTGCCAACTATGCTGGCTCAGTTGGGCCTGAGGCTGGAATTCAAAATGAAACAACCCTGGCGGGGCTTGAAAGTGGCCGTCCTGGCTTGCCCCTCCTGAGTGCCCGTGATGTCCGACTAAGATACCTTGAATACTTTGCGGGTAAGGGGGCTATCAATATGCCAGACAATGTCTGAAGCCTTTTTCAAATAAAAAAAAAACTACTGAAATCTTTGGTGACATTTACTGCTTGTGTTTGTTTTAACTGACCCTGACAGAAATGTGGTGAGTCCTGAAACTGGCGTGATTGTGTAACCTTACAAAGCACTGTTGGGTGTTATTTACTAAAGGCAAAGACACTTTGCACTTCAAGTGCACTTGAAACTGCACTTGTAGTGCAAAGTGGATTTGCCCTTAGGAAATAACACCCATTGTCACAGAAAACACCAATTAGAGCACCACAAAAGTGTTGGAGCGTTGAAACAATAATCCACACATTCTTGATTAGCAATCTTTTTAATACCAGCACAATCACATGTGCATTTAGAAAAGGTTTTTAAAACAAACCAACATGTTTGTTGTATAACAATTTTTGGTGTCACATTAGAAAAAGTAGAAATGTCCATTTAAGATAAAACAGGCATGTTTAAAACCAACAAGAAAGACACAAATCTTGAACTTACATTTGGTAGAACTTGAAGGCAATATCAGACATGAGTATTTACAAACTGTGTTTGATATTGCGTTCAGATGGGGTGAAGTCACCCCAGGAAAAGCCAAATTTACAAATGTCAACATGTGCTACCTGCCATCACAGGGGATCAAGGGACATGTTTTGGGGGTGCAACCCCTTCCTCACAGCTACTTTATTATTGAGGAAGGTGTTGCACCTCCAAAACGCGTCCATTGATCTCCCGTGATGGCAGATAGCACATGTTGACACACTGTGTGCATCTTCAAAATTTGACTTTTCTCAAATTTGTCAAAAAATGTCAAAAATTTTTAGCACACGAAAAACCAAAGGAATTGGAGGGGTTTTAAACTCTCCCTAAAACATCAATGATGTTCTTCATTTTTTGAAGAACATCATTGATGTTTTTCTTGATGTTTTCCAAGTCCCTATTACACCCCATAATCTCCCCGATCAGGATCTCTGCACTTTCCGAGGTGAAAGGATCTGAATCCACAACATCACGATCACCTAAAAAGATAGAAACCAAAAAACACCATGTATTATAAATATGCCGGCATCCATCTCTTACCTGAGCCTGTGGTTGTAGACACTCACCTGTTGTGGTGCCAATTTCCACCACGTCTTCCTCCTCCTGCTCTGCTTGGCTTGGGTGGATTTCCCCTTCTTCCAGAGGTGGGGGGTCTCTGGTCTCCTCGGATGAGGGGTGTCCTCCGAGTCTTTTATCCCCTATGTAAAAAAAATAGGTATACTTAGCACACAGATATTTGATGGCAGAACAATAAATATGAAACATTGCTTGGAAGTGGGGTACAATTGTCTGTTTTGGCAGAGTTCCAAGATGTTGCATTTTTCTTGTCCTTTGTCAAGCTTCAATACTTACCTGTTTTGTACAAGCTTCACAGATGGAGACACCCCTATAGTATACACTGGAGCATCTGTGTGGGACCCCTAATAAAAAGGGTGTTCTTGTGTCCCACACTAGTGCTCCAGCGTCCAGATGTGTAAACAGCTGCTGAGTGTCCTCTCCTTACACAGAATCTAGTTTGCATTTCATTCTAGTAACAAACCCATCTACACAACCAAATTAGTTTCAGACAAGTAGGCCCTAAAAAATGTGGGCAAATGCATATGGCCAAAACAATCTTGTTTTATAGGCCGAACGAACAATGTTTTATACGAACGAATAATGTGCCCATGAACATGAAAGTTGCCTTTTGAAACTGGATAACAGTTAAGAAAAGCACATGGAGCAGCACAAACGTAATAAACATAAAGAATAGGAACAAAGGACAACTACTTACTTTTTTGCAGCACTCTCCGGATATTTCTGTACTGCTTGTGCTCTCTTAATTTCAGGTCCGACCACCGCTTCCTGAGCTGATCTTTCGATCGTCGTACCCCGAAATTCCAGTGCAGACTCTTGACCACTTTCGCCATGATCTTGGCCTTTCTGACATTGGGGTTGGGGTAAGGTCCATACTTCCCCTCATAGTCGGCCCTCTTCAGGATGTCCACCATCTCCAACATCTCCCCAAAGGACATATTCGATGCCTTAAATCTTCTCCTTCTGGATCCAGATGTTTCTGCCTCCGGGCTTTCCTCCCCCTCCTCCTCATTGCTGTAATTAGCACGCACCTGCTGTGTCTCCGCCATGTGCTCTTCCCCCACTGCGCCGAACGAGAAGGGGCAGGGAATAGACTAGAAAGAACGTCAGGGGCGGGCGGAGTTACACGCATGCGCAGTGTCTATAAAGTGTAACACGCGTGCGTAGTACTACGATCTGTGAGCGGAGGAAGAAGTATCGGAGGCGCCGACCGTGATAACGAAGGTAAGAGCAAAACTTGGGCCTATACTGCTTCTAGATTGAGGCCTATATTGTAACAAGATTAGGAGAGTTTTGCCTGACATTAGGGTTTGTCTTGTGTTGTGTCTTGCAGATAAAATGGATGGCTTCAATGACCACAACTTCCTCCCCCTGTTCATAGACAAATACAGGGAGCTGCCCTGTCTGTGGCAGGTGAAACATCCACATTACAATAATAAACAAAAGAGGCAGGCAGCACTGGAGAAACTGCTGAAGTTGGTGAAGCCGGTGGTCCCCACAGCAAACATCCCCTATTTAAAAGCCAAAATTGGTGGCCTGAGGAGCACTTATCTTAGGGAGTACAAGAAGGTCACGGATTTCCAGAGATCCGGAGCTGCAGCAGATGACATTTATGTCCCCAGACTGTGGTACTATGAGAGACTGCGATTTCTGTCAGACCAGACTGAAGTCAGGAAATCACTCTCAACCCTTCCTTCCACTCTTCCTTCCACCCCAGCTGAGGCTTCTGATGTCCAACCTGGGACTTCCAGCCAGGAAGAAGTGGAGGAGCCCAGATGGAGTCAGGTATAGCATTCTTATACAGATTTCTGGTCAATAAAGAAATTATGTTTAATACCCTGTTGGTAGATGTTATTATTGATCACTAATTGCTGATTTAATACAGTTTTTTACATATCAATAGACAGTAGTGGGCAAAAATAATTGGGACAAGAATGAAAAATTCTGGGCTCAGAAGGATAGTCTGTTATATTTGTTAACATTCAATTTGCAACAGTCAAGAGATGAAAATTGTGTGTGATTGATGAATAAAAAACTAAAACTATGTTCCTTTTTCATACACAGGAAGACCTCAGCCAGGACGAGGCTCTGGAATGTGGTACACAGGAGGAGGCTGTGGAATGTGGCAGCCAGAAGGAGGCGGGGGTTAGTGGCAGCCAGGAGGAGGTGGGGCTAAGTTGCAGCCAGGAGAAGCCTGGGCCCAGTAGGAGCCTGACAGAACCGCAGGTTCCTCCCCTCCACCTTCCAACCAAAAGACCCAGGAAGGGGAGTCACGTGCAGGATTCAGCGCTCAGGCTCATTCAGGAGGCTTCTGCATCCCTCAGAGCCTTACCCACTCCTGAAGTGGACTTTGCCTGCATGGCTGTCACCAAACTGAAGGGCATGGAGAAGGGTCAATGCCAGCTGTGTGAGAAACTTCTTTATAAAGTCCTAACTAAGGGGGTGAGTGGCGAAATCACACCCAATACCGACGTGATTGAGTTGGACCATCCTCCTCCTCCTCCTGCCACAACTACACCACCACAGCCACAGCGTGGAAGGAAGTGTGGAAGGAAGACCAGAGAGTGATGGCCCTGGGTTCAGTCTGGTCTGACAAAAGATGCAGTCTCTTGTATGATCACAGCCTGGGAACATACATGTCATCTGCTGCTTTCATGATCTCTTGGACTTCTGGACCAGACTGCACTCCCTTAGATATGGACTCCTCAGGCCACCAATTTTGCAGTAAAATAATTGATGTGTGCCCTGGGGGCCAAAGGCTTCGCCAATTTCTGCTGTTTCTCCAGCGTTGCCTCCCTCTTTGTTTGGTTCTGAGCCCTTAATAAAGGAATTTTTGGTTCAATTAGACTCGCCTATGTGTGTTTTCTTTCAAAAAGGACAGTTTGTTTGTGAGGAGGCAGGTACATTTCAAAACTACAATGTGATATTAACAAGGGACACCAACACCAAGCAACCTCCTTGAGATTAAATAATACAAGATAATAATGGTGTTGTGGTAACTTGACACACAAAACACACACAAAAATATTATGGAGTAAAACCCCAAAAAACTTAAAAAATACATCAGCCTTGAAAAAAATACAAACCCC
This sequence comes from Aquarana catesbeiana, assembly GCF_042186555.1. NCBI lineage: Eukaryota > Metazoa > Chordata > Amphibia > Anura > Ranidae > Aquarana > Aquarana catesbeiana. Next base: position 107,091,502 of record NC_133330.1, on the reverse strand, counting down.
CCCCCCAAAAAAAATCAGCCTTGAAAAAAATACAAAACAAAAATAAAACAACAAAAAAGAAATTTGGTCAGATGTGACAAATCAAAATATATTGAGGGAATCACGATAAATAATAAAGAAAGAAGTTTGTGAGAAGTCTGTGTGAATATGAGCAGCACAACTACTTCATTCTTCTCACATTATAAAGAAGAGAGTGCGCTGTATTAAAACATTACAGCGTGATGAAAGTGCTGTATCCATTACGAACGCTAATTTTACCAGTCTCAGAATTTCTTCTGAGCATGCGTGGCACTTTGTGCGTCAGAATTGGCCACACACGGTCGGAATTGACACGATCGGATTTTGTTGTTGGAAAATTTTATAGCCTGCTCTCAAACTTTGTGTGTCGGAAAATCCGATGGAAAATGTCCGATGGAGCCCACACACGGTAGGAATTTCCGACAACACGCTCCGATCGCACATTTTCCGCCTGAAAATCCAACCGTGCGTACGGGGCATAAGACTGCAAGAAACCTTAAAATCGGTACATAACACCAAATAAATTACACAGATGGTTTTCGATAATACCTGGGGATTGTTGGCGCTGCAACCAGGAAGAAGGCAGTAGATACCATATCTTGTGGGAATGTAGCCTGATTAAACCCTTTTGGAATCAAGTAATCAAGATCATAAAACATATTACAAAAACAAAAATTCATCTAGACGATGCTTGCTGCCTCATAAATATTACCAATTGCACTCTGAGAAAATATAAAAACTCTTTGACCAGATTCTTAATCACATCAGCCAAAACAGTGATACCAAGACACTGGAGAAGCACCACCGCGCCTACAATTAAAGAATGGCTGTAAGAAATACATCTTCTTAAAGGAATGGAAGAGATCAGGGCAACAACACAAGGGAATATAGAACATTTTAATAAAATATGGCAACCATGGATTACTTTTAAATATTCTGATTCTTATGCCCCGTACACACGGTCGGATTTTCCGATGGAAAATGTCCGATCGGAGCGTGTTGTCGGAAATTCCGACCGTGTGTGGGCTCCATCGGACATTTTCCATCGGATTTTCCGACACACAAAGTTGGAGAGCAGGAGATAAAATTTTCCGACAACAAAATCCGTTGTCGGAAATTCCGATCGTGTGTACACAAATCCGACGGACAAAGTGCCACGCATGCTCAGAATAAATAAAGAGATGAAAGCTATTGGCCACTGCCCCGTTTATAGTCCCGACGTACGTGTTTTACGTCACCGCGTTTAGAACGATCGGATTTTCCGACAACTTTGTGTGACCGTGTGTATGCAAGACAAGTTTGAGCCAACATCCGTCGGAAAAAATCCTAGGATTTTGTTGTCGGAATGTCCGAACAAAGTCCGACCGTGTGTACGGGGCATTATACCACTTTCACACAGAGATAAACTTTTTATACATAGAAAAAGCGAATTACCAGTATTTTTCTTCTTTTTGATTTATTTTTCTTTCCTTCTCTTTACTCTTCATCTATATTATTATATTTATACCTAAGGACACCTCTCAGGGGTCCACAAATTTACTCTCCTTTCTAGAATAAATAACAGATTTTTCTATAAAAATCTAGAGTATTTCCAAATAAATCATTAATGTAAATCTTTACTGTAAGAGTGGCAAGGATGTGGAGACCACAGGCGGTGGTCTCAGCGGGGGGCATTGATAGTTTCAAGAAACTATTAGATAAGCACCTGAACGACCACAACATACAGGGATATACAATGTAATACTGACATATAATCAAACACATGGGTTGAACTTGATGGACTTTTTTCAACCTCACCTACTATGTAACTATGTCTATGTAACTATGTGGACCAGCAGAGCAGATCTATGCATGTCAGGCAGCACAATAAACAGTGAAAAGCAATAGTTATAATATGTACAGGTCATTAACTTGGTACCATTTGTATATGTGAATCGTTGTAAACAATGTGGTATAAAAACATTTCCCATCCCACCCTTGCCGCCCCAAATTGACATGGACATATCATCCCTTAACCAGGTATCCACAAAAGACATCCAATGTTGAGGACCCATTGGAGGTGAACAGCTTGGTTTCGAAAAATAGATACCCATAACTAAATTCAAAAGGAAAAAATAGTCAGGCAAGGGGGGTAAGGAAAAATTCACAAAAACCCTAGGGAAGCGACTTCTTCTCTGAGAAGTGCAGAAGTGCATAAGGTGTAGGAGCCATAAAAGTGTAACATCATTACAGCTATGCAGGGGGGGGCACTTGCCAGCAGGGTAGCGAGTGAAAACGCACAAAACCTCAATATCGTTAGATATATTATCTTTGGTATACTTCACTTTGGTGTGTAGGCAGCAGGGGTCCCTGGATCTTTGGTGTCACCTTAAAGTATAGGGCGTGCTGCAAGGTCTGGTTACATGAGAAAAAACATCTCTGCTCCAACAGGAGATAGTCATATGTATAAGACCCATACCGGGTCAAGTCAGCAGGGTTAGGGTGGGCAGAAGTGGGGGATAAGAGGGAGTGATGAGAGAGAAGATAGTAATTACAGCGTGCAGGCAAAGTGACATAATCAGACAAGGTAATCCCTCTGATCTATCCAGGTGGATGCTAGGTCTGGGTCCTCAAAAAATTGAACTTGACCATCGCACTCCACGCGTAGCCTTGCAGGGTACAGCATAGCATATTTAAGGTGCAGGGTGCAGAGGCGCCGTTTAACATCATGGAACCGGGATCGTTGCCGTTGTACCTCATTTGAAAAATCTGGAAAGACGGCCACGTGTGTTGGTGTGGGGGATATTACCCTTTTCTCCGGTCAGTCGGAGGATCTTGTCTCGATCTTTAAAATTGAGGAATTTCGCGATCGGGGTACGAGGTGGGGCTCCTTGGGGTGGGGGACATGCAGGGATGCGGTGTGTCCGCTCCACCGCTAACATCACCGAAAACGCATCCCTACCAAAAGTGGATGTCAGGAGGTTTTCAAGGAAGCCCGCCGGATCAGTGCCCTCTGCAGATTCTGGGAGACCGATGAAGCGGAAGTTGCACCTTCGGAGGCAATTCTCCATGTTGTCCTGCTTTGCACTAATCTGTTGCAGTTGGCGATGTACCTTGTATACAAAAGATACGCTGCGCTAAGGCGAAAATGTCAATCTGGATATTATTAATGCATATGAGATATACTGAAAATACCGCATAAGCGGCTTATCCAGCCACAGCAAGGCACAAAGGATATATATAAAAAAAAAAGTTATTATAAGGTGCAATGTGTAAATAATATACTAGATGTATACCATTAGAATAAGAGTAGCGATGATTAAACTACTAACCGTATATATAATGATTGAAAAATTATTTATATAATCTGAAATTTACTGTGTAAAAAATATATAAATAATAGCACAGTGATAAGTGCAAAAAATACAACAAAGTGCCAAGTGCCACACAATGAGTGTGAATATCAAATCCAAGATGTGATACGTGGTTATTAAAGTCCAATTTATGAAAGAAATGCACATAAATTCCATAAAAACAGTTCATAAAAAATCCAACGTGCGTGCATTAATCTTAGTGCTTAGTGCTCAGAATTCCATGCTCAAGTGCCATCCAGTGACCCCCCCGGGGACAGCCGCTCACCTCAGAGCATGCGACTCAGCTGTGAGACTGAGTCTAAACACGCTTATGAGCCATCCCAGGGCTCAGTGATGGAATCCAGATACACAGTTTTCAGCAGCAGCTCCACAGTTAGGAATAAAGGAAAAGAAAAACTGGATAGTGTGATATCGTTTATAAATGTTTATTAGAATAAAAGCTCCCCACATTAGGGTACTCACATTTGCAAGGTGCGTGAGTGCTCCAATCTGATAACAGTCTCCAAAGTTTGCTTCAAAGTTTGCCTGTCAGGAGGGATAAGCTGTGCATCGCATCTCAGTGGAGTGAAAGGCTCCGTGCTCCGTCCTGGCCCCTCCCCGGGGGGTCACTGGATAGCACTTGAGCATGGAATTCTGAGCACTAAGCACTAAGATTAATGCACGCACATTGGATTTTTTATGAACAGTTTTTATGGACTTTATGTGCATTTCTTTCATAAATTGGACTTTAATAACCACGTATCACATCTTGGATTTGATATTCACACTCATTGTGTGGCACTTGGCACTTTGTTGTATTTTTTGCACTTATCACTGTGATATTATTTATATATTTTTTACACTGTAAATTTCAGATTATATAAATAATTTTTCACTCATTCAATATAAGGTTAGTAGTTTAATCATCACTACTCTTATTCTAATGGTATACATCTAGTATATTATTTACACATTGCACCTTACTATAACATTTATTTTATTATATATATCCTTTGTGCCTTGCTGTGGCTGGATAAGCTGCGGTATTTTCAGTATACCTCATATGCATTAATACTCTCCAGATTGACATTTTCACCTTAGCGCAGCGTACCTTTTGTATACATTGTATTGCACGGCATATGAAACGTGTTCTGCGCGGGCAGCTAGGTGATTTCCACATTTGAGGTAATATACCATTGTGGCTCAGAAAATCCCCTTTTATCTATCTGGCGATGTACCTTGTCTGTAGTGTGCTGGAGGGGATGTAAGATGTCCTCTGCTCTGCTGATGCAGGTCTCAGTCTCAGCCACGCGGTCCCGGAGGGTAGATAGGTCTTGTCTAATGAGGGACACGTTTATTTTCACCTCCTCAATTTGGTGGTGAGTGTGCTCTGGCACAGGGCAATAGCATCCAGTACCTTGTTAGTGGCTGCCGTGGCTTGCGCCGGCGGCATCTTCAGCCTGTTGCTCCTTTTCCAGCTGGCGGTATTTGGCGAGTTTGTCATAGGCCTCGGAGGACTTTTTTGGCGGGGACATGTTCCTGAGGTAGTCGGGAGGTTCCCAGAGTAAGAGGTTGTGAAAGTTTCGACTAGGATTGAGGCAGGATATCTTGTGTAGGAGTAATGGCAAGCGGAGCTCACTGCATGCGTCCTACTCCATTGCTCTCCAGGCCACGCCCCTATGGCAACAGTCTTTAACAGTTCCTAACACAAAGCATAACAGTCCTTTCACCTTCCCTACAACTTCTCCTTGTAGTTCTTCAGTACACTGAGCTCCTGGTCTCTCACTAGACCCACTGATTCATTGTCACTGAATCCTTTGAGCTTCTCCAATCTTCACAATGGTATCTTCCTCAAGCGTCACCCTCGCTTCTCTGCTGGGTCCCAAGCTTGGCACTCCTGATACTCCTCAAGCTTCACCCCACTGGCCCGCTCGATCCCTGGCTTGGCTTGACACACAAGGCTGCTCTGCAAACGTCACCTCCGCTGGCTGAGTCCCTGACTTGATCACCATCTGAAGTTTCCAGATTCTCCACCGTGCCCGTTCAGTGAGAATACTGCTCCAGTACTTGCTTCAGTTATTCACTGTGGTCCCTGGTAATAAGGTGGTTGGTCCCTTGGTGGCGACAGTTTCCCCTCTACCTCCGACCACTGACAGGTTCTCCGGCCAGCAGACTGGACTGCAAGCTGCAATCCCAACCCTGTGCTGCTCTCTTGCTTCTGGATAGGCCCTCAGACAGCCCAGCAGCCAGACGCCCCCGGGATAGGCCCAATCTTTGGCCTAGCAGCACGGGGCACACGACACACTTCCACTCAGACAGCCGTCCAGGTGGCACAGAACATAGATCACCTGACTCAACCCAAATATATAGGTGCTCCCAGCAGGCCATGGGATTCAAAGAAACCCTTGCCCATTGGCTGAGATATCCACATACCCATAACTTGACCTTGCATTGCCCTTTTCATATCTAGCACCACAAGTTCCTGGCCACCTAGTGGTAGTAGAGACCAGTGCAACCAGGCCAAACTTAGGGAGAAATCAATAGATCTCTAACAATTAACCAGGATATCTACTCCTGGCAAGTAAACTTATGAGGAGTAGGGATGAACCGAACACCCCCCCAGTTTGGTTCGCAGCAGAACATGCGAACAGGCAAAAAATGTGTGCGATCACCGTTAAAGTCTATGGGACACGAATGTGAAGAATCAAAAGTGCTCATTTTAAAGGCTTACATGCAAGTTATTCCCATAAAAAGTATTTGGGGGCCGGGTCCTGCCCCAGGGGACATGTATCAATGCAAAAAAAAGTTTTAAAAACGGGCGTTTTTTTCAGGAGCAGTGATTTTAAAATGCTTAAAGTGAAACAATAAAAATGAAATATTCCTTTAAACATCGTGCCTGGGGTGTCCTTATTATGCCTGTAAAGTAGTGCATCTTTCCCATGTTTATAACAGTGCCACAGCAAAATGACATTTCTAAAGGAAAAAATGTCATTTAAAACTGCTCGCGGCTGTAATGTATTGTCGGATTGTCGCAATATAGATAAAAATACCAAAAAAAAGGCATGGATGTCCTCCCAAAATCCATATCAGGCCCTTCAGGTCTGGTTAGGATACTAAGGGGAACCCCGGACCCAATTTTTTTTTAAATGGCGTGGAGGTCCCCCAGGCACTATATACTCTGAACAGCAGTATATATACTATACGGCCTGCCCTATATACTCTGCAGAAAATTGGGCCTTAGGTGTTGTTGGTACCAGAACACTGTAAGCCCTCACAGTTATGCCCTGTACACACGGTTGGATTTTCCAACGGAAAATGTGTGATCGGAGCTTGTGTGTGGGCTCCATCGGACTTTTTCCATCGGAATTTCCGACACACAAAGTTTTAGAGCAGGCTCTAAAACTTTCCCACAACAAAACATGTTTGCGTAAATTCTGACCGTGTGTGGACAATTCCGACGCACAAAGTGCCACGCATGCTCAGAATAAATTCAGAGATGGAACTGTTCGGTCTGGTAAAATTAGCATTCGTAATGGATATAGCACTTTCGTCACACTGCATTTTTTAAAATTGTTTAATGCAGCGCACTTTCTTCTTCTTTATAATGCTAGAAGAATGAAGTTGTTTTGCTGCTCATATTCACACAGACTTCTCACAAACTTCTTTCTTTATCATTTATCGTGATTTCATTAATATAATATTTTGATTAGTCACATCTCCCGAAAAGATTTTTTTTTTTTTAATGCTTTTAGATTTTGTATTATTTTGTTTTAGTTTGTTAAATCCTGATCTCCTGTTATTTTTTTAATTATTTTTTTTTTACTCCAGAATAGTTTTGGGTGTGTTTTGTGTGTCAAGTTACCACAACACCATTATTATCTTGTATTATTTAATCTCGAGGAGATTGTTTGGTGTTGGTGTCTCTTGTTAATTTCACATTGTATTTTTGAAATGTACCTGCCTCCTCACAAACAAACTGTCATTTTTGAAGGAAAACACATAGGCAAGTATAATAGAAAAAAAAATACCTTTATTAACCACTTGAGCCCCGGACCATTATGCTGCCTAAGGACCAGAGGTCTTTTTCCAATTTGGCACTGCGTCGCTTTAACTGCTAATTGCGCGGTTATGCAATGCTGTACCCAAACGAAATTTGCGTCCTTTTCTTCCCACAAATAGAGCTTTCTTTTGATGGTATTTGATCACTTCTGCAGTTTTTATTTTTTGCGCTATAAACGGAAAAAGACCGAAAATTTTGAAAAAAAATGATATTTTCTACTTTTTGTTATAAAAAAAATCCAATAAACTCAATTTTAGTCATACATTTAGGCCAAAATGTATTCGGCCACATGTCTTTGGTAAAAAAAATGTCAATAAGCGTATATTTATTGGTTTGCGCAAAAGTTATAGCGTCTACAAACTAGGGTACATTTTCTGGAATTTACACAGCTTTTAGTTTATGACTGCCTATGTCATTTCTTGAGGTGCTAAAATGGCAGGGCAGTACAAAACCCCCCCAAATGACCCCATTTTGGAAAGTAGACACCCCAAGGAAATTGCTGATAGGCATGTTGAACCCATTGAATATTTATTTTTTTTGTCCCAAGTGATTGAATAATGACAAAAAAAAAAAAAAAAAAAAATATTTACAAAAAGTTGTCACTAAATGATATATTGCTCACACAGGCCATGGGCCTATGTGGAATTGCACCCCAAAATATATTCAGCTACTTCTCCTGAGTACGGGGATACCACATGTGTGGGACTTTTTGGGAGCCTAGCCGCGTATGGGACCCCGAAAACCAATCACCGCCTTCAGGATTTCTAAGGGTGTAACTTTTTGATTTCACTCTTCACTGCCTATCACAGTTTCGGAGGCCATGGAATGCCCAGTTGGCACAACCCCCCCCCAAATGACCCCATTTTGGAAAGTAGACACCCCAAGCTATTTGCTGAGAGGCATATTGAGTCCATGGAATATTTTATATTTTGACACAAGTTGCGGGAAAGTGACACTTTTTTTTTTTTTTTTTTTTTTTTGCACAAAGTTGTCACTAAATGATATATTGCTCACACAGGCCATGGGCCTATGTGGAATTGCACCCCAAAATACATTTAGCTGCTTCTCCTGAGTATGGGGATACCACATGTGTGGGACTTTTTGGGAGCCTAGCCGCGTACGGGGCCCCGAAATCCAATCACCGCCTTCAGCGTTTTTAAGGGCGTGAATTTTTGATTTTACTCTTCACTGCCTAACACCGTTTCGGAGGCCATGGAATGCCCAGGTGGCACAAACCCCCCCCAAATGACCCCATTTTGGAAAGTAGACACCCCAAGCTATTTGCTGAGAGGCATGGTGAGTATTTTGAAGCTCTCATTTGTTTTTGAAAATGAAGAAAGACAAGAAAAAACTTTTTTTTTTTTTCTTTTTTCAAATTTCAAAACTTTGTGACAAAAAGTGAGGTCTGCAAAATACTCACTATACCTCTCAGCAAATAGCTTGGGGTGTCTACTTTCCAAAATGGGGTCATTTGGGGGGGTTTTGTGCCACCTGGGCATTCCATGGCCTCCGAAACTGTGATAGGCAGTGAAGAGTGAAATCAAAAATTCACGCCCCTTAGAAAGCCTGAAGGCGGTGCTTGGTTTTCGGGGTCCCGTACACGGCTAGGCTCCCAAAAAGTCTCACACATGTGGTATCCCCGTACTCAGGAGAAGCAGCAGAATGTATTTTGGGGTGTAATTTCACATATTCCCATGGCATGTTTGAGCAATATATCATTTAGTGACAACTTTGTGCAAAAAAAAAAAAAAAAAAAAAAAATTTGTCTCTTTCCCGCAACTTGTGTCGCAATATAAAATATTCCATGGACTCGACATGCCTCTCAGCAAATAGCTTGGGGTGTCTACTTTCCAAAATGGGGTCATTTGGGGGGGTTTTGAACTGTCCTGGCATTTTATGCACAACATTTAGAAGCTTATGTCACACATCACTCACTCTTCTAACCACTTGAAGACAAAGCCCTTTCTGACACTTATTTTTTACATGAAAAAGTTTTTTTTTTTTTGCAAGAAAATTACTTTGAACCCCCAAACATTATATATTTTTTTAAAGCAAATGCCCTACAGATTAAAATGGTGGGTGTTTCATTTTTTTTTTTCACACAGTATTTGCGCAGCGATTTTTCAAACGCATTTTTTGGGGAAAAAACACACTTTTTTAAATTTTAATGCACTAAAACACACTATATTGCCCAAATGTTTGATGAAATAAAAAAGATGATCTTAGACCGAGTACATGGATACCAAACATGACATGCTTTACAATTGCGCACAAACGTGCAGTGGCAACAAAATAAATACATTTTTAAAAGCCTTTAAAAGCCTTTACAGGTTACCACTTTAGATCTACAGAGGAGGTCTACTGCAAAAATTACTGCCCTCGATCTGACCTTCGCGGCGATACCTCACATGCATGGTGCAATTGCTGTTTACGTTTGACGACAGACCGCCGCTTGCGTTCGCCTTAGCGCAAGAGCAGGGGGCGACAGGGGTGCTTTTTTTTTTTTTTTTTTTTTTTCTTTATTATTTTTTTGCTTTTTTATCTTATTTTTAAACTGTTCCTTTCATTTTTTTTTTTTTTAAATCATTTTTATTGTTATCTCGGGGAATGTAAATATCCCCTATGATAGCAATAGGTAGTGACAGGTACTCTTTTTTGAAAAAATTGGGGTCTATTAGACCCTAGATCTCTCCTCTGCCCTCAAAGCATCTGACCACACCAAGATCGGTGTGATAAAATGCTTCCCCAATTTCCCAATGGCGCTATTTACATCCGGCGAAATCTAAGTCATAAAATGCTCGTAGCTTCCGGTTTCTTAGGCCATAGAGATGTTTGGAGCCACTCTTGTCTCTGATCAGCTCTATGGTCAGCTGGCTGAATCACCGGCTGCATTCTCAGGTTCCCTGTTGAGACAGGAGAGCCAGAGAAAAACACGGAAGACGGTGGGGGGGGGGGGCATTCCCTCCCACGGCTTGTAAAGGCAGTCTAGAGGCTAATTAGCCGCTAGGATTGCTTTTACATGAAAGCCGACCGCTGGCTGAAAAGAATGATACCAAGATGATACCTAAACCTGCAGGCATCATTCTGGTATAACCACTCAAAGTTGTGAATGGCGTACCTGAAGACAAAAAAATGGTTAACAATAAAGCACAGTAAACAATAAAGTATAAATAATTACATACCTGAAAAACAAACATGATAAAACATAATAACAATAACAATAACAATAACAATAAAACACTGCAGAATAGAATACAGTAAAAAAAGAGCAGAACAATAGAGAGAGAGAATAGAGAGAGAGAACAATAAAACGACAACTATTTTTTTTTATTTTATATATATATTTTTTTTTTTTACACTTTTTTTGTAACTAACTTTTATAACTGTAACCGGTTCCAGGTTCGGGTCTCTCAAAATGCGATGGCATCTTGGGAGACCCTGTGAAAGTGTGCCTAGTCTGTGCAATGCTGTACCCTACGCTAATACTCAACTAGTGTATGGTAGCGTTCAAAACATTCACCAATGCAAAGACCAGGATTGTCAGGACAGAAGGGACAATAATAGCGGGTGTCACGCCTATATCCGCGTTTGCTGCAGACACAACATCTTTTTGGGGGGGGTTCGTTGGGTAGGGGTACTCGGGAGCACATAAAAATGCCTCTCATGCAGCCGACTGCATTTCGTTGGGGGATGTGAATGGGGGAAGTACGGGCGCTGCAGAAGTGGTGGGTTCCCAATTAGGATTGGCGAATGCAGCAGGAAGGGCACTATGGGCACGACGGGCCTGTGTTTATCTTCTTGGTGACAGCGGGACACTACTTGTGCTTGTCACCTCACCAGCTTGAACTGCACTTATGGGACTCGCCACGTCACCAAGTGTTACTGCAGTGCTGGTTTGACTACGACCGGGGTGTACTAGGCCGCTGGTGCTTGCCAGTTCAATAAAAAGCTTCCAAAAAAACTGTTAGCGATCGCAGGGATCAGGCCTGACTCTGCGAACGCTGCAGTTATGCGTTTAGTGTTTTGTAAGTGACAGTGATCGATCGATACTGCACTTGGGTGGGCTGGACTGGGCCGGGCGGAGGGGCAAAACGCAGGTGCTAGCAGGTATCTGGGTTGATCCCGCTAACACTGCGTTTTTGGGAACCCTAAACTGCTGGGGACGCTAGTATAGATCTGATCTGATCGGATCAGATATTGATCCGTTCAGATACTATACCACTAAAGGAGGCGTATGCTGCGTGCGTGGGTGTTAGCGGTACTGGCGCTAACCTGACGCTGCCTGGGGCCGGTGCTTGCTAGTTCACCAAAATGCTACCAAAAAAACTGTTAGCGATCGCAGGGATCAGGCCTGACTCTGCGAACGCTGCAGTTATGCGTTTAGTGCCTTGTAAGTGTCAGTGATCGATCGATACTGCACTTGGGTGGGCTGGGCTGGGCCGGGCGGAGGGGCACAACGCAGGTGCTAGCAGGTATCTGGGCTGATCCCGCTAACACTGCGTTTTTGGGAACCCTAAACTGCTGGGGACGCTAGTATAGATCTGATCGGATCAGATATTGATCCGATCAGATACTATACCACTAAGGGAGGTGTACGGTGCGTGCGTGGGTGTTAGCGGTACTGGCGCTAACCTGACGCTGCCTGGTGCTTGCTTGCCAGTTCACCAAAATGCTACCAAAAAAACTGTTAGCGATCGCAGGGATCAGGCCTGACTCTGCGAACGCTGCAGTTATGCGTTTAGTGTTTTGTAAGTGACAGTGATCGATCGATACTGCACTTGGGTGGGCTGGGCGGAGGGGCAAAACGCAGGTGCTAGCGGGTATCTGGGCTGATCCCGCTAACACTGTGTTTTTGGGAACCCTAAACTGCTGGGGACGCTAGTATAGATCTGATCAGATCAGATATTGATCCGATCAGATACTATACCACTAAGGGAGGCGCATGCTGCGTGCGTGGGTGTTAGCGGTACTGGCGCTAATCTGACGCTGCCTGGGGCGACGCATATCACCGCCGGGCGATCAGGGGGCTAAACCTTTATTAGGTAATAAACGGCGGGTGCCCTGACACTATAAAAAATAAACGAACTAACCTGCGTCACCCGTAACGGTTATACGGTGATCAGTGGTGAAAGGGTTAACTAGGGGGCAATCAAGGGGTTAAAACATTTATTAGATAGTATATGGGGGTCCCTGTCACTATAAAACGCTGACGGCGAACCTAAATATTTACCTCACTAACTAGCGTCACCAGCGACACTAATACAGCGATCAGAAAAATGATCGCTTAGCAACACTGGTGACAGGGGGTGATCAAGGGGTTAAAACTTTATTAGGGGGGGTTAGGGGGGTACCCTAGACCTAAAGGGGGGTAATACTCACTGTTCCAACACTGTAACTGTCACAAACTGACACTATGCAGTAATCAGAAAAAAAAAAAAAAAAAAAAAAAAAACCTGCTGGTGTCAGTTTGTGACAGGGGGGGGGGGGGGTGATTGGGGGGGGATCGGGGGGCGATCGGGGGGGGGATCGGGGTGTTTTGTATGCCTGGCATGTTCTACTGTGTGTGTAGTGTGTTGTGCACTCACATTGATGTCTTCTCCCCTCGGCGCTGGAACGGAAAATACCGAGCCGAGGGGAGATGACATCATTTCCTTTGCTGCTGTTTAGCATACAGCAGCAAAGGAGTGTTCCCATTGGCCGGCGGCGATCGCGAGGGGGGGGCCACGAACGGATGGCCCTCCCCCTCATCTCGGATCGCCGGGGAACAGAACGGGACCCGCTTCGGGCACCGGGGGGGGGTCCGATCGGACCCCCCACCCGCGAGAGGCAAATCACGTACATGTACGTGATTTTGCCTGCCCGTGCCGCCTTGCCGACGTAAATCGGCGTTAGGCGGTCCTTAAGTGGTTAAGGGGTCATAACCAAAGAAAGAGGGACGGCAACGCTGGAGAACCTGCAGAAATTGGCAAAGCCTTTGGCCCCCAGGGCACACATCAACTATTTTAATGCAAAATTGGTGGCCTGAGAAGTTGTTTCGGAAATATTTATACCTCACTTAAACGATTAACGATACTAATATAAGTGATTAAACCTTTGTCTATATAAGAATAAAAACAAGCGATAACAAGGAAAAAAAAATAAACAATTACATTTATTTACACAGAAAAAGAAAGTTAGAATAATTAGAATTTATCATATATCTCTAGTGATGTCATAAGTACAGTGTTTGCTCTAGGCTGCAAAGTTCATTTAGGCCGAACTCATAAATGTTTGCAATGGACATATACAAGATATACAAAGTCATAAGACAAATCCTAGGATACAAAAAGGTTAGAAAGAAAGATAGACAGAGATTCCAGTATACATTACGCAGACAGCATATCCCCTATATGGTCTCGGGCTGGACCGTCTCAAAACCATTTAGCCCTCTCTTTTTTATATGCATTCTCCACCAATCAACAGATGCAACATATTGATTGGGTCAGAGATGTCTCAAAGTCTGGTTGGCTTCATTTTGAAGCCTCTTTGTTAATTGGTTTACAGATGCCTTAAATTCTGATTGGTCAAATCTGAAGCTGTCTGAAAGTTCATGCTCGGACATTGCTGTTACATTGCGACCCCCTCGGTGCCTAACAGTCTATGAATTAATGAACAACCTCCCTTGATCTCCCAGCACAAACAGTCCCGACAGTAGTATGTTAATGGACCCCTGGTGAGTTGATTACCACCTGGGACCTTTCCTGGTTTCCACCCATGTATTGGAAGCATGTTAATGGCCCCCTGAAGAATGAATGCCTTAAGGTCTGCCAATACCCTTTGGTCCAATCAACACCTGTAGGGCTTCTCGGGTTCACATCAATGTAACTACATTCCTAAAGTGAGCAATATTCTATCATGATATTAAGAAACATATACCCATATATAAAATATATATACCCACACATAGATACACACATATACACGTAGATATATATATACATATATACACATACATACATCCTATGGGGCAAGGCAGTTTAAATTGGAGTCCTTGCAATGGTCCACTTGAATCTCATTGATATAAATATGATATCCAATATCTCCATCACAAAGTCCATATATAAGGGAGTACAATCTGGTCCAGAAGTCCATGAGATCATGAACAGCAGCAGATGACATATCTGTCCCCAGGCTGTGGTCATACAAGAGCCTGCATCTTTTGTCAGACCAGACTGAACCCAGGCCATCACTCTCTGGTCTTCCTTAGACACGTCCTTCCAGGCTGTGGCTCTGGTGTTGGAGGTGTGGCGGGAGGAGGAGGAGGACCTCGAAGAGGAGGACCATGATTCAACTCACAAACGTGGCTTTGGCTTGTGAGCTGGCCCCTCAACCCCTTATTTAGGGCTTGTAAGATGAGATACTCACATATTAGGCGTTGGCCCTCCTCCATTTCCAGCATTTTGCAGGCTGTTATGTATGCAAAGTCCTCTTGAACACCGTGGGGGGTTCTGAGGGCCGCAGTAGCCTTCCAAAATAGGCCAATTGCTGCCTCCTTCATGTTACTCCTCTTCCTGCCACTTTTTGGTTAAAGGCAGAGGGGAGGGACCTGGGTATTGGGCAGGCTACTGGGCCCGGCCACCTCCTGGCTGAGACTTTCCTGTGTATGAAAAAGGGACATCGTTTTAGTTTTTGGTTCATCAATCACACACAATTTTCATCTCATGACTGTTGCAAATTGAATGTTAATAAATAGAAAAGACTATCATTCTGACCCCAGAATTTTTCATTCTTGTCCCAATCATTTGTGGCCACTACTGTCTATTGATATGTAAAACACTTTGTGAAATCAGAAATTAGTTATCAAAACTAACATATATTTAACATCATTAATTTGACAAACAGAAATATTTAGAAGAATGCTATACCTGGCTCAAGCTGGCTCCTCCACATGTTGCTGCCTGGAAGGCCCAGGTTGGGCGTCAGAAGCCTCAGCTGAGGGGGAAGGAAGCGTGGAAGGAAGACTGGAGAGTGCTGGCCTGGGTTCAGTCCGGCCTGCCAGAAAATGCAGTCTGTCATAGTACCACAGCCTGGGACATAAATGTCATCTGCAGCTCCTGATCTCAGGGAATCCTGGACCTTCTTGTGCTCCCTTAGATAAGTGCTCCTCATGCCACCAATTAGGGCCTTCAAATAGGGGATGTCTGCCATTGGGATCACCGGCTTCACAAATTCCAGCAATTGATCCAGCGCTGCCTTCCTCTTTTTTATTGTTATAATGTGGGTGGTTTACCTGCCACAGACAGGGCAACTCCCTGAACATATCAATGAATATTGGCATAAAGTCATGATCATTGACTAGATCCATTTTCTCTGCAAGACACAACACAAGACAAACACTAATGTCAGGCTAAAGCCTCCTAATCTTGTCCCAATATAGGCCTCAATCTATAAGCAGTATAGGCCCAAGTTTAAATGTTACCTTTTGTTATCACGATCGGTGCTTCCTATACTCCTTCCTCCGCTCACAGATCATACATACGACGCACGCGTGTTACGCTTTATATACACTGCGCATGTGTGAAACTCCGCCTGCCCCTGACGTTCTTTCACATTATTGCCCGGCACTTCTCTTCGACGCAGTGGGGGGAGAGCACATGGCGGAGACAGAGCAGGTGTGTCATATTTACAGCAAAGAGGAGGAGGAGGAAAGCCCGGAGCCAGAAAAGTCACGATCCCGTAGGAGACGATTTAAGGCCTCAAATATGTCCTTTGCAGAGATGGTCGACATATTGAAGAGGGCCGACTATGGCGGGAAGTATGGACCTTACCCCAACCCAAATGTCAGAAAGGCCAAGATCATGGCGAAAGTTGTGAAGAGTCTGCACAGGAACTTTGGGGTACGGCGATCCAAGGATCAACTGAGGAAGCGGTGGCCAGACCTCAAAATCAGGGAGCACGATCAGTATAGAAGGATCAGGAGAGTGCTGCAAAAAAGTAAGTAGTTGTCCTGTGTTCCTATTCTTCCTATATTTTTCTAACGTTCGTGCTGCTCCATGTGCTTTTCTTTACTGTTGTACATTTTAAAATGGCAACTTTCATGTTCATGGACACATTATTCGTTCGTAGGAAACATTGTTCGTTCGGCCACTAAAACACCATGTTTTGTCCAGATGCAGTTCAATACAATTTTTTCTGGCCTACTTCTTTTAAAATACCGTATTTATCAGCGTATAACACGCGCCGGCGTATAACATGCACCCCAAGTTTAGGAGGGAATTTTAAGGAAAAAAACTTTTACGAGGGAAGTTTAAGGAAAAAAACTTACATTTAAATGCCCATCAATGCAACCTTATCAGTGTCATTGCAGCCTTGTCAGTGTCAGTGTAGCCTTGTCAGTGCCCATCTGTAGCCTTGTCAGTGTCCATCTGCAGCCTTGTCAGTGTAGCCTTGTCAGTGTCCATCTGTATCCTTGTCCATCATTGCAGCTTTGTCAGTGTCCATTTGTAGCCTTGTCCATCATTGCAGCCTTGTCAGTGTCCATCTGTAGACTTGTCCATCATTGCAGTCTTGTCAGTGTCCATCTGTAGCCTTGTCCATAATTGCAGCCTCGGAAACGGTGGTTACAGACCTTACGAACGGAGCTCCCTAGCACATTGCAGCACAGCCCCACTACTCATACGGAAGCTGTTATCCTTTGCAACTTTTGGAGCTGCTTGTGCTTCTAAGGGACCCTCGCTCCCTCGCCGATACCTTGGGGGTACTTGTCTATATCCATTAATGAAATCCTTCACAAACCAGTATTAGGATATTCCCCTCTTGGTTCTCTGTTTTTTGGATCCCTCCGGGATAGTGCTGCCCCTCTTGAGCTTGCTCTCCTGGGGCCACACGTTGGGACCAGTGTGGATAAGGTGGGGCCAGACACACGCCCGTTTCCTTTCTGGATTTCTGTGGCGTTCTATGCGTACTTACCTCCGAGACTCTGACAGTGAGCCTTCTTTCCTGAATATACCTGGTGTAATTCCTCCTACAAGTTGCCTTTGATGAAGGGACTCTATTGGCAGTCCCGAAACGCGTAGACTCAGGTGGAAGACTACACGAATATACATTCGATTTCTACATCAGTATATTCCTCATTTTACTACTTCATTGTTTATTTAATGTTATTGTATTATACTTTTTCTTAAGTGTATTTTTGTATATTTGTACCAATAAAATTGTTCTTATTACCTTTGCCTTTAAAGTCCCACCAATTTTTGAGGGGTTATTTCTTTTTCTCCATAATTGCAGCCTTGTCAGTGTCCATCTGTAGCCTTGTCTATCATTGCAGCTTTGTCAGTGTCCATCTGTAGCCTTGTCCATCATTGCAGCCTTGTCAGTGTCCATCTGCAGCCTTGCCTCTGTGTCATTTGCAGACTTGTCCGTACACTGCCGTTCTCGGCGACTCTCGGCCGCTCTCAGTGGCTTTCGGCTGCTCTTGGCCATTCTCGGCAGCTTTTGGACGCACTCGGCCACTCTTGGTGGCTTTCAGCCATTCTAGGCGGCTCTCGGCTGCTCTCGGACATTCTCAGCAGCTTACGGCTGTTTTCTGCGGCTTTTGGACGCATTCGGCCGCTCTTGGTGGCTTTCGGTGGCTCACGCGGGACTGCAAGAGCCACCGAAAGCCAACGAGAATGGCCAAAATCGGCCGAGAGCCGCCGAGAATGGTCGAGAGCAGCCGAAAGCTGCCAAAAGGCTCACAGTCGGCGGGGGGATTGGCGTATAACACGCACCCACGATTTTAAGGGGAAAAAAGTGTGTGTTATATGCTGATAAATACGGTAAGTTCGTTGTCTAGATGGGTTTGTAACTAGGATTAAACGCAAACTAGATTCTGTGTAAGGAGAGGATGCTCAGCAGCTGTTTACACATCTGGACGCTGGAGCACTAGTGTGGGACACCAGAACACCCTTTTTATTAGGCGGCCCACACAGGTCCTTCAGTGGATACTATAGGGGTGTCTCCATCTGTGAAGCTTGTACAAAACAGGTAAGTATTCAAGCTTGACAAAGGACAAAAATATTTCTTTATCTTGTTACTCTGCCAAACAGACAATTGTACCCCACTTCCAAGCAATGTTTCATATTCCTATTTCTGCCATCAAATATCTGTGTGCTAAGTATACCTCTTTTTTTTCACATAGGGGAGAAAAGACTCGGAGGACACCATTCATCAGAGGACACCAGGGACCCCCCACCTTAGGAAGTAGGGGAAATCCCCCAAACTCAACCAGAGGAGGAGGAGGGAGACGTTGTGGAAATTGTCACCACAACAGGTGAGTGTCTGCAACCACAGGCTCAGGTAAGAGACGGATTCCTGCATATTTATAATACATGGCGTGCTTTTTTTTTTATCTTTTAGGTGATCGTGATGTTGTGGAAGAGGAATGTCATTTCACCAGTGAAAGTGCTCAGATCCTCATCGGGGAGATAATGGGGTATAATAGGGATTTAGAAAACATCAAGCAAAACATCAATGATGTTCAAAGCAAAATGAAGAACATCATTGATGTTTTAGGGAGAATTTAAAACACCCAGAAATCCCTAACTTATTGCAGCTTTGTTATTGTTTTTTTTTTTTGACAAATTTTTGACATATTATAGAAAAGCCAAATTTTGAAGCTGCACACAGTGTGTCAACATGTGCTATCTGCCATCACGGGAGATCAATGTAAGCGTTTTGTGGGTGCAACCCCTTCCTCAATAATAAAGTAGCTGAGAGGAAGGGGTTGCACCCACAAAAGACGTCCCTTGATCCCCCATGATGGCAGCTAGCACATGTTGACATTAGGCAATTTGTGTACATCTTCAAAATTTGGCTTTTCCAGGGGTGACTTCACCCCATCTGCTGAACGCAATATCAAACACAGTTTATAAATACTCATGTCTGATATTGCCTTCACTTTCTTGAAAAGTTGAACTTTGTAGGTTCCAGAGATGTGTATTTTTTTAATGGTTTTAAACATGCCTGTTTTACCTTAAAAGGCCATTTCTACTTATTTTAATGTTACCCAAAAAATTATTATACAACAAACATGTTGGTTTGTTTAAAAAACCTTTTTGAAATGCACATGTGATTGTGCTTTGATTAAAAAGATTGATAATTAACATTGTGTGGCTTCTTCTTTCAATGCTCAAAAGCATTTTTTGGAGTAAAGTTGGTGTTTTCAGTGGCAATAGGGGTTATTTACTAAAGGCAAATCCACTTTGCACTACAAGTGCAGTTTCAGTGCGGTCTCAAGTGCACTTGTAGTGCAAAGTGTATTTTAGTTTAGTAAATAACACCCAACAGTGCTTTCTAATTTTACACAATCACGCCATTTTCAGGACTCCACAAGTTTAGGGCATGGTGTTGAAAATTATTATTATTTTTGTCAGTAATGCATTACATACATTGACAAAAAAAACAAGGTGTGTGTGTAGCAGACCCACAACATAATAATTAATAGTTAGCCGAAGAAGAGATTGTCACCTCATGTGTCAACGAAATTTCATTTGCACTGTTGAAGAAAAAGGCCAAAAAATTAGACCATTAATAAAAGATAACTGAGGAGACAGCTAAAAAAAGCCAAGCAGGAAATCAAAGCAAATATTTGTTCAGTTTAAAATATATTTTTATTTAAAAAATGTCTCAGACATTGTCTGGCATATCAATGGCCCCCCTACCCACAAAGTATTCCATGTATCTTATACGGACCTTGCGGGCACTCTGGGGGGGGGGGAAGCCAGGAAGGCCAGCTTCAAGCGCCGTCAGGGTTGGTTCATTAATATTAATTTCGGCCTCAGGCCCAACTGAGGCAGCATAGTTCACAGAATTTCTTCTTAAAAAGTTGTGGAGAACACAGCAACACAGGATGATGTGATTCAGTTTATATTCCGCCATGTGTATGGGTATAAGAAATAGGCGGAACCGGCTGGCCATTATTCCAAATGTGTTCTCCACCACTCTTCTGGCTCTGGCCAGCCGGTAAGTCAAAACCCTCTGGTCCGGAGTGAGGGTCCTCATAGGGAATGGCCGCATAAGATGGTCTCCCAGTGCAAACGCTTCATCCGCAACAAAGACGAATGGTCCTTCTGCATTGTCTTCTGAAGGTGGCAAGCCCAAGCTGGCATTCTGGAGACACCTGTAGAACTCCGTGGTGGGCGATGACTCCACCATCTGACATCCGGCCATTCTTCCCCACGTCCACATACAGGAACTCGTAAGTAGCCGACGCCACTGCCAACATCACAATACTATTGAACCCCTTGTAATTATAATAGTATGACCCCGAGTTGGGTGGTGGGACGATGTGGACGTGTTTCCCATCAATTGCCCCGACGCAGTTAGGAAAGTCCCACCGCTGGGCAAAGTGGGAGGCCACGGTCTGCCATTCCTGTGGGTTGGAAGGAAACTGTGGAGTCAAACAAGAACCAAAAATTAATCATTTTGCACATAAACATTGAAAGCAGATTAGACACAAACATTCTTGGCCAACATCAGTATAACATTTATTTTAGGGAGTATTTAAAGACAAAGGTATAAGGTCCACCTATCAGATTCCTACCCCCTCTCATGGGCTATTTAACAAATTTAAGGGGGGGGGGGATGTTTTGGACAAGTAACCCTCTCCACTTCATTGAGGGATGAATGCCTAAATAATGTGTATTACTTTGGCCAGCCCCTCCTTACTTACACTATTGGCAGCCCACTGGACAGGTAAGAAGTGTCATAATACAAAGATATAAATACACACTGTACACATTTTAGCACATTTTTACATTCTGCTATTACCTATCAAGATAATAATAGGATACAAAAACTTGAAACAGTACCATTTGAAAGTACTCAGGCAGGCCCTTGCACTACATGCTTTGGTGAACTCATCCATAAATCCATAAATCTGACCACAAAAGAGGTAGGTATAGTGTGTAATGGGTTTGGCAAAGTCAGCAGAGGATTGGTATCAGCTGACTTAGCAGTTGGGGGGGAGGGAGGGAGGGATCCAAATGATTTTGGGACGCAAAGCCTCTGGCACTCTTTTACACATTTTAGGGGGTGTTTAGGGTAAAGCAATACTATGGAGCTTACAAAATACATTGTTAAGTGACTAGACGAGGTGGATATAGGCCCAGGAGAGCATGCTGGGGAAGTAAGTGAAGGCAAATATGTATGAAGAACAAAAAAATGTAAAATAAAACCAGCATGCATGAGGACAAAGGGGACATTCACAGCATATTACAATCATGGTAATTAGGGAATAAAGAAATAAACATTACATTACATTAGCAAACATTAAATACAATACAATACAATACAAAAATGTGATGTTAAGGGATAAAAATATTACCTTAATATAGTCCTTCTGCAGGACCTGGATGATGGCAGAACAGGTCTCCGGGATAATGATCCCCAGAGCCTGGGAGTAGATGCCTGTTGAGAACTTGAGGTCCTGCAGGCTTCTCCCTGTCGCTAAGTACCGCAGGATGGCGACTAGCCTCTGCTCCAGAGTGATGGCTTGCCTCATGTAGGTATCCTGCCTGCTGATATAAGGGGTCAGCAAAGCCAACAAACGGTGAAATACGGGGTCCGTCATCCTGAGAAAGTTCCTGAAATCGTCAGGATTATTCTCACAGATCTCACGGAGCAAAGGCATGTGGCAGAATTGGTCACGCTGGAGCAACCAATTCTTGGTCCATGAACTCCTCCTCACCCTGTTCATGGACTGGGCTTGTGTCAAAGTAAGAACTCCAACACCAAGCCCCCGCACAGCACAAACTGTACGATGAGTACGTACATGCAACATGGCTGGAAAACGGTCGGCTGGTCAGAACGAAGTAACAGAACGCATTGAAGAACAGCAACGCCTGTGAAGAGCGACCTGAAAATCAGTTACGAACGGACAAGAACACAATGACAAATCAATGGGAACTCGCTGCACGCACTGAAGACCAGATACAAACCCACAAGCACAAACTGAACACCAGAAATACGATCTGAAAACCACGAGTCTGACAAAGCGCGAATCGTCTCTCACCAAATTTTTACTAACACGAGATTAGCAAAAGGAGCCCAAAGGGTGCCGCGCTTGGTATTGAACTGCCCTTTTATAGTCTCGTCGTATGTGGTGCACGTCACCGCGTTCTTGACGTTCGGAAATTCCAACAACTTTGTGCGACCGTGTGTATGCAAGACAAGTTTGAGCCAACATCCGTCGGAAAAAAAACATGGATTTTGTTGTCGGAATGTCCGATCAATGTCCGACCATGTGTACAGGGCATTACTCTTGTTGGGCGCAGGAACGGGCCCTGCATTGAAATATTGTATCAAAAATTGTAATTACATACCCCTGTTAACCACTTCAGCCCCGGAAGGATTTACCCCCTTCCTGACCAGAGCACTTTTTACAATTTGGCACTGTGTCGCTTTAACTGCTAATTGCGCGGTCATGCAATTCTGTACCCAAACGAAATTTGCGTCCTTTTCTTCCCACAAATAGAGCTTTCTTTTGATGGTATTTGATCACCTCTGCCATTTTTATTTTTTGCGCTATACACGGAAAAAGACCGAAAATTTTGAAAAAAAATGATATTTTCTACTTTTTGTTCTAAAAAAATCCAATAAACTCAATTTTAGTCATACATTTAGGCCAAAATGTATTCGGCCACATGTCTTTGGTAAAAAAAAATGTCAATAAGTGTATATTTATTGGTTTGCGCAAAAGTTATAGCGCCTACAAACTAGGGTACATTTTCTGGAATTTACACAGCCTTTAATTTATGACTGCCTATGTCATTTCTTGAGGTGCTAAAATGGCAGGGCAGTACAAAACCCCCACAAATGACCCCATTTTGGAAAGTAGACACCCCAAGGAAATTGCTGAGAGCCCATTGAATATTCATTTTTTTTGTCCCAAGTGATTGAATAATGACAAAAAAAAAAGTTGCCACTAAATGATATATTGCTCACACAGGCCATGGGCATATGTGGAATTGCACCCCAAAATACATTTAGCTGCTTCTCCTGAGTATGGGGATACCACATGTGTGGGACTTTTTGAAGGCCATAAAATGCCCAGATGGCATAAACCCCCCCCCCCCCCCCAAATGACCCCATTTTGGAAAGTAGACACCCCAAGCTATTTGCTTTGAGGCATGTTGAGTCCATGGAATATTTTTTATTTTGACACAAGTTGCGGGAAAGTGACAATTTTTTTTATTTATTTATTTTTTTTTTTTGCACAAAGTTGTCACTAAATGATATATTGCTCACACAGGCCATGGGCATATGTGGAATTGCACCCCAAAATACATTTAGCTGCTTCTCTTGAGTATGGGGATACCACATGTGTGGGACTTTTTTAGGAGCCTAGCCGCGTACAGGGCCCCAAAACCAATCACCGCCTTCAAGATTTCTAAGGGTGTAAATTTTTTATTTCACTCTTCACTGCCTATCACAGTTTCGGAGGCCATGGAATGCCCAGGTGGCACAAACCCCCCCAAATTACCCCATTTTGGAAAGTAGACACCCCAAGCTATTTGTTGAGAGGCATGGTGAGTATTTTGCAGCTCTTTGTTTTTGAAAATGAAGAAAGACAAGAAAAAAATTTTTTTTTTCTTTTTTCAATTTTCAAAACTTTGTGACAAAAAGTGAGGTCTGCAAAATACTCACTATACCGCTCAGCAAATAGCTTGGGGTGTCTACTTTCCAAAATGGGGTCATTTGGGGTTTTTTTTTTGCCACCTGAGCATTCCATGGCCTCCGAAACTGTGATAGGCAGTGAAGAGTGAAATCAAAAATTTACGCCCTTAGAAAGCCTGAAGGCGGTGCTAGGCTCCCAAAAAGTCCCACACATGTGCTATCCCCATACTCAGGAGAAGCAACAGAATGTATTTTGGGGTGTAATTTCACATATTCCCATGGCATGTTTGAGCAATATATCATTTAGTGACAACTTTGTGCAAAAAAAAAAAAAATTGTCTCTTTCCCGCAACTTGTGTCACAATATAAAATATTCCATGGACTCGACATGCCTCTCAGAAAATAGCTTGGGGTGTCTACTTTCCAAAATGGGGTCATTTGGGGGGGTTTGAACTGTCCTGGCATTTTATGCACAACATTTAGAAGCTTATGTCACACATCACCCACTCTTCTAACCACTTGAAGACAAAGCCCTTTCTGAACTTCTGAAACGGCGGATGCCCTGACACTATAAAAAATAAACGAACTAACCAGCGTCAACTGTAACGGTTATACGGTGATCACTGGTGAAAGGGTTAACTAGGGGGCAATCAAGGGGTTAAAACATTTATTAGATAGTATATGGGGGTCCCTGTCCCTATAAAACACTGACGGCGAACCTAAATATTTACGTCCCTAACTAGCGTCACCAGCGACACTAATACAGCGATCAGAAAAATGATCGCTTAGTGACACTGGTGACGGGGGGTGATCAAGGGGTTAAAACTTTATTAGGGGGGGTTAGGGGGGTACCCTAGACCTAAAGGGGGCTAACACTAACTGCCCTAACACTTCTAACTGTCACAAACTGACACCATGCAGTAATCAGAAAAAAAAAACAAAAAAAAACAGCTTGGTGACGGGGGTGGGTGGGGGTGGAGGGGTGATTGGGGGGTGATCGGGGGGGATAGGGGGTGTAAAGTGTGCCTGACATGTTCTACTGTGTGTGTGTGTGTTGTGCACTCACTCACATGTCTTCTCTCCTCGGCGCCGGAACGGAAACTGCCGAGCCGAGGAGAGATGACATCACATCCTCTGCCTGTGTGTACTACACACAGGCAGGGGATGATTCTCATTGGCTGAGAGCGATCGCGAGGGGGGGGCCACGATCGGATGGCCTCCCCCTCATCTTTGAACGCTCCCAGATTAAAGCCGACCGCCGCTGGCACCGGGGGGGTCCGGTAGGACCCCCCGCCCGCGGGAAGGCAATCACGTACCAGGTACGTGATTTTGCCTGCCCGTGCCATTCTGTTGACGTATATCATCGTTAGGCGGTCGGCAAGTGGTTAAACACAGAGGCTGCTTGCCCTCTTTTAGTGGCTTGTGAGCGTCTGCCTCTACTTGGTGGCCTTCCAGACATGATGTATTTTTTGTTTTGTAACACCACACTACACTGTATTAGATACTGTGTACACCGCCTGAAATGTATTAGAAAGTGTAAAACGGCTGCACTGTATTGTATACTGTGTACACCCCCAGAAGTGTAGTAGAAACTGTACACTGTATTAGATACTGTGTACACCGCCTGAAGTGTATTAGAGACAGTGCACCATGGAATGCACTGTAGATATAGGCTACACAGAATTCAGAGTATATATTAGACTGTGTGTGTGTGTGTGTGTGTGTGTGTGTGTATATATATATATATATATATATATATATATATATACAGTGGGTACGGAAAGTATTCAGACCCCCTTAAATTTTTCACTCTTTGTTATATTGCAGCCATTTGCTAAAATTATTTTTAACGTTTTCTGCTTTTTACATTGGTGACCATTTGACCTGTACAAAATTGTGCGACCTTTCTGCCTGAAAACGCTACGCTCAGGTGTGATTGGGGCCTTTGGGATGGAGACTTCCAACATCAGTGCCCGACCTCACAAATGCACTTCTGGA
Source organism: Aquarana catesbeiana (assembly GCF_042186555.1). Taxonomy (NCBI): domain Eukaryota; kingdom Metazoa; phylum Chordata; class Amphibia; order Anura; family Ranidae; genus Aquarana; species Aquarana catesbeiana. Next base: position 107,065,459 of record NC_133330.1, on the reverse strand, counting down.
AGAATGGTCAAACCATCCCATAGATACACTCCTAAACCTTGTGGACAGCCTTCCCAGAAGAATTGAAGCTGTTATAGCTGCAAAGGGTGGGCCAACTCAGCATTGAACCCTACAGACTAAGACTGGGAGGCCATTAAAGTTCATGTAAAAGCAGGCATCCCAATACTTTTGGTAATATAGTGTACAGTGGGGACAGAAAGTATTCAGACCCCCTTAAATTTTTCACTCTTTGTTATATTCCAGTCATTTGCTAAAATCATTTAAGTTCATTTTTTCCTCATTAATGTACACACAGCACCCCATATTGACAGAAAAACACAGAATTGTTGACATTTTTGCAGATTTATTAAAAAAGAAAAACTAAAATATCACATGGTCCTAAGTATTCAGACCCTTTGCTCAGTATTTAGTAGAAGCACCCTTTTGATCTAATACAGCCATGAGTCTTTTTGGGAAAGGTGCAACAAGTTTTTCACACCTGGATTTGGGGATCCTCTGTCATTCCTCCTTGCAGATCCTCTCCAGTTCTGTCAGGTTGGATGGTAAACGTTAGTGGACAGCCATTTTTAGGTCTCTCCAGAGATGCTCAATTGGGTTTAAGTCAGGGCTCTGGCTGAGCCATTCAAGAACAGTCATGGTGTTGCTGTGAAGCCACTCCTTCGTTATTTTAGCTGTGTGCTTAGGGTCATTGTTTTGTTGGAAGGTAAACCTTCGGCCCAGTCTGATGTCCTGAGCACTCTGGAGAAGGTTTTCGTCTAGGTTATCCCTGTACTTGGCCGCATTCATCTTTTACTCAATTACAACCAGTCGTCCTGTCCTTGCAGCTGAAAAACACCCCCACAGCATGATGCTGCCACCACCATGCTTCACTGTTGGGACTGTATTGGACAGGTGATGAGCAGTGCCTGGTTTTCTCCACACATACTGCTTAGAATTAAGGCCAAAAAGTTCTATCTTGGTCTCATCAGACTAAAGAATCTTATTTCTCACCATCTTGGAGTCCTTCAGGTGTTTTTTTAGCAAACTCTATGCGGGCGTTCATGTGTCTTGCACTGAGGAGAGGTTTCCGTCGGGCCACTCTGCCATAAAGCCCCGACTGGTGGAGGGCTACAGTGATGGTTGACTTTCTACATCTTTCTCCCATCTCCCAACTGCATCTCTGGAGCTCAGCCACAGTGATCTTTGGGTTCTTCTTTACCTCTCTCACCAAGGCTCTTCTCCCCCGATAGCTCAGTTTGGCCGGACGGCCAGCTCTAGGAAGGGTTCTGGTCGTCCCAAACATCTTCCATTTAAGGATTATGGAGGCCACTGTGCTCTTAGGAGCCTTAAGTGCAGCAGAAATTTTTTTGTAACCTTGGCCAGATCTGTGCCTTGCCACAATTCTGTCTCTGAGCTCTTCAGGCAGTTCCTTTGACATCATGATTCTCATTTGCTCTGACATGCACTGTGAGCTGTAAGGTGTGTGGCTTTCCTAATCAAGTCCAATCAGTGTAATCAAACACAAGATGTAGAGTAGTTATTCCCACGCTATTATGTGTAGGTATGTGAAAAGGTGGAAAAGCTGCTTGCACCGAATAGGGTCCAAGTAAACCCTATAACATCAGTAAAATCATTATAGAGTATGGTGCTGCGCTAATTCAACAATAAAATTACAATCGTGCTATAGGTAGCGGTATGGGTGAGTATACAAATATCCCTAGAGGGAAGATGAATATGTTAATTGTGTTTTGCAGGAAATAAAATGGTTAAGTGACATGCTAGTATACACAAGTAAAGTGCGGAGTGCAACAAGGTGCATAAATACTTAAAAATTGCATACCAATAAGTCTCAATACAAATACACTAGAAATAATAGTGCATATTTCATAAACAATAAAAAGTGCAAAGCAATTCAGTGCAAAACAATGCGTGCTGTGCGTATCAAACACGCATAGGGACGCACTGTAATATCAAAGTGTCCAGTGCAGAAAACCAAACTCAGTGACAAATCTATAAAACTATCTGTATCTAATATATGGAAAAGACAAATACATGAATAAGTAAATAAATAAAGTGCCTAGTGCAGTAAATCCAGTGACAAAGGTTGCAAGTCAGTCCTTGTTGTGCCAATATAACATCAAGTGAATTCAAACATAGAAAGGTATTTCTCCACAGAGCATTTGTAAGGTAGATGGAAACCGTGAAGTGTATAGACCAGGAAGAAATAGTGGCTCCTCTTCGTGAAAGAAATCCTACACTGATAAGTAATGGCCCCTTACCTCATAATACTGAGGTCACAGCGTTAGCAGCACTGCAGGTACTGGCTCCTTCTCATATTAATCTTGGACCCGAGTCTTGTTCTCCAAACTTCTAAGTCCCTCAATGGGTGCGGGGGGCCGTAAATGAAAAGAAGGGGGTGCCACATAGTGTAGTATTTTGTAACCAAAAGCGGGGTTTATTGTATTTTTATGAAATATGCACTATTATTTCTAGTGTATTTGTATTGAGACTTATTGGTATACAATTTTTAAGTATTTATGCACCTTGTTGCACTCTGCACTTTACTTGTTGCACTCCGCACTTTACTTGTGTATACTAGCATGTCACATAACCATTTTATTTCCTGCAAAACACAATTAGCATATTCATCTTCCCTCTAGGGATATTTGTATACTCACCCATACCGCTACCTATAGCACGATTGTAATTTTATTGTTGGATTAGCGCAGCACCATACTCTATACTGATTTTGCTGATGTTATAGGGTTGACTTGGACCCTATTCTGTCAAAGCAGCTTTTCCACCTTTTCACATACCTACACATGATAGTGCGGGAATAACTACTCTACATCTTGTATTCATACACCATATCCATTTCTGCAGCAATCATGGATGTCTTTACCTATATGGAGAAAAGGAAGGTTAATTTAGAAGAAGTTTTCAATGCTTCTAACACTAATACCAATAGAAATTTAGATCTAGAAAGTCTCATGAGGAGGTTGGGACACAATATGGAGAAAAAGGTGAGCCTTTGGTGCGACATTTGCACCTTTGAAACGTACCTTAAAGAGAATATAGTCCCGAGGAGACTGAGATGGGATATACCCCCAAATGATGGCCTTACAAACCAGGAGTCAAATGACAAATGGTTTAAATTCTTTAATGACAAAGGCTTTGAATTACTGAGTTTCTTATTGGAAAGGAAACAAAGGAAAAACAAAAGAATAGACCAGAATATTACGGAAATAAAGGAGGAATTGGAAATACATAAAGAAACAACCGAGCTTAAAACTTTAACTACACAGCTTAACAAAGACCTTATTAAAAAGGATAAAGAAGTCCAACAGAGGAAAAGCAATAAGTATATCAGGGACACAAAAGACTTCCGCAATGACCAGGTATTTAAGTGGCAAAGCCAACTGGGTAGAGGAGACAACCTATCTACATACTCTACACCACAGAAAATAGTGAGGGTTCACTCACAGCAGACCTATGAAGCATCGGGGTCAAATACTCAGATTAGAGTATATAAAGACCCCAGAGAAGAAAATAGAGGTATGACCCCAAGACACCAAGACTACGATGAGAGAAATGTAAACTACCAGCCACACACTCCCTATCGAGCTGATAGAAGACCCCAATACAATCGGACACCACAAAATGGAGGAAGAAAACCGTACTACTGGAAAAATAACAGGAAGCCCCACAATGGGAATAACTGGCACAAACCGCCTTATGATCAGAGAGAGTACAGAGGACCACCACAAGGACCTAGAGACCAGAGAAGACCCATTTATGAGTATAGGGATAACAGGGAACCACCATACGAACAACAAGGGCCAAGAGGCAGAAGCCCGGCCCATGAATATGGATATGGTGAAAGAAGAGGCCCTCAACAAAGGAGTCATCGTTAGAATGAACATAGTCCAATATCCACCTACAATCACTATGCTCCATTAATGTATCGGGATGACAAAGAGAGACAAGATAGACAATATCCCCCACAATATGTGGACCAATTATGCCCAAATTTCCCCCTTTTCTGCTGATTTTGTTAGACCCATGAAACTATATTGCTTTTTATACATTTCTTATAGAATTTAGATGCATCTGGCTCCTGAAGAGTGGATTGAAGTCCATGAAACGCAGCGTTGGGCCTACCTTTGATGCATCAAACACACATTGACCAATTTTCAGATGTTTTTTACTTCACATGACTTATCTTGCTTGGGGGATTAATATGCATAATTGTACATACCCATGTCCCATGGTTGTATATACATAGATTCATTGTCTATATGCGATTATTTTATGTCTAATGTATGCAATGCGTTTTTATGCCATGTTGATCATTGGTCCTTAATAAACATACATATGTTTGCACCTCTGTGAGTGTGATTGGGTTGCATCATGCGCACCTCATTCAAAGTCCCAACCTCCCCCCCCCTCTTTTTCATGATATTAAGGATGGGAGCGCAAACTTTCCCTTGCGTCCCATTTAAAGTCCTAAGTTCGCTTTTTTCCCCCATTGCTTGGGATGAAGAAGAGAGACAAGATAGACAATATCCCCCACAATATGTGGATCAAGCCTATAGTAGGCCTTTTTTAGACAGGGGCAGGAAGGATCACCCATTAAGACAGATAGACGAGACAAGAAACTCCAGAAAAAGTCCAGAAAGAAGAGAGGATGGAGATCAGGGAAGAGAACAAAAGAAAAAGGGAATAAAAGGAGAGGGCATTTTTAATTTAAGTGGTCAGGAACTCACACACAAAGAGATTGGAGTTCTGGATAAGGGTTTGAAGTACGCACCCACCAAGAATCTTGATAAATTCCAGACCTATATTGGAATCCAAAAATTTGTAAGAAAATTAAATATCCAGAAATATACTGCGGGAAATCCAATCAGATATAGATACTCAAATGTTGCGAATGACGGGATTGTACATAGTACACTGAGGAACAAATCTGTTTTTAATCCACCCATTAAAGATAACAAATATATTGAAGTTTTTAAAAAAGTGGTTTTAGAGGATATTAAGGATCTTAAAATAAAGAAGAAAGGGGACCCCAGCTATATGAAAAGTGGCATCCGCAAACTAACGAGAAGAAAAGACTTGGTCATTCAACCAGCTGACAAGGGAGGGGGTATTGTTGTTCTGTCGAAGGAACAATACCATCACACTATGATGGATATGTTGAGTGATGAGAATACCTATACCAAATTATTGAGCAATCCTATGTTCAAGTGCAGGAAGGCACTCGAACAAGTTGTATACCTAGGGGTAAAAAAGAACATACTTAATAAAAAGAGGCCAGATTTCTAATTCCAGATTCCTGTCGTACACCTATCATTTACTCATTACCAAAGATGCATAAGAACAATATCAATTCACCACCAAGACCAATAGTGAATGGTATAGATTCGCTGACGTCCAGGATGGGCCAATATATTGATGTATTCTTACAACCGGCTGTTCAAAGCACACAAGCGTACCTGAGGGATACAAAACAAATGTTGCAGATTTTAGAGAATATCCCGAAAGAAGAAGGACCATGGATTATGGCCACTGCAGATGTTTCCTCCTTATATACAATAATACCCCACCATCTAGCGTGCAAAGCTGCTAAATGGGGCTTGAGGAAACATACCCAACTACCTTGTATGCAGAGAAAGTTTTTAATTAAATGCATTGATTTTAGTCTAAAGAATAATTATTTCTGGTACAATAAAAGCTACTATCACCAACATACTGGAGTAGCAATGGGAGCCAAATTCGTCCCAAGTATAGCCGGACTATTTATGGCCCAGTGGGAGGAAGAAAACGTTTTCCTGAATACACCTGGTGAATTGGTAACCTACAAAAGATATATTGATGACATTTTTATTCTTTGGAAAGGGGACGTAGATCAGTTAACTCGGTTCCTTTAAAGACTCAACATGAACAATAGAAATATAGAATTGTCCTGGGACATCAGTGAAAGCAAAGTAACGTTCCTAGATTTGGAAATCCTACAAGAAAACTCCATACTTAGGTCACAGACGCACTTTAAAAATGTTGACAGAAATAGTTACCTCCCTATAGAGAGTTGTCACCATAGAAATTGGCTTTTTAATGTTCCAAAGGGCCAATTTGTATGGCTAAGATGGAACTGATCTAAATACCTTCCTTGATCAGGCAGAGAAGTAAATCACTCAGATTTACTAAAAAAGGCTATGATCGTCAGTTTATTGAAAAGAAAATAGAAGAGGTGACTGTAATGAACCGAGATGCATTAATCAAAGACACGACTAAACAGAAACAGCCAATGGTGGGAGCACCTCTAATCCTAGATTTTAGCGCACAGCACAAGAAAATAGAAAGGATTATTAAACGCCATTGGCATATACTCCTAGCGGATAAACAACTACAAGAATCTCTACCCCCGAATCCCAGATTTATATACAAAAGAGCACCAACTATCCGAGATAAAGTGGTGAAGAATGCAATAGACCCACCTAAGAGGACTTATTCTTTTTTTACTGGAAAAGGCTTTTACCCGTGTAAGAGATGCTTTGCTTGCCTAAGAACGAGACGGCCAAATGAAAAGAAATTTCATTTTACATCTACCAGTACGGGAGACACATATGAGGTAAAAAATTTTATGTGCTGTAATACAGAAGGGGCTGTATATGCCCCCGAGTGCAGCTGTGGGCTCCAATACATTGGCCATACAAAAAGACCCCTTAAGGTACGGATTAAAGAGCATGTCCAGAATATCATTAATGGATATGATAAACATAGCGTTTCGCAACATTTTCTGCTATGCCACAATAAGGACCCCACCCAGCTTAAATTTTGGGGAATAGAACCTTACATTAGACACTGGCGGGGGGGACATAAGGTCAGGACCCTCAGTCAGGCAGAATCTAAATGCATATTTATATTAGATACCAAGAGGCCTAAATATTGAATTCAACCTCAATTGTTTCCTTGTGATTTTTGAATGTTTGTAATATGCTAGTATTATATCCATAGTACATCTAAGCCCCCCCCCCCCCCCCCATTTATCTGACGAAGGCTGTTGTCAATGTTCCTCAATTTGGTAATTTTTAGGCAATTTATATGCTTCCCATGTTCTTCAGTGCGTTTTAGCGTTCCTCAGTATTAGACCGTCTTTAGATAACTGTATATGCCCCTGTGAGTTGACTTCACCTACATTTGTTTTAGCGTGTCCTATTCTATTCGCTTAGTTACTACATCTCATCCTGCCCTTGCCGTTATTCCCTATATTTGATGTACTTTATATATTCCTATAATAGTTTTGATGTATCCTAAATTATCTTAATGATTTTACTTTTTTTTTTTATCTATATTACTATTTCAGCTCACTGTTATGTGTTCAGGATAGATAACTTACATTTCTAGGAACATCTGTGGTAATGCCAGTTTTGTGTGTATACTCAAATGTGTGATGTATGCTGATATCAGTGTTAAGGCTTATTCCATCCGGTCGTTTTTTTAATTTTTAAATGATATTTTTTAATTCTTGCAATTTTCCAAATAGTTTATTTAACTTTTTGTTATTATGAATAAATTGGTTTTAAGTTTTTTAATGCTCTGTAATATCGCACGGGGATGATTTGGCATTGGGTTTATCCCAGTGGCTCACTATCAAACCTTCCCCAAGCTGACAGCCTATCGGTTTAATAAATGTCATACATTTTTTGAAGCTTTCTTGTAGTTCACGGCAACAGGTGGCGATCACAACTCTATCTGCATCTGTGCCAGTGTATAGATAACCAAGAAAATGGCCGCCCCCATTACCCTTCGGGAAAATGGCCGCTATGGCTTTTCCCCATTGAACTACAAGAAAATGGCCACCCTATACCAATTAAGCTATAACTATTTAAGGACAGCAGTTTGTGCCTCCTAGTATGATGAAGTCACGAGGTGTGTGACGTCACGCGTAGGGATGGGACAGGCACTTTCCACTGATTTATGCGCACGAGCCCACTGCTCGTTGGTGTTCTGTCATTGCCGCTCTGCTTGATGTGAGTACCTTATGCTACAATAAACCCCGCTTTTGGTTACAAAATACTACACTATGTGGCACCCCCTTCTTTTCATTTACGGCCCCCGCACCCATTGAGGGACTTAGATGTTTGGAGAACAAGACTCGGGTCCAAGATTAATATGAGAAAGAGCCAGTACCAGCAGTGCAGCTAACGCTGTGACCTCAGTATTATGAGGTAAGGGGCCATTACTTATCAGTGTAGGATTTCTTTCACAAAGAGGAGCCACTATTTCTTCCTGGTCTATACACTTCACGGTTTCCATCTACCTTACAGAATGCTCTGTGGAGAAATACCTTTCTATGTTTGAATTCACTTGATGTTATATTGGCACAACAAGGACTGACTTGCAACCTTTGTCACTGGATTTACTGCACTAGGCACTTTATTTATTTACTTATTCATGTATTTGTCTTTTCCATATATTAGATACAGATAGTTTTATAAATTTGTCACTGAGTTTGTTTTTCTGCACTGGACACTTTGATATTACAGTGCGTCCCTATGCGTGTTTGATATGCACAGCATCGCATTGTTTTGCACTGAATTGCTTTGCACTTTTTATTATTTTTATGAAATATGCACCATTATTTCTAGTGTATTTGTATTGAGACTTATTGGTATGCAATTTTTAAGTATTTATGCACCTTGTTGCACTCCGCACTTTACTTGTGCATACTAGCATATAATCAAACACAGCTGGACTCAAATGAAGGTGTAGAACCATCTCAAGGATGATCAGAAGAAATGGACAGTACCTGAGTTAAATATTTGAGTGTCACAGCAAAGGGTCTGAATACTTAGGACCATGTGATATTTCAATTTTTCTTTTTTAATAAATCTGCAAAAATGTCAACAATTCTGTGTTTTTCTGTCAATATGGGGTGCTGTGTGTACATTAATGAGGAAAAAAACGAACTTAAAGATTTTAGCAAATGGCTGCAATATAACAAAGAGTGAAAAATTTAAGGGGGTCTGAATACTTTCCGTTCCCACTATATATATATATATATATATATATATATATATATATATACGGGATTCAATCCAGAGATAAACCAATAATTCTCCCGCTCTACAAGACTCTGGTCCGGCCGCATCTAGAGTTTGCTGTCCAGTTCTGGGCACCAGTCCTCAGGAAGGATGTACTGGAAATGGAGCGAGTACAAAGAAGGGCAACAAAGCTAATAAAGGGTCTGGAGGACATTAGTTATGAGGAAAGGTTGCGAGCACTGAACATATTCTCTCTGGAGAAGAGACGCTTGAGAGGGGATATGATTTCAATATACAAATACCATACTGGTGAAACCACAATAGGGATGCAACTTTTTTCTTTTTTGCAAAAGGGAGTTTAACAAGACTCGTGGCCACTCATTAAAATTAGAAGAAAAGAGGTTTAACCTTAAACTATGTAGAGGGTTCTTTACTGTAAGAGTGGCAGGGAAGTGGAATTCCCTTCCACTGGCGGTGGTCTCCGCGGGGGGGCATCGATAGTTTCAAGAAACTGAAACGACTTGAACGACCGCAACGTACAGGGATATAAAATGTAATACTGATATATAATCACACACATAGGTTGGACTTGTGTCTTTTTTTCAACCTCACCTACTATGCAACTATGTAATATACCATACATACATTCAGTTTTCAACCCCCCCCCCTTCCCCATACCGCCCGCTGTCATTGCCTCCACACTCCTCTCCTGTACAAACTGCCCACTGTCATACCCTTCACACTCTTCTCCTGTACATACTGCCCACTGTCATACCCTCCACACTCCTCTCCTGTACATACTGCCCACTATTATACCCTCCACACTCCTCTCCTGTACATACCACCCACTGTCATATCCTCCACACTCCTCCTGTACATACTGCCCACTGTCATACACTCACAGTTCTCTATTGCATATACTGCCCACTGTCATACCCTCCACAGTCCTCCATTGCACATACTGCCCTCTGTCATACCCTCACAACTCCTCTGCTGCATATACTGGTCACTGTTCCACCCTCATCACTCCTCTCCTGAAAATACTCCCTACCCTCTGCACTCATTTCCTGTACATAATGTCTTACACTTTGCACTCCTTTCTTACACACACAATCATAGGCTCCACACTCTTGTGTATACTGCTGTAAATTCTGCACTCCCTTCCTGCACATGCCATAATACCCTCTGTATATAATGAAAATGAAAAGGTGAACGAATGGCCCTGATCACTGCACTTCAATCCGTAGTAATAGAAGAGTTTTATTTTTTTTTAAAAGATTGTGCTGAGGTTTATACATGTCAGTAAGACTCTTGCTTGTGGCACAGCAAAGTGAGCATATTTTATGGGTACAAGAATGCTTTTGTTTTATTTAATGATGCCCCTTTAGGCCCCTCCCATTGTTAACACAATATGGCCATACCCACTGTATGCCGTGGCATGTTCAGGTTTGGCTTAAAGAAAAGGTGGCAACCCTACATGTGCTTCTCCCTCAGATCCACACTCACCAGAAAGATGTACCCCGATCCTTATCCAGTATCTCCTCCTCCTCCACAGTAGAGCTGGTCACAGGGTAAATTCACATAAGGATGGATGGAAGAAAAGGCATCTCATAGTAAAAGTCCATAAATGCAAATTTATTTAAGTAAATGGTTTCGGAGATCCCAGTCTGTGTAACGCAAGGCGTCCCCAACACATTGCTGTTTAATTGCTGTTTATATGTACTGACCCCCCAGCACTATTGGAAGTGCAATTTTTAATATTTACCTAAATAAATTTGCTTTTATGGACTTGTGAATGTACCCTGTGAGCAGATCTAGCGTGGAGGAGGAGGATATACTGGACAAGGATCAGAGTCGATTCTAGTGTGAGGCTTTTCACCCCTGCAGGGGTACATCTTTCTGGTGAGTGTGGATCTGAGGGGGGAGCACGTGTGGACTTTAACTCAACCTGCACCAGGGATATTACTCATTCAAGCACAAGTCACTTTGGAATAAGACCATTTATGTGGATTTATGAACTGTAATTTTTTTTTTGTCTGCACTTCTGGAACATTTTGTTTTTTATATGGATTCATTTTAATGGACATTTTTTGCACACTAAGCACTTTATTATAGTTTTTTTTGGCATACTATGTACTTTATTTTTCACTGATGTTATTAGCCACTTATGGTTATAGATGCAATACGATTAATATTGCACACTTTATAGGAACCTGCACTAGGAAGCATTTGTTTTGTGATTTAAAGAGACAGCACACAATATATTTTATTATTTTTTATATCACATATTAGATCTAGGCAGCGCCACTTTACCCCGCTTTTTTTCACATTTTGCTTTTTATCCCACTTTGGTGGAATTTTTGGGGTAGACTGCAGCCACACTTTCAGCACCATAGTGCGGAATATAACAATTGATTTCAGTTCATTATGGGGTATTGTTTGTAGAATTTTTAGGAAAATAATGAATTTAATCCATTTTGGAATAAGGCTGTAACATAACAAAATGTGGAAAAAATGAAGCGATGTAAATACTTTCCGGATGCACTGTATGTATTTTTAGGGACACTGCAACGCATATCATGTCTGATAATCTTTATGAAGCTGACAATTGAGTGGAACGGGCTTGGTATAATAAATTTACTCTTAAGCCTAAACGGGATCGCCTTCATTGTTGCTGTGCTATTAGATGCCATGTGAAAATGTTGCTTGATTTTATAGTGGATGTAAACCCTCACATATACCCAGTGAAGTGAACAGCCTCAGATGATACACAGGGATGAAACAAATCTCCCTACATAAGCTTTACATGTATATGCTGTCTTCAGCTTTATAAACTGTTTAGAAAGTGCACATCATGTTAGAAGATATTCGCTTCCTGTTCAACACTGCAGGGAAGCCTAGGCATACAGCCAAGACAGTTGATTGGAGGAAAGGCACACACCCCCTTTGCTCATAGGTAGAGACTTTGAGCTCTGTTCGTTGAATCGTTCAGGGCTCTGCTAATCTATTTATAGCATCCTCCCCAACACAAAACTCAGGCTGCTTTTATTTAGAAGAACGGAGCAGGAGACAGTTAGGGGGCATAGTGCTTTGAAGAGAGATAACAAAACACTGCAGATATACTGTATGTGCCCAGCTCTAATTTCATGAATCAGGTTATATGGCAATCAAGAGCCGACTGCGAGCACCATCCACCTGCACAGCAAACTGAGGACATCCAGGGTTGTGCAGAGAAATGCATGCATCATGGACTGCAGCATCCAAACACCAGCTCAGGTGTGCAGAGAAACACATGCATCATAGACTGCAGCATCCAAACACCAACTCAGGTGTGAAGTTAAACACATGCATCATGGACTCAAGCAACCAAATACCAGCTCATGTATGCAGAGAAATACATGCATAATGGACTGCAGCAACCAATTACTAGCTCAGGTGTGCAGAGAAATATATGCATCATGAACTCCAGCAACCAAACACCAAATCAGGTGCACCACATGAGGTTCTGACGTCTCCTCAGCCCCAAAAGACTACCAGAAGTTGGTGCATTTAGCAACCTAACATATAGGACTGCATCTGGGAGAGGCTGAACCCAGACGGACCCCAACACAGTCAGCAGGTAGGGACTTTTCACAACATCATGGTCTTGCAGGTGTAGATCTTGAGAACAAAAAGGAGAATGGGGGAGGCTTCTCTCAGTCAGACTTTTATAGATTTAAACGGTCCTGTGGGTGGATATAGGGGCGGAGCTATATGCACTGATGGGCACTGATGAGACTACATTGATGGGCACTGATGAGGCTGCACTAATGGGCACTGATAGGCTGCACCAATGGACACTGATATGCTTTATGTTAATATTGTTAAAGTTGTTGTTAATATTGATTTTTGTAACTTCATTCTGCATAAATCATTTAACAGTGTAATTTCATGAGATAATTTATGAGGGCATGTTTAGGGGTGGAATTAGGAGCAGGGCAGGGTAGGGGTGAGGTGGGGCAACTGGTGGCAAGTAACTCTTAGGCTCCATGCACACTGGAGCTCAAAAAAGCTTTTTCTTGACGCCAGATTGCTGGCAGAAAACGCTGGTTGAAAAACTAACTTTTAACAGCGTTTGTACTAGAGTTTATGAGCGTTTATGAGCGTTTTTTAGCGATAGCCTTAATCGGCGTTTTTAATAAAAATACACAGAGGACACTCCAAAAATCCCACAATGCATTCCAAACTCCCACAATGTATTGAAAAAATAGAATGCCGAACGCTAATTAACGCGCGTTTATGAGCGTTTATGAGCGTTTATAGGGGTTTGGCTTTTTTTAGCGGTGAAAAACGGCACTTTGAATGCGAATTTCTGGCGTTAAAAAAAAAGCCTATAAACTCCACTGCTCATTAAAGCTAAAAAACGTCCATGTGTGCATGGACACATAGGCTAACATAGAGTGGAGTTTATGGGCTTTTAAAAAAAACGCCCAAACGCCAATAAACTGCAGTTTATCAGCTCCAGTGTGCATGGGGCCTTAAGGCCTGGCTAGTAGCTCAGGACTTGAAATTTTGAGCCCTGTTTACACAGTGAGGCAGAATCATGCAGATCAGGTCTCAGGTAAACAAGGGTAAGCTGAAGACCACTCAGCAACTTCATAGTTACATTGTAGGTGAGATTGAAAAAAGACACAAGTTTATCAAGTCCAACCTATGTGTGTGATTATATGTCAGTATTACATTGTATATCCCTGTATGTTGTGGTCATTCAGGTGCTTATCTATCTAATAGTTTTTTGAAACTTTCGATGCTCCCTGCTGAAACCACCGCCTGTGGAAGGGAATTCCACATCCTTGCCGCTCTTACAGTAAAGAACCCTCTATGCAGTTTAAGGTTAAACCTAATTTCTTCTAATTTTAATGAGTGGCCATGTGTCTTATTAAACTCCCTTCTGCAGAAAAGTTTTATCCCTATTGTGGGGTCACCAGTGTGGTATTTGTAAATTGAAATCATATCCCCTCTCGAGCGTCTCTTCTCCAGAGAGAATAAGTTCAGTGCTTACAACCTTTCTTTATAACAAATATCCAGCAGTTCCTTTATTAGCTTTGTTGCCCTTCTCTGTACTCGCTCTATTTCCAGTACATTCTTCCTGAGAACTGGTGCCCAGAACTGGACAGCAAAATCCAGGCGAGGCCGGACCAGAGTTTTGTAGAGTGGGATAATTATCGCTTTATCTCTTGAGTTAATCCCCTTTTTAATGCATGTCAATATTCTGTTTGCTTTGTTAGCAGTAGCTTGGCATTGCATGCCATTGCTGAGCCTATCATCTACTAGGACCCCCAGGTCCTTTTCCATCCTTGATTCCCCCAGAGATTCTCCCCCCCCAGTGAGTAGATTGCATTCATGTTTTTGCCACCCAAATGCATTATTTAAAATCTTTCCACATTAAACCTCATTTGCCGTGTAGTTGCCCACCTCGTTAATTTGTTCATATCTTCTTGCAGGGTTTCCACATCCTGCAGAGAAGTTATTGCCCTGCTTAGCTTAGTATCGTCCGCAAATACAGAGATTGAACTCCTCCATCCTCAAGGTCATTTATGAACAAATAGGATTGGTCCCAGCACAGAACCCCGGGGGACCCCACTTTCTACTCCTGACCATTCTGAGTACTCCACATTTATCACTACCCCCTGAACTCGCCCTTGTAGCCAGTTTTCAATCCATGTACTCACCCTATGGTCCATGCCAACGGACCTTACTTTGTACAGTAAACTTTTATGGGGAACTGTGTCAAATACTTTTGCAAAATCCAGATACACCACGTCTACAGCCTTCCTTCTGCAGCTCACTTCCTCATAGAAGGTTAATAGATATTAATATGGTTTGGCAAGAACGAATCTTCATGAATCCATGCTGATTACTGCTAATGATACCGTTTTCATTACTAAAATCTTGTATATAGTCCCTTATCATCCCCTCCAAGAGCTTGCATTCTATTGATGTTAGGCTAACTGATCTGTAATTCCCAGGGATGTATTTTAGCCCTTTTTTAAAATATTGGTGCAACATTGGCTTTTCTCCAATCAGCTGGTACCATTCCAGTTAGTACACTGTCGGTAAAAATTAGGAACAATGGTCTGGCAATTACTTGACTGAGTTCCCTATGCACCCTTGGGTGCAAGCCATCTGACTCCGGTGACTTGTTAATGTTAAATTTTCCAAGTCTATCTCTAATTCTGTCCTTTGTTAGCCATGAAGGTGCTTCCTGTGATATGACATGAGGATAAACACTGCAGTTTTGGTTACTGAAGCCCCCTATTCCCTCGTGAAGACTGAGGAGAAGAATAAATTCAATACCTTCGCCATCTCCCCATCCTTTGTAACCAGATTTCCTTCCTCATTCTTTATGGAGCCAATATGGTCTGTCCTCCCTTTTTTACTGTTTATATACTTAAAGAATTTCTTGGGATTTTTTTTGCTCTCCTCCACTATGTGTCTTTCGTGTTCTATCTTAGCCGCCCTAAATGCCCCCCTACGTTTCTTGTTGCATTCTTTGTAAAGTCTGAATGCTGATGATGATCCCTCAGCCTTGTATTTTTTGAAGGCCTTCTCCTTTGCTTTTATATGCATTTTTACATTGGAGTTAAGCCATTCAGGACTTTTGTTCGCTCTTTTAAATTTATTTCCCAATGTGATGCACTGGCCCTTATTTAATATGCTCTTAAAGCAAACCCATCTCTCCTAGTGTTCTTTGTTCCTAAGATTCTATCCCAATTTATATCTTCTAGCAAGGTTTGTGTCAGAAATGGGTACTCACCGAGGCCAAGATGCAGAGAGCAGGTCACTCTTGCGACTAAGCGCACTCCACCCCCTGGAGATGGTACAGGGGTGAATCGCACAAAGAGGCACAAGCTACCAGCAGGTAAGGCAGATCTCGCGTGAAGAGCAGCGAGGAACTTGATAGCCATGCAAGGGCTGGCAGGTGTTGGTCCCAGCGGGTAGGCAGGGAAACGGTGTCCAGGACAGGCTGAGGGACCAGCATCAGAGACAAGTCTGTAAACAGGCCGGGAGCCAAGATACAGAGTCCAGAGGAAATCTAAAAGCAGGCCGAGGGTCAAACACAGGAGACAGCAGACAATCCAGAAACAGGCAGAGGGTCAAGGCACTGGAGACAGGAGACAATCCGGCTCACAGGCTGAGGGTCAAGGCACAGGAGACTGGAGGCAAAATCCGAGTACAGGCTGAGGGTCAAACACCAGAGATAAGCAGAGTCCATTAAACAAGCCAGAAGTCAGGTCCAGGGGATAATCAGAGTAGGTCAATGCAATCCGGGTCACAACAGGCAATCGATAAGCAGGAAACAGGAACAAGTTCACAAGGAAGCTGATAGATAAACCAGCAATTTGTTTGAACAGTCAGGCAACTTTTATAGGCCAGCAGGGGATTCACGTTATGCGTGCGCTAGTGCGCATGTGCGCGCTCCGTTCAGCTGAGCTGCTCGTGTGCCGAAGTGCCGCTCCATCGCTCATGCGCGCGGGGAAATGGCGAAACTGACAGGGTTGATTTTGGCTTTTTCCCTGACAGTGCCCCCCCAAGGGGCGGCCTCTGGATGCCCAAACTGGACATTAACTCCAGGTGTTCCTGGTGAAAGGCTTTGATCAATCATGGAGCATGTAGATTACCTGAGGGTTCCCAAGAGTTATCTTCGGGGGGATACCCCTTCCATTTTATCAAATACTGGAGTTGTCTACTCATCTTTCTGCAGTTTAGTATGGCTTCCACCTCAAATTCATTCTCCCCATTAACCTCGACTGGAGGAGGAGGAGGTTCCTCTCTTCCTGGAAATGGACTGGGGACCACTGGTTTCAGCAGAGATACATGGAATACTGGATGTATTCTGTAGGAACTAGGTAACGCTAGCTCGAAGGCCACAGGATTCACCATTCTTTTCATCTTGAATGGCCCTATGAATCTTGGGCCCAATTTTCCTGAAGGACAAGGCAACCTGAGATTGGTGGCAGATAGCCAAACCTTCTCACCTATTTTGAAGACCAGGTTCCCCCTCCTTCCTTTGTCGTAGTACTTCCTGTAACTGTCTTAAGCCTTTTTTACATAGTCTCCTGAATCTTCTGGAAGTTAGATTGGATAGAGGTTACTCGATCTTGAACAGCAGGGACTGAGGTCTCGGGGACATAGTTAGGGAGAAAAGAGGGATGAAATCCAAAATTTGACCAAAAGGGTGTTTGGTTGGTAGCTGTATGTATGGAATTGTTGTAAGCGAATTCCGCATAGGGCAGGAGGGAAGACCAATCGTCCTGGGAGCTGGAACAAAAGCAGCGGAGCTACTGTTCCAGGGTTTGGTTTGTCCTCTCAGTCTGTCCATTGCTCTGGGGATGGTATGCGGAAGAGAGACAAACCTTAATTTCCAATGTCTTGCAGAGCTCCTTCCAAAACTTGGAGGTGAATTGGATGCCTCTATCTGAGACGATACTATCAGGTACCCCATGGAGCCTTACTATCTCTTTAATAAAGATGTTAGTTGTATCCAGAGCGGAGAGAGTGCCTATCATGGGTAAAAAGTGTGCCATCTTCGAGAGACGGTCGACAACGACCAGAATGGTGGTGAATCCTTCTGAGGGTGGCAAGTCGACAATAAAGTCCATAGAAACTTCTGCCATGGCCGTTCTGGAATAGGCAAGGGTCTCAGCAGCCCCCAAGACTTGGCATTAGATCCCTTACTGTGCTGGAAAGAGATGCATGAAGAGACATAATCTTTACAGTCCTGTCTCCAACCAGGCCACCATAAGGAATGGGAGATAAACTCTGAGGTCTCTTGCGTTCTGAAATGACCGGCCAGTTTATGGTCATGGAAAGTTTTTAAGATTAAAGGTCTTACTTCTAGTGGAACAAAAATCTTATTCTGGGCCCAAAGCAAGTTGTTGCGTCTATCAGAGGAGGGCACCTCTGGATCAGTACAGTGGCTGGACGCTGTTTTGATGGCAGCTGTCTGAGTGAGAAGACAAAAATTTTGCAGGGATAAAATGGTACTGGGTTCCGTCGACTGGGGAGATTCTGGGAACATCCGGGAGAGTGTGTCTGCTTTCCTATTTTTGGAACCAGGTTTGTACAAGATGTGGAAGTTGAACCTGGAGAAGAAAAGTGCCCACGTGCTTGTCGGGGTCTTAAGCATTTAGCTGTCCTGAGGTACTCCAGGTTCTTGTGATCAGTGAAAATCGTGATAGGATGGGACACACCCTCCAGCAGATATCTCCATTCCTCCAGGGCGAACTCGATGGCTAAAAACTCCCGGTCATCGACATCATAGTTCCTCTCTGTGAGACTTAGTTTCCGGGATGCAAAGGCTACGGGATGAAGGAGGGACCTGGGGACCCCATCTTTGAGAGAGGATGGCTCCAGTGGCAGTTTCAGAGGCATCCACCTCCAATACAAATGGCAGAGCTGGGTCTGGATGCTGTAAAATTGGTGCAGAAGTAAATAGGGTTTTTAATTTAACAAAGGCTTCTTGGGCCTCCTGGGACCACTGGAAACGAATGTGTTGATGGGTTAACTGAGTGATGGGTGAGACAATGGATGAGAAACCTATGATAAATCTTCGATAGAAGTTAGCGAAGCCTATGAACCGCTGCACTCCCTTCTTATCTACCGGGGCTGGCCATTCCTGGATTGCCTTGACTTTTTGTGGGTCCATTGCGACCCCGTCGGTGGAGATGATAAATCCCAGGATTTGGACAACAGTTTTTTCAAATTCGCACTTCTCAGTTTTGAGGTACAGACTATGTCTCCTGAGGATTGTGAGAGCTTTTTTTACATAGATCTGGCAGAAAAGATAAGGATGTCGTCAAGGTAGACGACTACAAAGTTGTCAAGATAGTCTCTAAAAATATCGTTCACTAGATGTTGAAAGATGGCCGGGGCATTGCACAGCCCAAAAGGCATCACCAGGTATTCGTAGTTTCCAAATCTGGACCTAAAAGCGGTTTTCCATTCATCACCAGCACAAATTCGAATGAGGTTATAGGCACCCCGTAAGTCTAGCTTGGAAAAACGCTGAAATAACTCTGCGATGAGTGGGAGTGGGTATCGATTTTTAATGGTTATTTTGTTGAGCTCTCTGTAGTCGATGCAAGGTCTTAGGGAGCTATTCTTCTTCCCAACAAAGAAAATACCAGCTCCAGCTGAAGAAGAGGAAGGGCGAATGAAGCCTTTCTCCAAGTTTTCATCAATGTAAGCTTTAAGGACCTGCAACTTGGTCTCAGACAGTGGGAATATGCGGCCAAAAGGGATCTCAGAGCCAGGTAACAATTCAATAGGGCAGTCATAGGACCGGTGAGGTGGCAGGCAGTCAGCTTTTTTCTTATCAAAGACTTTGAATTTGAGGTACACTGGAGGGACGTGCTGGAGATTATCAGGTACTGGAACTACAGTTAGGCAGGAAGCTGGAGCTGGAACAAGAGAGTGCTGGGAGCACTATATAGAGGAGAAAGATTTCTCTTTCTTGTTCCAATTAATTTGAGGATTATGAGCCTGCAACAAAGGGAGCTCCAAAATGATAGGGAACATAGGAGAACAGATGAGGTCAAAGTGTAAGAACTCTTGGTGACCGGAGTCTGTGGTGGTAAGGATGGGTTTGGTTTCTTGTGTGACTGGTCCAGAACAAGGAAGGGACCCATCAGCCAAATGGACAAGAAGATTTTGTTTCTTAGTCTGGAACGGGATGTGCAATTTTTGAGCTAATGAAATGTCCGGAAAACAACTGCACGCCCCTGAGTCAATTATGGCCAGTAGTCGAATTTCCTCTTCCGCCAACTGTAGGCAGACAGGGTGACATAAGACTGAGCAAAACCTGTGGCTTGGTAGTTCATGATAAACTGTGAAGGCAACTTACTAGGCCTCACAGGGCAGTTGCGAAGGTAATGTCCTGTCCCTCCGCAGTACAGGCATAGATTGGCTTGGCGTCTTCGTTGTCTCTCATCTGGGGTAAGAGGAGATCGGACCAGTCCTAGCTGCATGGAGGTGACTGAGGGAACCGGGAATGGTGGATAGGTGGAAGAAGACTTAGGGAGCATCCAGCTGGGTCGGGGGGCCTGGAAGCGCTCGGAGCGCCGCTCCCACATGCGTCTGTCTACTGTAGTAGCTGATTGGATTAATTCTTCCAAAGTAGCAGGGGTCTCGTCCTGGGCAAGCTCGTCTTTAAGAGCTTCAGAGAGTCCCTGGCGGTACTGATATCTGAGAGCGGCCTCGTTCCACCCGGTGTCAGCTGTGACCATTTGCGAAATTCTACGGTATAGTCCTCCACCGGCCTCTTTCCTTGAGATAAAGAGTGTAAGATGGCTTCGGCTGTGGTGGAGCGCTGTGGGTCGTTGTATAGTTGGCCCATAGATATGAAAAAAGTATCCACGAAATTTAATAAGGGGCTTCTCTGTTCCATAAGGCTATGGGCCCAGGCCTGTGGCTCTTCGGACAGTAGAGAAATGATGAAACCAACCTTCACGATTTCAGAAGAAAAGGTCCTGGGTTGAATAGCTAGGTACAAGGAGCAGGCGTTTTTGAATGCTCTGAATTTCTTTCGGTCACCCGAAAATCGCTCCGGTGTGGGGACCCTAGGTTCGGGAAGGGTCATCATCCAAAGCAGGGTTGGGCTGGACCTGAGAAGAGGAGGCTCCACCGGTGGGTGCTGGAGCTGCGGTTGTTGGTGCAGGTGCCCTGGCAAGTTGTTGAAGGCGACCATCGATTTGGGCGTAACCTTCCTGTAGTTTCTGGACTGCTTCAATGAGGGCCGTGACCTGCTGGCACAGGATCTCAAGAGGAGAACACGCTCTGTCAGCCTCTGACATGGCTGGTTTATACTGTCAGAAATGGGTACTCACCGAGGCCAAGATGCAGAGAGCGGTTCACTTTTGCGACTAAGCGCACTCCACCCCCTGGAGATGGTACAGAGGGTGAATCACACAAAGAGGCACAAGCTACCAGCAAGACGGGCAGATCTTGCATGAAGGTCAGCGAGGAACTTGATAGCCGTGCAAGGGCTGGCAGGTGTTGGACTCAGCGGGTAGGCAGGGAAACAGAGTCCAGGACAGGCTGAGGGACCAGCATCAGTGACAAGTCCGTAAACAGGCCAGGAGCCAAAATACAGAGTCCAGAGGAAATCCAAGAGCAGGCCGAGGGTCAAACACAGGAGACAGGAGACAATCTGGCTCACAGGCTGAGGGTCAAGGCACAGGAGACTGGAGGCAAAATCCGGGTACAGGCTGAGGGTCAAACACCAGAGATAAGCAGAGTCCATTAAACAAGCCAAGTCAGGTCCAGGGGAGAATCAGAGTAGGTCAAGGCAATCCAGGTCACAACAGGCAATCGATAAGCAGGAAATAGGAACAAGTTCACAAGGAAGCTGAGAGATAAACAGTCAGGCAGCTTTTATAGGCCAGCAGGGGATTCACGTTATGCTAGGCGCATGTGCGCGCGCCGTTCAGCTGCGCGTGTGACGAAGCGCCGTTCTGCCACGCATGCGTGCAGGGAAATGGTGAAACTTACAGGGTGGATTCTGGCTTTTTCCTTGACAGTTCGTAGTTTAGGGAAGTTGACTCTTGAAATTTAGTTTCTTTGTTTTCCCCTTATTTCCACATCCACATTTATTCCCCTTATTTCCACATTTGCAGTGCTTCACTTTATACAGGAAACTGAGTGCCAAAACCAGTGTCGAGTGTGCATGTTAATTCTTGCGTATTCGCCCTCTCAGTAATGCATGCCCGGCATTTTCCTTATGCACAGAGTCGTGGGCAGCATAATGCGCATGCACATATGCCTGTACTGGTTTCCTTCTGCTGCTGAGAACTGGGCCTTCCTTATACTTTCTAATGCCTAGTGAGTGGTATCATTCTTGGAAGAACTTGCTTTTGCAACAGGGCCCTTGGTCTAAAAGTATTTTCTGCAGACAGCCATAAGGAGTATTGCTTCCACACCATCTGGGCAGCAGTCTTGGCAGTCTGGTTTCAGGTCAGTACTGCCACTTTGAAAAGTGGTTCATCGTTGCCAGAACATGATGGTATCTGTCTTCTGAAATGTCATATTAAGTTGATGGTCAGTACTTCCAGCAGAGCAGACGTGTTAAGTCAGGGGTGGAATTCAAATCTCAGCCCACTTTGACACTGAACAAACCACACAGTATCAGCGGGCTTGTTCAACCAACTGGAACTGGAACCAACTTTACACACAGGTTGGACTTGATGGACTTGTATCTTTTTTCAACCTTACCAACTATTTAACTATGGAACAGACTCACACATATGCCTTGTCTCTGGAATCGGGTAAATGTTTTATGTACACCCTAGTGTCCTACTTCCACGTGGATTCTCTCTGCCATAGAGAGGGCCTGGGTCCTTGACAATACTACCTGCTAGGTCACTAATGAGTTATGGGGGAGCATTATTCCTTGGCACAGTATAACATCTCTCACGGGGTGAAATGTAACCACATGCTTAGCAGTGTGCTGGTTTCTGGTATTCCCTTTGATCTTTCTGTGGAACTGGGCCACTGTTGTAACCACGTGGTCTCTCCATGTTTTTTCTTGGATATACATACTGTATATGAGGTTCACTTGAGGCCTTCTCTTAAGCCTTCCTCCAGTCAAGCGAGAGATTTCTAGATTTTCAGCTTCTTTATCCACATTTTATATTCCTTGGATAGTAAGTAGTTCCACTTTGCTACCCCACTGCTTGACTTCTGTTAGTAGGGCATTCTAATTTAGTGGCACATTTGCAAACATATGTGTAAGCCACAGTAGCCACATCAAGGCACCCCAGTTTACTGCAGTCCTAACTCTATGATTTTGAGAGTCTCCCAAATTGGAGCACATCTATAGCAGTGGATAGATTAAGGGCAGGTTTGCCTGGAGGGGGTCCACCACTCCTTAAAGGTATAGGGACTCCCGGGACACCCAGCAAGGGCACCAATTCACAAACTACAAACAAATGACAACCACCCCAAACTATAACTAGCCTTTGCAGCAAGGAGCACATGAAAAAACAATGCACATTAACCACTTCCTGCCCGGCCTATAGCAGAATGACAACCGGGCGGTGGTTCAGTTATCCTGACTGGGCGTCATATGACGTCCTGCAGGATAACAGCCACCGTGAGCCCGTGGGGGCTCGCATTGCAGCTATTGGTGGTGCGGTGTGTCAGTCTGACATACCGCTACACCAATCTCAGTAAAGAGCCTCCGGCGGAGGCTCTTTATCACGTGATCAGCCATGTCCAATGAAGGCTGATCACGATGTCAACAGGAAGAGCCGGTGATCGGCTTTTCCTCACTCGCGTCTGACAGACGCGAGTAGAGGAGAGCCGATCGGCAGCTCTCCTGACAGGGGGGTCTGCGCTGCTTGTTTATCACTGCAGCCCCCCCTTGGATGCCCACACTGGACCAACAGGGGAGCCGCCAGGAACACCAGG
This sequence comes from Aquarana catesbeiana, assembly GCF_042186555.1. Lineage (NCBI taxonomy): Eukaryota > Metazoa > Chordata > Amphibia > Anura > Ranidae > Aquarana > Aquarana catesbeiana. The sequence goes on along the minus strand of NC_133330.1, from coordinate 107,041,985 downwards.
GAAGCCCCCAGCATGTGGATGGCCAGGTACATTCCTCCATGGCCATCCACATGTGAAAATTGATGCCAAAAATATGCCAATCAGTGCCCACAAATGGGCACTGACTGGCACCTCTGTGGCACAATAAAAAACAGTGATGCCCAGCAATGCCACCCATCAGTGACCATCAGTGTCACCTATCAGTGCTCATCCGTGCCCATCAGTGCCCATCCGTGCCACCTATCAGTGGCGCCTATGAGTGTCCATCAGTGCCGCCTTATCAGTGTCCGTCAGTGCAGCCATATCAGTGCCCGTCATTGAAGAAGAAAAAATAAAGGTACCCCCAAAAGAAAATGGGACTTTAATGGCAACACCAGTATATTAAAAGAACAATTTATTGATACAAACTAACATATACAAAAACAACAATGATTATATAGAAAAAAGGAATATACAAAATTGGAACCATTAAAAACAACGGTATGACATGGTAGTGATGCTTAGAAGATCTTCAGCACAGCGGCCTGTTATGGGCGGACGTCTGTGCTGGGAGCCTAGGCTGGTGACCCGGCCGATGCTCACCCGCGCGGCCGCATTCCTGCGTCGGTGGGCTCCTGCTGCATGACGCCCCCGAAGACTCTTTTTTGTGCTGTGGTGGGCGCTGTGCAGTGGGGGCTCAGGGTCCCCCCCTTTTTTGCGCCGTCGTCCTTTTTTATTGATACTTTGTATCTAATTTTCACTGTTTTCCACTGGGTGCTAACACCCACATTTAGATCGCACAGTGGCTAGGCTTGTTATCCTGCTCTTGCCCTGCTCCTGTCTGGGCGGAGTCCTCCTGGTCTTAGGCTACGCTCGCTGTTTCCCCCGCTGGGTTACGGCGGGGCGACGCTGCGAGCATTGTCACGCCGCATCATGGCTATTGTGGATACCATGGGTGACGACTCCTCCTCCCCAGGTGGTGACGTAGTGGTGCTGTGACGCCGCTCGTTTGGCGGCGACCCGTCCTATCACGCCGCCTCTCAGCCTTTTTAAATCCCTATCAGATGCATGACTTGTGTCACTGCACTGGACGGCATACCACTGGATGTCTCGAGGACCCCTACTCCTAGACTTTACCGCATTAAGGTGGGTTCTGAGTGATTTTTAGGGACTTTTCCTATTTTTTTGTAAGACTATAATCTATACTGTTAAGGTAGGTTCTTTTGTTTGGAGACATCCTCACCCTGCCTCTGTCTGCAGAACTTACTTATGTGGAAGTTGATAGTGGAAGTACTCAAAAGGGCATAGTGATTTTTCATACGCTACATTCCATATTGCGCATCCCTGGCTTGATCTCCTTTCTTCCTCTGGGATTTAATTCCATTGGGTATGACAGTATGGGGGGTATCTGATGCTTTGGGATGCTCTGGTTCATATTGTGTTTTTTTTTGTTTATCCAAATGGCTCAGTATGATTATGTGGTAATTCTATTTTCTAGATCTAATTTGATCTTTACTTGGTGGATTTACTGCCTCGGAGGGGCTCCCGGGTCAGTGCTGCTTGGGTGGACCAGTGTGGATCGGGGGGGACCACCTCGGTCTCCGTTTGGACATTTGGGGTGATGTGTGTCCGCCACCACGATTCCAGCGTTAGGACTCTTAATTTGATATGTTTGGGTATGTGTTCCCTTTATGTAATTACTATGCCGAATGCTCTGTAATGCTACAGTAACTGTTTAATGTATTTATATAATGAGTTATTTATATACTTTCTTTAATTTTGACTTCATTATACAGTGTGACTATTCTGTCTACAAATTGCCCCTGATGAAGGGACGTGTTGCTGAGTCTCAAAACGCGTAGGGCTGTGCTGAAGATCTTCTAAGCATCACTACCATGTCATACCGTTGTTTTTAATGGTTCCAATTTTTCTATATTCCTTTTTTCTATATAATCATTGTTGTTTTTGTATATGTTAGTTTGTATCAATAAATTTTTCTTTTAATGTACTGGTGTTGCCATTAAAGTCCCATTTTCTTTTGAGGGTACCTTTATTTTTTCCTTCCTAGGGATGTTGGTCTAGTTTGATGGTCTCTCTCTTTAGTCATTGAAGAAGAAAACTTACTTATTTACAAAAAATTTTAACAGAAACAAAGAAAATTTTTTTTTTTTTTTAATTTTCGGTCTTTTTTTATTTGTTGCGCAAAAAATAAAAATCGCAGAGATGATCAAATAGATCCAAAAGAAATCTCTATTTGTGGGAACAAAATGATAAAAAAATTGTTTGGGTACAGTGTAGCATGACCGCGCAATTGTCATTCAATTTGCGACAGCGCTGAAAGCTGAAAATTGGCTTGGGCAGGAAGGTGTATAAGTGCCTGGTATTGAAGTGGTTAAAAACAAACAAAAATTCCCAGCTCATATACAAGCTAGCCTGCAACAAAACTAAATTGACCCTGTCTAACAGTTCACGTTAAAAACAAGGGGTTTAGTCACACACATTTGCAAATATGTGTCAGCTGCAGTGGCCATGTTAAGGTACCCCAGTGTACTGCATTATTAACTGTATGATTTTGAGAGTTTCCCAAATCGGAGCACATATAGCAGTGGTTAGATTAAGGGCAGGTATACCTGGAGACCACCCCTTGAAAGTACAGAGATGCATGGGACACCCAGCAAGGGCACAATGGCAGCTGAAGGTATGCCGTGCGTCTCCATGCGAATTCACCTACTATGCAAACAAATGGCAACCACCCCAACCTATAACTAGCCTTTGCAGCAAGGAGCACGTGGAAGGACAATGCAAATCAAAAACAAACAAAAATTGCCAGCTCACTTACCAGCTAGCCTGCAACAAAACTGAATTGACCCTGTCTAACAGTTCATGTTAAAAACAAGGCTGGACAATGTACCTGTACATCGCCATCTTGCTTCTGGGTTTGAACATTTAGGAAAGAGTCCCACACTTTTTTAAAACAAACTACTGAGCTGGCCAGAACCAGCTTTTGAGGAAGTATATTCCACATTTCCAGAGCTCTTACTGTGAAGTAACCTTTCTGTATTTGGAGATTAAATCTCTTTTCCTCCAGACATAAAGAATACCCCCTTGTCCTCTGTGATGACCTTAAAGTGAATAACTTAACACCAACACCAAAAGAAAGCTCCATTTGTGCGAAAAAAAGAATAAAAATTTAATTTGTGCACAGCTTTGCATGACCGCACAATTGCCAGTTCAAGTAGCGCAGTGCTGAATAGCAAAAAATACTCTGGTCATTAAGGGGGTAAAACCTTCCAGAGCTTAAGTGGTAATAAAAACTTGTTTTTTGTCATATAACACCATGTGGGGCATTTTTTTTTTTTTTTTTACGCTGCACTAGATGAACTTAGGTTGTGAGTGACTAGTGCCAGGGGAAAGGGTTAACTGATAACAAAGTGCTTTTTGAGCTGAATCTGCAGGAAGGTCACATATTGTCCGGTGAGTTTGTTTGGCGCACAGGTTTTGGGCAGCTTTTTTTCTAACATAGACACGGGTGTATGAAGACATAAGTAAAAGAATTTGGATGCTTTGGGCTTTATTTTGTCTCAAGAGATCTTCATTTCGATACACGCAGGGCCGTCTTTAATATTGATTGGACCCTGGGCAAAAAGTCTCTTGCCCCCCCCTCCCCTCCATGCAATTTCACTCTCCACCTGCCTGCAAACCATGGACTGTGGTGGTGAGGGGACCCATCAATAGACAGAAAACTCCTAGGGATCAGTGGCGGCTGGTGAAGTTTTAGGATGGGGGGGCGCCAGACTCCGCCCTTCCTTTTTGACCCCTCCCACTTGGTGAAAATGGGCATGGTTTGAGCGAAATAGTAGGCGTGGCTCTAAGGTGGTGTGGTTAGCATCTGAGATGAACGAGGGATGGAGGGAGAGAGGGATGGAGGACAGCAGGCCCAGATCCTACACAACAATAGAAATATGTGTATTCTAGAAAGTTTAACAATCAGCAGATAAAGATACTCCAAACACCTGGTGTTAGCACTTCAATCATCCCGGCACCATGGTTGTTATGGTGTCAGGATGATTGAAGCGCATTATTTCTATTATTACATTGTAAAATAAAATCATTCAACTCACCATAATGCAGAATCAGTGGGAGCCCTGAGCGTGTCACTAGCCACGTCGCCTGCCACCAGATGCCATCAGGCGACCTAGCAGAGTTTGTCCTTACATCAGGTGCCCGCAGTGGAGTCCCTCCTTACATGCAGCCTGTGTCCCATCAAATGCAGCCTGTGTCCCATCAAATGCAGCCACGTCCCACCAAATGCAGCCACGCCCCACCAAATGCAGCCTGCGCCCCCCCCAATGCAGCTTCTGTCCCCCCCTAATGCAGCCTCTGTCCCCCCAAATGCAGCCTGCGTCCCCCTAATGCAGCCTGCGTCCCACCAAATGCAGCCTCTGTCCCACCAAATGCAGCCTCTGTCCCACCAAATGCAGCCTCTGTCCAATGCAGCCTCTGTCCCCCCAAATGCAGACTCTGTCTCCCCTAATGCAGAATCTGCCCCCCCAAATGCAGACTCTGTCCCCCCTAATGCAGCATCTGTCCCCCCAAATGCAGCATCTGTCCCCCCAAATGCAGACTTTGTCCCCCCAAATGCAGCCTGCCTGTGTCCCATTAAATGCAGCATCTGTCCCCCCTAATGCAGCATCTGTCCCCCCAAATACAGCCTGCCTGTGTCCCATTAAATGCAGCCTCTATTACTTCAACCCCCCCCGTCCCAGTTTATGCACAGTGGTACTTACCTTGCTGTTGTCCTCTCCTGCGGTGTCTTCTTCCACTAGCAGCGACGATGGAGCGGCATACTTCTGTTTCCTCTCTCTCGGGCGCAATGGGAGAGAGAATCAGGACGTTACATCAAACTCAGATGTCAATCAAATCTGAAGCACCGAGTAGCTTCCGCCCGTCGCCTGTAGTATATACTACTATAGGCGCCGGTCGGATGCTCCTGGGATGAGTGGCAGTGCCGGGGGGGGGGGAGGGGGTGGGGAGGGGTGTGATCAATGGCAATGCTGATTTTTTTTACCAACTACCAATATAAAGAGGAGTTTCAACCATGGCCACTAATGTAATAGGGGTTTACATTGACCACTAATGTCACAGTAACCACCAATGTAAGGAGGGATTTACACTGACCACTAATGTAAGGGGGACTTTCACACTGGCCGCTAGTGTGAATAAATGGATTGTACCCCAAGCCCCAATGTAATGAGAAGATTTACAATGACCACCAATGTAACTGTGACATTTAGTCTGCGTTCACATTTGTGTGTCGGGAAGGCATGCAAATCCGCTTTCCTGACACAACACGTCTTGCCCTTTAGCGGATACACAGCAGTGCCATTAATTGTTAATGACACCCTCACGCATCTGCTGACATGTGCTGTGCAACCGTGTGACTTTGAAAAAACATTAGGGACTTTCTTCCGCATTTCTAGCGCATAGAGCAGCCCATTGAAATAATTGGGCTGCCCTACACGCAACCTACATCTTTATCCACCCTGTCAATACACCTTTGCATCCTAAAACACCTGCTAACCTCTGCACCCCAAACCTCCCCCATTCTCTCCACTCCAAACCTCTACCCCTTTAACTCTACCTGCCTCCTCTGCTCATCTTTGCACCCATCTTCCTTATCATGTCACCTGTGCACCCAAACTGTAATTCCTTCTCAGCCTATCTCTGCACACCCCACACTACCTCCCCCCTACCAATTTGCTTACCTTTGCAGAACAGGCTGATGTTAGGTTGAATGACCACAATTGCAGGCAGGACTTTCAAGCATGCCCCTTTATCTCCCCAGTGGGCAGCATTTAGTATAGGTGATGGTGGATATGACCTCAGGGGCATGATATACATATGAATGCTGCCTCTATTTACATATGTATGCTGCCGATCCGCGGCATACATATGCCGCAGTCCACGGCATATCCGCGGTCATTTTCATAGTGGGCACCTCCCAGAGGGATCCAGAGGCACCACCCACATTAGTGGGTGGTGCCTCTGGATCCCTCTGGGAGGTGCCTTTTTGAATGCATATTGGTGCATATGTGTATATATATATATATACAGTATATATAAATATATATATATATATATATATATATATATATATATATATATATATATATATATATATATATATATATATATATATATAAAGCTGAAGGAGGCAACACTGCTGGGCTCTGAGGAAGAAGGTAATCCTTTGAAACGCGTCAGCCGGCAGTGGCCCCTGAAATCTCCTCTGTTACCATCTGGAGTCTGTTGTCATTTAGACCAATTGCTGTCATCTGGAAATTATTTGTATTGCGAGTTTTCTTCCATACGTTTGTGAGTAGTTTTTTTACTTAATTTTTAATATAATAAAATATATCCAAGGATAATGCACAAGATTAGTGCGCCCTTTTTTTTCTTTCTATTCTCTTTGATTGCTAGAATACCCCTATCCCTGAGGGCAGCAAGGCCTAAGGCATTATCCACTACAAAATTTAGTCCACCTGGTAACTCACTTGTGCGCAGGAGTGTTTGTTTTCTGCTATCAAAAATTCTGTTGGGGACTCCAGCTGCAGAGTGTGACTTTTTACCAGTGGTGCTATCGTTTAGATCTTAGCTGTTTGATGAGACAATGGTTAAATCAATTGAAGAAAGGCAGCTGAGAAGATCTTCATTGGCCAATGAAGCTTATGTTGCAATTGTAATCGACAAACTGACTCCATTGAGAGGGACAAAATGGTATCATTATTTTTTCAATTGAAGGATTTACTAGAGAAAGAGATGCTACAGTGGTGGAACATTCTGCTACTGCAAAAATATTTGGCATTTAAGCGAGTACCAAGAGGTCTAAGAATAACTAAATTATGCTCCTTGATGAAGATCTCAAAGAGAAGTGGATCTCTTGTCTGCATGCATGCAACCGATTATGGCTACAATACACCATTGCCCAGAGAGAACGTAATCTCATTGGCATTCGTGCAGACATTGGTTCCCTGCAAAAGGAATTATCCCTATTCGCAGATGTCACAACATTTGATAGTTGGGATCAGAAAACTAAAGAGCAAATGATGGAATATGAAACAAATCTCATTAGTAAAAAGTCAGGGAAATTCGAGCAAGATTGGTTGGACTACCTAAACAACTGGGAGTTCAACTGGAAAAAGTCTAAGAATCTAACCAGTAGTGCTAACGATCACAACAATTATAAACAAAAGAAAGGTTGAGGGTATCATCCCGTAGTACATCAGCCTATACATCCCTATACATCCCAGTATTCAACCCCAAGAACCCTGTCTGCCCCAGTTCCAGAGCGATCCCCAAAAGAATGGCTTTAATCAACCAAAGAATGGTAGATCTAAGAACAACTCCAAATATAGAGAGAACTATAAAGGCGGGCAAAATAGACATCGGCACCACTCCCACAGTAGAGGTCACCATGAAAATTACCACAATCCCCATCAACAACACTTCACAAAAGATAAGAGTTTGACAAAAAATTCTCAATCTTTGTCATTTAGTAATAATAACAATAAAGGTAAGAGTAGTAACAATTCATCTCAAATAAATAGAGCAGAGGAATATAAGGTCCTAGTACTAGGGATAAGGGGGATAATAGTTCACCATCTTTAGGGGGGGTCCAAGGAACATCCCTCGATGGCCCTATAGGAAACATATCTTCCCCCACGGCCGGGACTTCTATTACATCTACTGATATAAAAATAGGCTTCGAACTATCTAGTGGAGTAAAGACCCATAATCCCTTTACAATCCTTGAGAATCTAGAGTCTGATCTCAATAATGGCAGTCTAGCCGATGTTACACCTCTCCTGATTTTTTTAGAGATGGATGTTGCAAAAATAGAGGGTTCTGCAACGGAGAATGAGAATGCGAACCCTCTACTGTCCACTCCTTCAATAAAGAAAACAAGTAAAAGAGAGGAGGGACAAGACAAGGAAAAAGAAGAGGAAAGAGATGTAAAAAGAGGCAGGCTGTAGAAAGTGCCCATTCGACAATTAAAATGTATAACTTGTCCAGTTCTGTGTTTACTGACTGAATTGGACCTCCTCAGAATGGGTCTCAATTACGCTCCGCCTAGTACACCTAATTTGTTTGAGTTATTTATAGATTTTAATAAATATATAAGGAAGCTCACTATCCAACGGTACTATATACTTAAGGAAGCCGGAAATGAAACTACGGCTACTAATGGAACCGAGACATTAACGCCTATGTCTCCTGAAATTAATATGGAAGATGACTCCATCCCTAATATCCTTGAAGAACTCTATATATAGGCCCAACAAGGTGAATTGACACTGCCACAATCAAACCCTGGGTCCCTTAGTGGAAGGTAGAATTATTTCCACCTTTTATGATGTGGTCTTTGAGTCATTCAAAACCAAGTTTCATCATGGTAATAGGAACAAGTATAATAAACATCTTGACCCTCTAGCTATGTCTATTGACAGCCTGAAGCAAAACCAGGACGTCATTATAAGGAAGGCGGATAAGGGTGGGAGCTTAGTTATCCAAAACAAAAAGGACTACATAGCTGAAGCAAAAAGATTGTTGGGAGACACAGATACATACATGAAATTGGGAAGAGATCCCACGATAGAGTACACAAAAGAACGGAAAATACTCTTAGATCAAGCTCTAGTGGATGCAGTTCTCACAAAAAACGAGTATTATTTCCCCTTACAATAGACATACAGTAACCCTGCACTTTTATCACATCCCTAAAGTGCACAAAAATTAGGTAGATCCCCAGGAAGACCGATCATTGCTGGGATCGACAGTATCTCCAGCAATTTGGGATGCTATATCGACCATTTCCTGCAGGAGATGGTGATTGGCCTCCCATCATTTGTAAGAGACTCTAGCCATATGCTGGAAATTCTATTTCATTATGAATGGCAGCCCAGCTATAGATGGCTCTTTTTGGATGTGGTCTCTCTCTATACATCTATTGATCACATACATGGTTTAAGAGCAATCAACTATTATTTGTTAGAAGATGGCAAATTGAACTCTCTGCAGGCTAAATTTTTGTTGGATTGTGTTGAGTACTCCCTTACACATAACTATTTCTCTTTCCTTGGGGAACACTACCTGCAGATCAAGGGCAAGGCTATGGGGGCCAGGTTTTCCCCTAGTTATGCGAATCAGTTTATGGGTTATTGGGAGAAATCGTTCATATGGAAAAATAACCCGTTTGGGGCAAACCTGGTCCTCTTCGCTAGGTACATCGATGATATTCTTATTATTTGGGATGGGATATCCTCTCCAAGACCCACTTTAAACCAAGTGGGGGTAACTCCTTTTTGCATGCTGGAAGTAACCATCACCCTAGATGGATCAAAAATGTCCCATATGGACAGTTTTGCCGTGTGAGGCGCACATGCACCAGGAAGGAAGATTACCTTCAACAAAATGAGCTTCTTAGAAAGAAGTTCTAGGGTATGATGCCACTCTCTTAGAGACTGCTTTAATAAGTATGTAGCTCTATATGACAACCCATTAGAGTGTGCTCAACAATCAGTCTCTATTACCAACTCTGATACCAATCAAGTCTGTTTTTCCACCCAATATACAAATAAGGCCTTCGAGATACAAAGTATATTAAAGAAAACCCAGAGCATCCTTAAACATGATCCTGTGTTAAGTAGTCCCGATAGACCTAACATCATGTTTAGAAAGCCTTGCAATTTGAGGAGCCTGGTAGCCCAGAGTATGGTGAAAAAAATCTTCCAGCAAATCTATAAGCATATGGCCAACAATTTTCAACCAAAAGGGAGCTATAAGTGTAGTGTCAAAAACTGTTGCACAAGTATGTTCATGTGGCACAGGAAGAAGATTGTAGAAGGCAAAGATGGAAGGATCCACCAGTTAAAGCAATTCATTAACTGTGGAACGGAATATGTTGTGTATGGCATTATCTGTCCGTGTGGTCGTCTTTATGTAGGCCGGACATCTCATCCTATGAGAGTAAGGATAGCGAACATAAATGTGACATTACTAATACAAGAGTTAAATACCCTGTTCCTCAGCACTTCCAGGAAGCCCACCCCAACAGGGAGACCCATCAGGTATGAGGGTTTTTTGGGATAGAGTCAATTGGAGGTGACCTTGATAAAGGGAGGAGGCATCAGAAGTTATGCAAACGTGAAGCCTAGACATGTGCAATTAGTTTCGTAACAAATCGAAATTCGGCCGAATTTTGCTTCTGTCGGACATTCAGATGCATCCGAATAAAAAAATAACGAATTTCAACTAATACGAAAGAAGTTATAGCGGATATAACGAATTAATTCGACATGATTTGGTAATTCCTTAAAGATCTAATGAAGCTAAAAGTTAAATCAAAGTAAATCTTACAGTCCAATCAGCTGATTAATTTTGTGCTGGAGGTTGGATTACTGGCAAAGTGCATTCCTGAGAACTGAGTGGGAAGGGTGTTATATTGTATTTGAGCAAAAGAGAAGAGATCTTGTCATTAAGCATGTTAATAGATTCAATAAACAAACGATTTTCCAAACTACGAATCATTATCTAGAATCAATATACATACATAAATTTCAAATTTCAACTAATTTGAAAGAAATTATGTATATATAACGAATGAATTGGACATGATTTGAGATTCAGTATAACGAATATTGACACTCTACGAATAATAACGAATTATCTGAAAACGAATTAACGTAACATAATGAATATAACAGAACGAAATTATGTATTTTACGAATGAAAACGAAACTAAACAAAATTTTCTGTTGTGCACAAGTCTAGTACTGGATCTTCACCCTTAGGAGTCCTGGAGGGCTTAACGAAGATCCAGAAATACATAAAATTGGGTAATAACACGAATAAAGACTGGGGCGAAATGGTAAAAAAAAAATTTTTTTTTTTTTTCTGGGAAAAGTGTACTTCTTGTCCCTCCTTTAGTAATAAATATCATTATTCTATGTGTCACCTAGTAGTCAGGAGAGATTCCCCAACCTCCTCCCCTGAACCCCAAAGAATTTTCTTTTTCTCTCCCCCCCCCCCTTGTGGCTAAGTATGGTCACATACTCTGATACCTGCCATGGCTTAATGTATGTGTGTACATATATATTTTTTTCTCTTAACATCATCATCTCTCTAGTAATCACTAATTTTTAATGAAGATATCGCCATTATTATTATTACTTTAGATATCGATAAGATATTTATACCATTTGATTAATTTAATATTTTATCAATTTACGTGTCTTGTTTGCCTTGTTCTGCACATATTATATGTATGCACGCACGTTCTGTGTTTTTTAATGTATATACATCGATTTTTTATATGGGTCTGTGCAGCCCGTGTATTTATATTGTGCAAAATTAGTCTTGCTCCTTCGGCTACGGTTTGGGCACATGCACATAGTTTGTGCATGTGCGCATACATGTACATATATGTTCACCGCTGTGTATGCCTCTATGCCCTCCTGATCTAGATTAAGGAGTGTGCTCTGAATACTGTCTAGATGGCAGGTGGATCCCAGAGGGGCCCAGAGACCCCCTTCCTTTTGATTGCTTTACTGGGGGCAGTATGTGTTTTGACAAGGGGAACTGTGTGTTCCCTCCTCTGGCTCGTTTTCTGTGATCTATAATGGTTGAAGTGTCTGCTATTGCCCTCTATGTTATTTCTTTCAATAAAATGGCTGTGGCCGACTGCTGCCGGTGACGTCAGCGGTGTGTGACGGTGGACACGCAGGAAAGTACGTTTGGCCCGCACTTCCGGTCGTTTGGATCGCAAACAACATGGCGTGCGTTACAGACATAGGAACAGGCCACGAGCATAGCTGTTAAACAGCGACACGGAGGAGAAATCCTCCATATTCAGGGGTGTATAGAGCTGCCAACCAGCATTGTGGTGGGACAGTGCTTCTGGTCTCCCCTGGTGGTGGCGTGTGGCGGTGACCACCAATACAGTGACAGGATGAGCCTCATGCATTAATAATCAGGGAACTACTGTGACCATCTGGCCCCTTACCTTTCCACAATACAGGTCTGTACACTTACTATATATAGATGGACATATGCAGGGGGCGCTATGGGAGGGGAGAGGGGGGTCTATACTGATAGGGGGGTGTCTATACTGATGGGGGGTCTGCACTGAGGGGGGTGTGTCTATACTAATGGGAGGGTCTGCACTGAGGGGGGTGTCTATATTGATGGGGGGTCTGCACTGGGGGGTCTATACTGATGGGAGGTACTGCACTGAGGGGGGTGTCTATACTGATGGGGGGTCTGCACTGAGGGGGTGTGTCTATACTGATGGGGGATCTGCACTGAGGGGGGTGTCTATACTTCTGGGGGTCTGCACTGAGGGGGGTGTCTATACTGATGGGTGGGTCTGCACTGAGGGGAGGTGTCTATATTGATGGGGGGTCTGCACTGAGTGGGGTATCTATACTGATGGGTGGGTCCTCACTGAGGGTGGGTGTCTGTACTGAGAGGGGTGTCTATACTGATGAGGGGTCTGCACTGAGGGCGGGTGTCTATACTGATGGGGGGTCTGCACTGAGGGGGGTGTCTATACTGATGGGGGGTCTGCACTGAGGGTGTTGTCTATACTGATGGGTGGGTCTGCACTGAGGGTGAGTGTCTGTACTGAGGGGGGTTTCTATACTGATAAGGGGGTCTGCACTGAGGGGGGTGTCTATACTGATGGGGGTCTGCACTGAGGGGGGTGTCTATACTGATGGGTGGGTCTGCACTGAGGGTGGGTGTCTGTACTGAGGGGGGTGTTTATACTGATGGGGGTCTGCACTGAGGGGGGTGTCTATACTGATGGGGGGGTCTGCACTGAGGGGGTGTCTATACTGATGGGGGGGGTCTGCACTGAGGGTGGGTGTCTGTACTGAGTGGGAGGTCTATATCGAGGGGGGTCTGTACTGAGGGGGGAGGTCTATCCTGATGGGCGGTTCTGTACTGAGGGAGGGGGGTCTGTACTTAGCGGGGGGTCTATACTGAGGAAGGGGGGTCTGTACTGAGGGAGGGGCGTCTGCACTGAGGGGGGTTTCTATACTGATGGGGGGTCTGCACTGAGGGGGGTGTCTATACTGATGGGGGTCTGCACTGAGGGGGGTGTCTATACTGATGGGGGTCTGCACTGAGGGGGGTCTATACTGATGGGGGGTCTGCACTGAGAGGGGTGTCTATACTGATGGGGGTCTGGGCAGAGAGTGGGTGTCTGTACTGAGTGGAGAGGTCCCTACTGAGGGGGGTCTGTACTGAGGGGGGAGGTCTATACTGATGGGGGTTCTGTACTGAGGGAGGAGGTCTGTAATTAGCGGGTGGTCTATACTGAGGAAGGGGGGTCTGTACTTAGAAAGGGGAGTATGTACTGAGGGAGTGGGATCTGTACTTAATGGGGGGTCTACACTGAGGAAGGGGTGTCTGTACTGAGGGAGGGGGGTCTATACTGAGGAATAGGGGTCTGTACTTAGTGAGGGGGGTCATTGAGAGGAACTTGCCCTGATCTGATTAAAGTGGGGCATTGTGGGGAGTGGGCAAGAAGCTGGTAAGTCAGTGATTAAAATGGTTGTAAAGCCACTTTTCTTCCTACAACTGTCTTCCGCTGTCTCTCCTCTCCTGCCTGCCTGCCTGTCAGCTGATTGCTTTCCTCCTGCTGCAAAAAATATAGTTTTCTTTCTACAATTCCCTGTGTTATATTACAGTATGTGCCTCTGTCCCTGTGTTATTTTTTTTTAAAAATGCCGATTCATACCTAATTTCAGAGTGTCGCTTACGTGACCACCCACCGCTGAACCAACAGCTACAGCGGGCGAGGCTGAGAATGCCCGGCTGACTTCAGCCAGGAAGAGAACTGTGGGTGGTCACGTGAGCACCAATCGGTGCCAACATTATGTATGAAACTGCATTTTTTTTTAATAATAACATGCACAGGGGCACATACTGTAATATAACACTCAGGATTGTAGGAAGTAAAACTATATTTTTTGCAGCAGGAGAGAAGTGATCCGCTGACAGGCAGGCAGGGAAGAGAGACGGAGTAAGGTGACACAGCAGATAACACAGGCACATAAACTGACCACGGTGTCAGGGCTCAGCAGCCATGATAAACCATGGTCAGTTTACAGGGGGGGGCTGAACCAGGCAGGATCAGCCAGGTATTTTAGGTAATACAGAGGGGCAAATTACACAGCACAAGCACTGTGCTGTATAACATGCTTTAACCCTTTAAGGACCGCCCCACGCAGACTGCGGCAGGGCAGCCCTCCTGCGTGAAATACAGTACAGGTGCGTGATTTCCTGCACAGGGTCGTGGGCATGCATGCACGCCGCAGGCAACTTACTCCCATTGTGATTGGACACAGCAGGAGCCAATCAGTGGGTCCGGCGGAAGCGATGTCTGCCGGGACCCACCCATCGTTCTCTGGAGAGGGGAAGATGGAGATCTTGTTTTTCTGCTAAGCAGGAACACGGATCTCTGTCTTCCCCCAGTCAAAGCACCTCCCCCACAGTTAGTAAGCACTCCCTAGGAGCACACTTAACTCTTTGATAGCCCCTGATGTGAACCCCTTCCCTGCCAGTGTCATTAGTACAGTGACATTGTATATTTTTAGCACTGATCACTGTATTGCTGTGTACACACGATCGGACATTCCGACAGCGAAATCCTGAGATTTATTTCCAATGGATGTTGGCTCAAACTTGTTTTGCATACACACAGTCGCACAAATGTTGTTGGAAATTCCGATCGTCAAGAACGTGCTGACATACAACACATATGACAGCACTATAAAGAGGAAGTTCAATAGCCAGTGCGCCACCCTTTGGGCTCCTTCTGCTAATCTCGTGTTAGTAGAAGTTTGGTGAGAGACGATTCGTGCTTTTCAGCCTCGTGCTTTTCAGATCATTACTGCTCTTCAGTTTGTGCTTGTGGGTTCGTATATGGTTTTCAGTGCGTGTAGTCAGTTCGTATCTGGTTTTCAGTGCGTATTTTTATATTATGTATTTGATTCTCAGTGCGTTCTTGTCCGCTTGTTTCTGATTTTCAGCCTGCTGTTCTCAGGCCTTTCTGATTTTCAGTGCGTTCTGTTAGTTCGTTCTGACCAGCCGACCGTGTTGGGGTTCTTACTTTGACCCAAGCCCAGTCCATGAACAGGGCGAGGAGGAGTTCATGGACAAAGAATTGGTTGCTTCAGTGTGACCAATTCTCTCATATGCTTTTGTTGCGGGAGATCCGGGAGAATAATCCTGATGATTTCAGGAATTATCTCCGGATGACGGACCCTGTTTTTCATTGTTTGTTGGCTTTGCTGTCCCCTTATATTACGAAGCAGGACACCTGCATGCGGCAAGCCATCACTCCTGAACAGAGGCTAGTCACCACGCTGCGGTACTTGGCGACGGGGAGAAGTCTGCAGGACATCAAGTTCTCGACAGGCATCCCCCCCAGGCTCTGGGGATCATTATTCCAGAGACCTGTTCTGCCATCATACAGGTCCTGCAGAAGGACTATATTAAGGTAAGATTTCTCCTTTAACATCACATTCTATGTATTTAATGTTTGCTAATGTATTGTATTTCTTTCATCATCCGCTAATTACCATGATTGTAATATGCTGTGAATGTCCTCTTTATGCATGCTGGAAGTTTTTCCAGTTCCTTTTTTGTCCTTCATGCATATTTGCCTTCACTAACCTCCCCAGCATGCTATCCTGGGCCCACACACACCTAGCCTAGTCACTTAACAATGTATTTTGTCAGCTCCATAGTAGTGCTTTACCCTAAACACCCCCTAAAATGTGTACAAATGTTATTTGTGACCTTAAATTCAGGCAGAGTGCCAGAGGTCACTTGGAACCCTCCCTCCAACCGCTAAGTCAACTGATACCAATCCTCTATCTGCTGACTTTGCCAAACCCATACACACTATACCTACCTCTTTTGTGGTTATATTTATGGATGATTTCACCAAAGAATGTAGTGAAAGGGCCTGCCTGAATACTTTCAAATGGTACTGTTTAAAGTTTTATTCTCCTATTAGGTAGTTGCAGAATGTAAAAATGTGCTTCAATTTGTACAGTGTGTATTTATATTTTTGTATTATGACACTTCCTACCTGTCCAGTGGGCTGCCAATAGTGTAAGTAAGGAGGGGCTGGCCAAAATAACACACATTATTTGTGCATTCAGCTCTTCAGCTCTCAATGAAGTGGAGAGGGTTACCTGTCCAACCCCCCCCCTAAAATGTTTACAATGGGCCAGCAGAGGGGGGTGAGGAATCTAATAAGTGAACCTTAGATTTTTTTCTTTAAATACTCCTTAATATCAATGTTATACTGATGTTGGCCAAGAATGTTTGTGTCTAATCTGTTTGCAATGTTATGTGCAAAAGTACTAATTTTAATTTTCTTGTTTCACTCCACAGTTTCCTTCAACGCCACAGGAATGGCAGACTGTGGCTTCCCAATTTGCCCAGTGGTGGGACTCTCCCAACTGCGGAGGGGCAATAGATGGGAAACACGTCCACACCCCCCAACTCGGGGTCATACTATTACAACTATAAGGGGTTTAATAGCATAGTGATGTTGGCGGTGGTGTCGGCGACATATGAGTTTCTCTATGTGGACGTGGGGAAGAATGGCCGGATGTCGGATGGTGGAGTCATCGCCCAGACCGAGTTCTAGGGACGGCTCCAGAGTGGTGGCTTGGGATTGCCACCTCCAGAAGACAACGTGGCTGGTCTGCCATTCGTCTTTGTCGCTGATGAAGCGTTTGGGCTGGGTGATCACCTGATGCAGCCGTTCCCCATGAGGACCCTCACCCCAGGCCAGAGGGTTTTTAAATACCGGCTGGCCAGAGCTAGAAGAGTGGTGGAGAATGCTTTCGGGACAATGGCCAGCCGGTTCCACCTATTCCTTACGCCAATCAACATGGCGGAATATAAACGTAACCATATAATCCTTGCATTCTCCGCAACTTTTTAAGGAGAAATTCTATGAACTATGTGGCCTCAGTTGGGCCTGAGGCCGGATTTCAAGACCAAACCCTGACGGCGCTTGAAGCTGGCCGTCCTGGCTTGCCCCCCCAAAGCGCACGTGAGGTCCGTCTAAAATATATGGAGTACTTTGCGGGTAGGGGGGCCATTGATATGCCAAAAAATGTTTAACCACTTCCCGCCCAGCCTATAGCAGATTGACAGCCAGGCGGTGGTTCAGTTATCCTGACTGGGCATCATATGACGTCCTTCAAGATAACAGCCGCCGCGCGCCCGTGGTAAAGAGCCTCCATTGATCGGCTTTTCCTCACTCGCGTCTGACAGACGCGAGTAGAGGACAGCGGATCGGCGGCTCTCCTGACAGGGGGTGTCTGCGCTGATTGTTTATCAGCACAGTCCCCCCTCGGATGTCCGCACTAGATTACCAGGGAAGCCGCCAGGACCACCAGGGAAGCGGGCAACATGTGGATGGCAAGGTATGTACCCCATGGCCATCCACATGTGCCCAATGTGCCCAGTCTGTGCTCAATCTGTGCCAATCAGTGCCCACAAATGGGCACTGACTGGCACCATTATAAATCAGTGATGCCCAGCAATGCCACCCATCAATGTCATCAGTGCCACCCATCAGTGTCCATCTGTGCCACCTATCAGTGCCCATCCATGCCCATCAGTGCCCACCTATCAGTGCCCATCAGTTCCCATCTGTGCCACCTATCAGTGCCATCAGTGCCACCCATAAGTGCCCATCAGTGCCGCCTATGAGTGCCCATCAGTGCCCCCTATGAGTGCCCATCAGTGCCGCCTATGAGTGCTCATCAGTGCCGCATACCAGTGCCACCTATCAGTGCCCATCAGTACCATCTATCAGTGTCCATCAGTGCCGCCTATCAGTGCCCATCATCAGTGCCTGTCAGTGCCACCTCATCAGTGCCACCTCATTGGTGCCACCTCATAGGTGCCCATCAGTGCTGCCTTATCAGTGCCCGTCAGTGCAGCCATATCAGTGCCCATCATTGAAGAAGAAAATGTACTTATTTACAAAAAATTTTAACAGAAACAAAGAACAACTTTTTTTCAGAATTTTCGGTCTTTTTTTATTTGTTGCGCAAAAAATAAAAACCGCAGAGGTGATCAAATACCACCAAAAGAAAGCTCTATTTGTGGGAACAAAATGATAAAAAATTTGTTTGAGTACAGTGTTGTATGATCGTGCAATTGACATTCAAATTGCAACGGCGCTGAAAGCTGAAAATTGGCTTGGGCAGGAAGGTGCCTAAGTGCCTGGTATTGAAGTGATTAAGAAACATTTATTTAAAAAAATTGTATTTTAAACTGAAAAATATTTCCTTTGATTTACTGCTTATGTTTCTTTTAGCTGTCTCTTAGGTTACCCAATGGGCTTTTCTTTTTGGCAATTTTATTCAATATTGCAAACGTAATTTATTTGAGACATGAGATGACAATCTCTTCTTCAGCTAACTATTAAGTTGTGGGTCTGCTACACATACACCTTGTTTTTGTTGTTAATGTATGTAATGCATTAAGGATAAAGATATTCATCATTTTCAGCACCATGAATTAATTTTTTGGAGTGACGAAAATGGCCTGATGCAAATTCTAAAGCACCGTGGGTGTTATTTACTAAAGGAAAATCCACTTTGCACTACAAGTGCACTGCAAAAGTGCACTTGAAAGTGCAATGAAACTGCACTGAAAGTGCACTTGTAGTGCAAAGTGGATTTGCCTTTAGTAAATAACCCCCACTGTAAACATCTACTTAAGCAAAAAACTGCTATTGAGCATTGAAAGAAGAAGCCACACATTGTTGAGTTCAAACATTTTTACTCTGTGCACATTCACATGTGCGTTTAGAAAAGGGTTTTTGAACAAACCAACATATTTTTGGAATTCATTTTTTTTTTGGACAGTAGAAATATCCTTTTTTGTGGTAAACAGGCATGTTTTTAAAACCATAAAACAATACACAAATCAGGAACTTACAAAGTTCAACTTTGATAAATTGAATTCAATATCATACATTAGTATGTCCAAACTGTGTTGATATTGCCTTCATCAGATGAGGTTATGTCACCCCTGTGAAAGCCAAATTTTGAAGATGCACACAAATTGAGAGTCAAAATGGGGAGTTTCCTCCTGATCCCATGCCTAAGGTCAACATGTGCTAGCTCCCATCATGGGGGATCAATGGACGTGTTTTGGGGGTACAACCCCTTCCTCTCATCTACTTTAGTTGCGAGGAAAGGGGTTTCACCCACAAAACGCGTACATTGATATCCCGTGATGACAGATGGCACATGTTGACCCACTGTGTGCATCTTCAAAATTTGGCTTTCCAATTTTTTTAGAAAAGTTTGCTAAATAAAAACGTTGGTGTGTTTTAGATTCTGCCTAAAACATCAATGATGTTTTTCAGTCTTTTTTCCACATCATTGATGTCTTCATTGATCTTCTGTAAATCCCTATTGCACACCATGATCTCCCCGATGAGGACGTGTGCACTTGCACTTGTGAAATGTGTTTCTTCTTCCACAACATCCACATCACCTAAAATAAAAAAACACACCATGTATTATAAATAAGCAGGCATACATTTATTACCTGAAGCTGTGGTCTCAGACACTCACCTGTTGTGGTCACTATTTCGCACACTTCATAAACTTCTCCTTCCTCCACATCCTCTGGTTGTGGTGTGGGGATTTCCCCTTCTTTAGGAGGTGGGGGGTCCCTGGTGTCCTCTGATGTCCCGAGTCTTTTCTCCCCTATGTGAATAAAAAAAAGGTATACTTTGCACACAGAGATTTGAGGGCAGAAATAGTAATATGAAACATTGCTTGGAAGTGTCGTACAATTGTCTGTTTTGGCAGAGTTCCAAGCTGAAGACATGATTTTTTCCCTTTCTTCAAGCTGGAATACTTACCTTTTTTGGTAAAGTTTCACACATGGAGACACCCCTAGTATCCACTGTTTGATCTGGTGTCCCACACTAGTGCTCCTGCGTCCAGATGTGTAAACAGCTGCTTAGTGTCCTCTCCTTACACTAAATCAAGTTTGCATTTCATTCTATTTACAAACCTATCTAGACAACAATGTAATAAACTTCTTTGAATACAAACAGGCCTGAACAAATGTAGTTAACCTGTATTTGCCAAAAACATCGTATTAGTGGGCGAACGAACTATGTTTACTACGAACGATTACTGTGCTCACAAACCTGAAAGTTGCCATTTTAAAATGTACAACAGTAAAGAAAAGCTCATGGAGCAGCACTAAAGTAATAATAATAATAATAATAGGAACACACGACAACTACTTACTTTTTTGAAGAACTTTCATGATCCTTCTGTACTGATCCTGCTCCCTCAATTTCAGGTCTGACCAGCGTTTCCTCAGTTGATCCTTGGATCGTCGTACCCCAAAATTCCTGTGCAGACTTTTCACAACTTTAGGCATGATCTTGGCCTTTCTCTCATTTGGGTTTGGGTGAGGTCCATGCTTCCCACCTCTTCAAGATGTCCACCATCTCCGCCATCTCTACCATCTCTACAAAGGACAATTTTAACTTGGGCCTATACTGCTTATAGATTGAGGCCTATATTGGGACAAGATTAGGAGAGTTTAGCCTAACATTAGGGTTTTTGTCTTGTGTTATGTCTTGCAGAGAAAATGGATCTATTGAATGATCAGAACTTTATCCCCATATTTATTAATATGTACAGGGAGCTGCCCTGTCTGTGGCAGGTAAACCACCCCTTTTATACCAATCAAAGAAAGAGGAAAGCAGCGCTGGATCAATTGTTGGAATTAGTGAAGCCGCAGATCCCCACAGCAACCATCAACTATTTGAAGGCCACAATTGGTGGCATGAAGAGCACTTATAATAGGGAGCGCAAGAAGGTCCAGGATTCCCAGAGATCAGGAACAGCAGCAGATGACATTTATGTCCCCAGGCTGTGGTATTATGACAGACTGCATTTTCTGGCAGACCAGAGGGAACCCAGGCCAACACTCTCCAGTCTTCCTTTAACACTTCCTTCCACCCCAGCTGAGGCTTCCGACGTTCAACCTGGGCCTTCCAGCCAGGAAGATGTGGAGGAGCCCAGCTTGAGCCAGGTATAGCATTGTAAAACATATTTCTTGTCAAAAAATTAATGATGTTAACTAGATGTTATTATTGATCACTAATTTCTGATTTAACAAAGTGTTTTACATATCAATAGATAGTAGTAGCCACAAATGATTGGGACAAGAATGAAAAATGCTGGGGTCAGAAGGATAGTCTTTTCTATTTA
The DNA here is from genome assembly GCF_042186555.1 of Aquarana catesbeiana. Classification (NCBI taxonomy): domain Eukaryota; kingdom Metazoa; phylum Chordata; class Amphibia; order Anura; family Ranidae; genus Aquarana; species Aquarana catesbeiana. The sequence continues at coordinate 107,020,674 of NC_133330.1, read as the reverse complement.
TTAACACTCAATTTGCAACAGTCATGAGCTGAAAATTGTGTGTGATTGATGAACGATAAACTAAAACTATGTCCCTTTTTCATACACAGGAAAGCCTCAGCCAGGAGGAGGCTGTGGAAAGTGGCAACCAGGAGGTGGTGGGGGAAAGTGGCAGCCAGGAAGTGGCGGGGGTAGGTGGCAGCCAGGAGGTGGCCGGGCCCAGTAGCCTGACCAAATCCCAGGTCCCTCCCCTCGGCCTTCAAAAAAAAAAAAAGACCCAGGAAGGGGAGGAACCTGGAGGAGGCAGCACTTGGGCTATTTCGACAGGCTACTGCAGCCCCCAGAATCCCCCCAATCTTCAAGAGGACTATGGCAGCCTGCAAAATGCTGGAAATGGAGGAGGGCCAACGCCTCTTGTGTGAGGAAGTTACCTTACAAGCCCTAAATAAGGGGTTGAGGGGCAAACTCACAAGCCAAAGCCAGGTTTGTGAGTTCGACCATCATCCTCCTCCTCCTCCACCTGCTGCCACCACTCTCACTAAATTATCGCATTTTGCCAAAGGAATAATTATCTTCGCAGGTGACATAAACATGCCACTTGACCCCACACTAGACACATCCCAGGGTCGCTCCAATATCTCATTTAAACGTCTGGCATTTGTCAAAAAGAGGCTCCTAGACCTTCATTTACTAGACGTCTGGCGCCTACTCCACCCTAAAGAAAAGGATTTCTCACATTTTACCAAAATGCATCAATCCTACTCCAGAATAGACAATATATTTTTAGATCACTTCCATCTCCCTCTCCTGCAATCTACTCATATAGGCACTGCGACTATATCAGACCATGCACCTGTATCAATGCGCTTGACCATGCCCACCTTAACACATCAAACTAATAACTGGAAACTTAATGACTCTCTTCTTTCTAACCAAACTGAGGTTTCCATGTTATCCTTCCATCTGACACAATATTTTAAGGAGAATAAACCCTCAGAGACTTCTCCCTCAATTATATGGGAAGCTCATAAAGCCACTAAGAGAGGTTGACTTATTGAACTTGGAGCGAGGAAAAAAGGAGCATGTTCAGCAGATTGAACAGGTTTTGCAACAAATAACCAACCTCGACAACACAAACTGACTCTTCATATCACACAACCTCAAAGCCCTCACACTTAAACGTGAGGAACTAAAGAACCTCCTTGATCTAGACACTAAAAGAAAATTCTAGTACTTATCACAAAAGCTTTATGAATGGGGGAATAACCAAGCAAACAACTTTCTAGATCCCTTAAGGCTAAACAGTCTAAGTCATTTATCCCTAAAATTAAACTCCCAACAGGAGAGCTTGCACATGCAACCCCACACATTGCCAAAGCTTTTAGAGAATTCTGTGCAGATCTTTACAATGCTACGAACGGTCTATCCTCTCTATCTCAAAAAGAGGAACGAAGTCGCATGCTCTCCTACCTGAAAGAAGCTAATCTACCTAAATTATCTAGATCAGTTTTTGGGGAAATGGAAGCAGATTTTTCAGTAGAAGAATTTCAGACCGCCTTGAAATCCTCTTCCTCAGGAAAAGCCCCTGGACCTGATGGGTTCACCATTTTTTTTTTTTTTCCAGACTAGTGTTTATTGTAAATAAAAGTCATGTTATACATTAGCTTTACATAATGATGATGCATAAGGAATAGTATAGTGTTTTGGTATAGAATATGCGATACAATGAGCATCTATTCAGTACTATACATTATGTTTAACTTTTATAATGATGAATAGAAATATGATATAACCATAAGTAATCAAAAACAAGTATTAAACTTTCAAACAAGGGTGTCTATGCCTAGAATCGATTTAGTGAGTATATTTTGTTGTTGGGACCCCGTTAGGTCTTCGTATGTTTTGTGGGGTATCCTATTGATGTGTTTTACTGAGCCTGTCTGGGTTACTGTGAGCTATCGTGTTTCTCAAGAAGGCACCGTTTGAATATTGTAGGTAATGAGAAGAGGCCTTCAGGTCTGATTAGGGATATGTGCAGGCTCGATCAATCGTGAGCTCAACTGATATTTATTTGTTTGGGATCTTAGAGATATCTGTGTATGTAATATTACTGGTTATTGTATGTTGCCTCTGGATGGGTTAATGTGTGTTAGGATTGCGGTCACCGGACCACTAGCAATCCTACGATTAGTTGGTCAGGAAGGTTGGAAGTTCTGTATCAAGGGGCATGGGGATCACAGATTTGGGTACAATAGGTCTAAGGAGAAGGTGTAGCGTGGGTGTGTGAGAATGGTTATGTCTTCTTCATCATCATGTAGTGTCCCTCTAGGAGGGGGAGTATAGTAAAGAAGGGTAGGACCTAAGGGGGGGCGAGAATAGATGAGTTAGATGAGTAGAATAGATTTTAACGAGTCCTCCTCCGACTAGATCTCAAATGTCAGTGTAAGACCTTAGGACAATAGACCAGCATATTCGTCTGTCGTTTGGAAATGTTGCCAGCAAGACCAAATAGTCTTGAATTTGGATGGCGTATCTTTATCTTGGTGAATCAGTTCCTCCATTTCTGCTACTTTAGTGATTCGTTTGAGCCAGTCAGCTATAGTAGGGGGCTTGGAGGACTTCCAGAGAGTCGGAATGCACATTTTTGCCACGTTTATCATGTGTAAGGCAAGAGAGCTATGGTAGTCTTTTTTTGGGATGGAGGAGTGATGTAGCAGCATTTGGGCGGGGGTGAGTTCAATCTGGTAGGTGGTAATGTTAGTGGTAATACGATGGACTTCTTTCCAGAAGGGTTGGATGAGCGGACAGGACCACCATATATGAACCAGAGAGCCTTTTCCCTCTAAGCATCTCCAACAGGTGGAGAGGATAGAAGGAGAGATTTTGTGGAGTTTAAGCGGAGTTTTGTACCATTAAGAGAAGATCTTAAAGCCATTTTCTTGTGTTGACACGTTAATTGAACCTTTGTGGATATAGGAGTATATATTTTCCCATTCTTGTTCTGATAGGTCTAGTGATAATTCTCTTTCCCATCCACGAGTGGCTATATTGGATTTGGGATTGTGTTCAGAAAAAAGGAGAGCGTATATTTCTGAGATCACATGTCTCTGTGGTTCCGTCTTGGAACACAGTACTTCAAAAGGTGTGAGTTGTCGGGAGTATTCGGGGCTCTTGTGGGGGTGGTTAAGGAAGTGACGTATTTGAATGTATGTCCATAGTGGAAAGGGCCTTCCGGACGCATGTGTGGGTAAATTAGTAATAGTTAGGAAGGTGTTTCCGGAGAAGAAATGTTCTGCGCGTAAATCAGTGTGGGGCCAGTAGTCCTCAAGAAATGTAGTGGATAGACCCCGTGGAAAATCTGGGTTATTTCGGATTGGTGTTATTGGGCCTGGGGTAGAAGAAATGTGATGTTTTTGGCACATTGATTTAAATGAGTTAAGTGTAGAGGAGATCAAGGGATGTTGTGTGCAAGTCAGAGGGATCTGTTTTGAGGAAATCCAAGGTAATTGTCGAATTGGGATCGAGGAAAATTCATTTTCAATTCGTGTCCAGGCTTTAGAGTGGGAATGGACATTCCAGTCAACGATTCTTGACAATTGGCATGCCCTGTGGTATTTGGCAATGTCTGGGAGAGCTATGCCTCCTTTTAATTTGGGTAGAGATAGTCTATCAAAGCTAAGTCTAGGGCGATTCTTGCCCATATGAATTCGTTGCATGCCCTGCGATACGATTTAAAGAAGGCTTGCGGTAATCTTATGGGGACTGTTTGCAGGACATATAGTATTCTTGGAAGGATGTTCATTTTAATTATCGATGCCCTCCCAAACCAAGAAAAGAGTCCTGATGACCAGGACTTTAGGTCTTTTTGAATTTGTTGGAGGATCAGTAGATAGTTTTTGAGGTATAGGTCAGATAGGCGGGTCGGTAGGTGGATCCCGAGGTATGTAATCACATCTCAGGTCCACTTGAAGGGGAAATTAGATTGACAGGATGCAAGGGTCTCCTTCTTTAAGGAGATGTTTAGGGCTTATTCATAGAATATTTTTTGGGAGAGTATATAGTTTCGTTTCGTTTGCTTGTTTAGAGCCTCTAGGAGGTCGTTTCTGGCTTGGAGCAGTTCTGGGAGGGATGTCAATGCTTGGGAAGATTTGTGTGCTCTTTCCAATGTTTGTATACGGGAAGTCAGTGTAGTTATGTGTTCCTGTCTGTCCTTCCTTCGTTTAGCCGAGAGTGCTATTAGTTCTCCCCGTATGGTGCTTTTGTGGGCTTCCCATCGCATCATAGGTGAGACATCAGGGGAGTCATTTTCCTTGAAGTAAAGCAAGAGGCGTTCGTGTATGGCAGACATTGTGGTTGTATCTGTGAGAAGCGAGGGGTCCAGTCGCCAAATTTGGGGTCGGGGATTGGTGCCTGTGAATACTAATGTCAAGGATATTGGGTGGTGATCCGAAAGATATATGGGGTCAATGGTGGCTGTGACTAACATCGGTAGGTCCCTTTGTGAGAGGAATAAATAATCTAGTCTAGAGTATCGATTATGGGGAGTCGAATAAAATGTGAAATCCTTCTCGTTCGGGTGAAGTGTACGCCAGGAATCATGTAACGACAGCTCCTTTAGTTGTGATTTAATTGCACGTAACGCGTTATATGGCAGGGTTGAGGTACCAGTCGAGGTATCATGTAAGGGATTCAGAGGAACGTTGAAGTCTCCTCCTAGAACAAGAAGGCCTTCTTGGAACGTAGTGAGTTTTTGTAAGGTGGACCTGAAAAAGGGGACCTGTTTCGTGTTAGGCGCGTATATGTTGGCTAGGGTGATTCGTTTTCCATGCAGCGTACCTTTGACAAAAAGTTAGCGTGCTTCTTTGTCTATGCAAGTGTCTTTAATGTGAAATGGGCAATTTTTAGCGAATAGGATAGAGACTCCTTTGGATTTTGTAGAGTTATTAGTTGCGTGAATGAAGGTTGGAAAGTGATAGTTGGAGAGTTTTGGGGTGGAGCCTGTTCTAAAATGGGTCTCTTGAAGAAAGATAATGTCCGCTTTATTTTTTTGTAAGGAAAGTAGTTATTGAGAACGTCTTTCGGGAATGTTAAGGCCCCGTACGTTTAGGGATATTACTTTGATTGTTTTGTTTTTAGTGTGTGACATTTGCGGCATATTGGGGGAGTGGTTTAGGTTTGGAGGTGCTGGCAAAGGAAGATAGGTGGTTTGTGTAGTACTATGAGTACCCGTCGGAGGAGGAGGAGGGGAGATTGACTAAGGAATTTGAAACGGTAGAGCAGAGAGTCTGTGTCTTATGGAGGGAGATGTTAGTGAAGGTTAGGGGGAGAAAGCGGGGATGGGAGTTAGGAGAATACGATACGTTTGTATTTCAAACGGGTGCGTCTTTGGGCGAAGATATTAGGAGAGCTCGTGTGAGTGTGTGATCGTTTCCGGTGAATAGCGAGAGCCTGCTCGCTAATCCGTAGAAAGTATATACCTGTATTTAGGTATGACCGGAGTGATTCAGTGGTGGAAGGTGAAGTCTGATATGTATACCAGAAGTTGTGATGTGAAACGCCACTGAGGGGAGGAGCAACTGAGGTCGGTATGAAGAGTTGAGGTTCGGAGAGAAATAGCTGTCCGCTAAACAAGGAGGAAGGAAATGTGTGCTAGATGAGGAGGTTGAAAAGGGTAACAAACTAGTGTTGAGGTGCAACCTGGAGATCGTATGATTGGGTAATTGGTATATAGATCGCGTGGGTATGAATGGGTAGTGTTAAGAGAGAGGAAGGTAATCTACGTACAGCCTGTAATTCGGAGTAAAAGGGTATTCTGTGTGTTTAGTCAGTGAACCCCTAATGTGTGGGAATATATTCAGGGTGCCTTATAGGCACTTGTTCAACTGAATATGATCTTGTATGCAAAACAAAGTGTTTAGTAACAAGGTGTAATAAAGAGTCATAAACAATCCTTAAGATTAACAAGTGACTAATAAACTATGCAATACAAAACTTGATACATCGATATCCCATACAGGTCAAGCTTTCAGCGTTGTCTTATCCATTATGGGTTGAAGTAGTTACTGCCTTGTTCATGGGATAATTGAGTCAGGGCCCTGCGACCTATCTTGCCGTGGGTCAAAAAGGTGTGTACGGTATCTGAGGCTGAGTGAGCCTTTGGTCCGGTTGATTATTGGGGAGGTAGGAGCTGGAGCCTTGAGGCATGAGGGTGTGAGTTCAACCTACCAAGTTTGCCCGGTACTTCACATGGATTGTTAATTTCAACTGGTAGGTTTAGGGGGGGCTGGTTGGAGGTCAGTTTTCTTGTTGACCATGGGGATATTAGATACTGGCAGATGGTGCTGCAGCAGTTGTCTTAAATATGCGGTGGGGTCGTCAATTTGTAATATCTACCTTTCGTAGCAATAAACACATGCCTTGCGTTGTTAAAAAGTAGCTACGTAAAGTAAGAGAGGTGTCTGGGGGGTCGCTCTGTCAGAGGAGGTGAATCTCTTATTAGAGAGGTAAGAGAAGCCCAACTCAGATGGGGTATATTTTGTATGGTGTGAACATCGAGCCCTTCAGTCACCCATGGAGAGTATTGTCCTGGGGTGAGGATCTCTAGTATAATTGGGCAATGTTCAGGAAGCTTTAGATAAACAGGGGATGATCCAGTTGTATCATAAGGGTGTATACCCATTTGCGTTTAATTAGTGTAGCGGTGAATGCGGGCACTATGTTGCACTCAGAGCGGCCCCCAGCGCGTGTGGATGTTGATATAATTGGGTAATTAAGATTCGGTATAGTAGTTAACTTAATGATTCTGAATTTTAATAGAAGGACCCCAGCAATTAAATCTCTTCACTGCAATGAGCTACATATTACCGTAGGTGGTGATGATCCGTAGGGGTCAAGCCTCTCCTATTATAAAGCAGGGAGTGGGGTGACATGAGTAGTTGTTGAGTTTAGTGAATCATTGGGGTGTATAGTCTCGCAGATCGAGAGCTGTGTGTTAGGCATCAACCATGTACCATTGGTCTGTACCTGTATTGCCAGAAATGGACATGTCTGATGGAGACGTCGGTTATAGTCTGCATATGTGTGTCAATGCTTTGTGTAATGTATTTTTATCTAGTCCCACGGATCATCACCTCCATCTGCACTGTACATTCAAGTTTAGAGCAGTGATAATAAAAAGGAAAAGAAAAAAAGTAAATAAAAGTTTTAAGACATCGGAAAAGCAACAACCGGGTATATAGATAAGAGTATACCATCGCCTCCCCTGCCCCCATTCTAATGCGAGGGGGAGTAGGGTGTTAGGACAAGGAAGGATACGTGGTTAGCTTGCTCAAATCCGTTGTACCTGACCTGTGCCTTGTAAGCGGATATGTCAGATCTTATCATCGTGTTCAGTACCTCCTGTGGTGTAGAGAGCGTTGAACCGTATCTTTTTCTCTTGTATGTCAGCGGCGTTTAGTTCTGTATCGCTCTGCAAGGGGGGAGGGCTTACCGTCCGTGCTGTGGTATCCGGTGTAGAAGAAAATAGGCAGGTTTAAAATCCTAGGGTTTAGGGGTGATTTGCTGATGATGTATGGGATAAACGAAGCATGCCATGAACCAGGAACAACTCTGAAAACAGTAGAGGGAACCAGGGGAATAAAGGGTACTGAAGAGTCAAGTTCTCCGAGTGTTACGAGATCTGTTATTGCAGCTCAGCGGTCTCGACGCGCTCTCCTGGATTGTGGGGTGTTCAGCGGGCTGGGGCCGCGGTCCGTACTTGGAGCTTGTTGACGAAGTCTGGATTCGGATGGGGAACGCTGCCTCCTGTAGCGGTGTGGTTGAGTTTCCATGGGTTCGTTGTCCGGCGGGATCTTTCTGGAAGCCGGAGGACGGAATTCCGCGTACCACTCGGGGACTTCTGTGAAAGGTATGTCCAGGGTGTCACAGAAGTAGCGCAGATCCTCTGGCACTCTGAGGAGCGCGGAGCGTCCCTGTGAGGAGGCTGACAGGCAGAAGGGGAACTTCCACCTGTATGGAATTCCCTTGGCACGCAGCACTTCCAAGAGGGGGCGCAATTCTCTGCGGCGTTGCAGTGTTATTGTAGAGAGATCTTGGAATAGGCGGATGTCCGCACCATTATGTGATATCTGTGTACTGGTGCGGGCCTTACGCAGGAGCTCTTCTTTTAGTTGGTAGTCAATAATATGACAAATCACATCCCTAGGTGGGTCTGTATCTCTCCTCCGTGGACGCAAGGCGCAGTGGATGCATTCCATTCCTATTGGAGTAGTGGGGGGCTTTTCCAGGAGGCTGTTAAATAAGCAGGACACTTCTGCCTGAAGCCTGTCTGCCGCGATTGATTCCGGCAGGCCGCGCACACGTAGATTATGGCGCCTGCCGCAGTTGAGGTCCCGTAGCTGTAGGGTGTGGGTATCTAGGACCTGACAAGTACGTCTTAGCACAGTAGAGTGGGTTGTGGTCGTCTTTTCTATTTCTTGAACCCTGCCTGCAATCGCTTGTATGTCAATCCTGAGATCCGTGATTGCGGCTGTTAGTGCTGCCGTGAGGGTGTTTTTTATATCCATTGCCACGGAATGGAGGTCTTGAAGGCTGGGTTGTGAGTGCGGTGTGAGAATTACTGCTCCATTATCTGGGGATGAGATTGTCTCTGCCGCCAGGCCTGCTGTCTGAGGAGAGCCTCGTGTGGGCGCCATGTTGCCAAAATGAGACCGGAACATTTCTGGAATATTCTGGCTAATCCTGCCAGTCAGGTCTCGGGGGGACCTGGAGCGGGATGCGGAGGAGCTGCGGGAAGAAGTCCCCATGTTTTCCAGGTGCTCAGGCGGGTAGGAAACCTCCGTTGTAGTCAGATTATCCTCTCTGTCAGCGGGAGCAAAGGAATCAAGCTGCCATCTTCTCCCGAGGTCAGGCCACGCCCCCCGGGTTCACCATTTTATATTACAAAACATTCAGTGACATTTTACTCCCCCGTCTCACAGCTTACGCCAATTCAATTTCCCATACCTCAGGTTTACGCCCAGAATCCCTCTCAGCCCACTGATGCTGAAAAAGCTTTTGATAGGGTGGATTGGGACTATCTTAAGATGACCCTATGTCACTTTGGATTAGGCCCTAAGATGTATCATCGTATTTCCTCCCTCTATTCCAATCTCACTGCACAAATTTGCATAAATGGTACGCTGAATGACCCCTTTACCCTACATAATGGTACCAGGCAGGAATGCCCCCTATCCCAATCCTCCTCTTTGCCATTACCTTAGAACCCTTCTTGGCCACAATTAGACATAATGTTAATATACATGGCATCCACATGACATTCTATTCTTTATTCAGCAACCACGCATCTCACTATTTAACTTAATGTCATCATTCTCTACCTTTCAAACGGTATCCAACTTCAAAATAAATCTCTCCAAGTCTGAAATCCTGAACATCAATCTCCTTAGATCAGAGATGGTTTAATTGAAACCCCTTTTCCGCCTTTAGATGGGAACAAAAAAACATGAAATACCTAGGTGTATATATATATATATATATATATATATATATATATATTTTACTTCTAACCTCCACTCCCTTTTCAAACATAACTACATTCCCCTATTAAACAGTGTCAGAGAAGATCTAAGAAAATGGGCTAGCCTATCACATTCCTGGTTAGGCAAAGTAAACATTATTAAAATTAACATACTGCCCCGTATTCTCTTTATTTTTCAAATGATCCCACTGGGTGTTCCTATAGGGTTCTTTACCATTCTGCAAACCATGATCTCCCGCTTTATTTGGAAGAACAGCCACCTCAGAGTATCTAGGGAGGTATTATTTAGCGCCAAATGCTCCGGGGGACTGGCCCTCCCAAATTTTAAGACTTATTTCCACGCTGTTGTATTGCCCAGATTAGCAGATTGAAAATATGCTATTGACTCTAAATTATGCGTACAAATAGAACACTCCTTCTGTGGCATAGATCTTTCGGTTGCCCCCTGGATACCCTGCTCCTGCAGGAATCTTGCCCAAACGGCTTCATCACTCACTACATCCTCCCTGGATATATGGGATGCTCTACACAAGAAATTCTCCTGGGCATATGACTCCCCCCTGATGCCTCTCCTCAATCATAATTACTTTCTACCAGGCTTAATGGATCAAGGATTTAAATCCTGGGAATCAGAAGAACCCCTTTTGCTGCATCACGTCCTCCGCGTCAATGCACTTAAGCCGCTATCTGAGATTCTTTGCTCTAAACCAATCATATTTTTGGATAAGTGGAGATTCAACCAATTGCAACACTTCCTCCAGACCCTCCCTCAACCGCTAAGAGGACTACAAGACCTAAATAGCATCAAAGAAATGTTTAACCCAAAGGACCCACCTCTGCACTGCATTTTGTTATTCTACAAAGCCCTTATCGAACTTCAAAACCCCTCACACCTGTCCTTCCTGGCTAAATGGGAAATCGACCTGGATTCTACCCTCACAAGCAATCAAAAAGATAAAGTCTTACAACTAGCTCATGACTCCTCTCTTGCTTCGAAAATGGCAGAAGTCAACTACAAGTTACTCACCAGGTGGCATTACACCCCATCCAAACTACATCAAATCTTCCCCGCCAGTTCCCCATTGTGCTGGAGGAACTATGGGAACAAAGCTACTCATGCACACATTTGGTGGACTTGCCTATTCATCCACCCCTTCTGGACCAACATCCTCAATCTAATACTACAGATTACAGATGTTAACCTCCCCAACGACCCATGGACCATCCTCTTCCACGCTACTCAAGAGCCCACTGGCACTTATCAACGCTCACTCATCCCTCATCTGCTGAACACGGCCAAGGCCCAAATACCCAATCTTTGGGGTCAACCAACAACTCCGTCCATGAAAAATTGGCTACAAAAGGTCCCCGAAGTCCATCTCATGGAAGACATTACCCACAACATCAAAGACACATCTAAAGGGTCGGGAGGGAGGAGCCGGATGTGGGCGTCCGGCTGGATACGATGCTAAGCCCGGGATGCCTCGAGATTCCCTCCCTGTGATGCCGGCTCTTGCTTAGACAGAGCTGCTGCATCCTGGTCTCCTCTCCTTTCCTTCTTCGCCCCCCCCCCGGTTTATCGCTGCTGCCTTCGCTGCTGTTTCCTCCGCCGTCCGCCCGTCTCTCCACTGTCCCTCCACCCCCCCCCCGCTCCCCCGCTGTGAGGGCTGTAGCCATGGAGAGGCTGTGCGGCACACCGGAGTAGAATAGGGTGGCTTCGTTAAGAGAAACCTGCCGTCCTTCATCCACTCGTTCACCCGTTCAGCCCTGCCCTGCCCTCCCTCCCTGCTCGGTATGGATAAGACCGCCCAAGCCTAATTGAGGTCTGAATTAACTAGCTACTAGGCATCGGGAGCTTGTGAAGTCAGGAGAAGCTAAGAAGTAAGCGGGGAGAGCCTGGAAAACGTATCTAAGGAAGGAAGGGGTAAGTGCACTACATCTGGACAGTGGAAAATTTGGAGACACTGGATGAAAAAAACAGCAAAACGGACGGACGACAGATGAAGACTGAAGACTGGCAAGTAGTATAAACTTAAAACTACTTTTTGTCTAGCATTACATGCTTATACCCCAGAATTGATGCTTGCTTGATGGGGAAGGTGAATGTACAGGGGAAGGCTTTTTTTTTTTAGAAATAGCTGCCCAATGCACCTGGGAATTTACGGTCCGCATAGCGCCAATGTGACTGGTTGCCATTTTTTTTCTTGGGTAATACCCATAGGAGAAACCTTAGGCTCTATGTAGCGACTTTATAGGCAGCAATATATGTGAAAAATAGATGGGAAAGCCCTGACAAGCAAGTGCAATTTCAGGAATTTTAAACATTGATTGTTTTGAATGAGACTTTTTGTTTATGGTAAAAGTGCCTCTTTATAAATGCAAGCTTACTAAAAGTTAAAAACCGAGCGTATTACACACCAAGGGATTTGTGAGAAGCCTCTGCCCTGAAAAGCCACCGCCATCTTAAGATCTTTTGGTTTTTCAAGTTTGTCCATTATTATAGCTGCTACTCCTGCCATGTACGGGTCATAATCATGTAGGCTGTTCGCATATCCACTTGCCACAATTAGCAAAAATAAACACAGCCAGTGGAGGCAAGTTGATTAGAGTGGGCCTTATTTGGGGGTGGTAATACTATGGGGATGTGCATCGTTATGATCAAAGTTAAACCCATGGCTTACCTTTAGTAGTACTAAAAAGCAGTGGAAAAAAGGTCTGCCGCGCCATTGCATTGATAACTGTGGGATTGAGGGACTGGTGCATGTACTGTGCGGCACCTGCTGCGGAAAGTTAGGCTACACAATATAGCACGGTTCCACGTTGTGCCACACAGACAGGCTAGCAGGCGAGTATATAAGGTACAAAAAGTACTTATCAGGGATCTGAGGGTCTTTTGCCTATGTTAATTTAACTATCTAACGCATGGAAGCCGTCCGCTAAAACACGCGGAAGCGATTTAAGTAAACTAATCACAGTGGTTCTAGGGTGTCATTAGCAGCCAGATTGGGTTCCCACCGTACAGTTAGTCACAGGTTTCCTGCTTATAAGTGGCCTAGAATCTGGACCCCCCAACCTGTCAAAAGTAGGGCCCCCCTGGAAATTCTCTGGATATCCTCCATAAGCTCCCATAAGCTCTCCCCATTAACCTCCCAAAATCTACTCCAGATGAGGTAAACTCAGAAGGAGCCTTTCTTGGGATCAAGATAGGTGGTCTTGGAGAATAAGAAGGGAGGATAAGGAAGAGTATGGTGGCGCATGCGCTCTTACCAAGTGCAACAATTAGGAAGAAGTGAGAGGTAAATCAACAAAGGGGGCGACTGCTAACCCTGCCAATCCACCCAGGACAAGTGCAAGCCCGGGAACCATCAGAAAATACATGGTGCAGGATACTGGGAAAGATAGTCCGGGCAAACAAAAAGAGACTAAAAGCAAAACCCCTGAGTGCATTCCAAGGACAGGGACGAGACGACAGATAGTCGAGGCCAATATTCACACAGGAAGCAGTGAATCATTAGAGGATACAACAATGGAACCCCAACAAAAAAAACTGCTCCCAACTAAAGGCGAAATGGCAGAAATGTTTGCGAAGCTTGAAGTAACTATAAAGGGGGAAATAGGCTCTCTCCGTGAAGACATGAATCATATCTTACAAAGAGTTGAAGAGGCAGAAACAAGGATGGATAAGCAAGAAGACGAGATAAAAGATCTCAAATCTCAGATGGAAGAGTTACAGAGAGAACAGAGAAATCTACAGTACAGATTGGAAGATCAAGAAAAATAAAAAAGGGGAGGTCCCAAGGGATGTCATTGCAAGATTCCACAATTTTAATGACAAAGAGAAGATTAAGGATAATTTGAAAAAGAACCACCCAGTGAAGTTTGGAGAGATAAACCTGCAGATCTTTCCGGACCTGGCAGCTGAGACGCTGGCCAGGAGAAGAACACTGAAACCACTATTAGAACAGTTAAAAGCATATGAAGTTCAATACTCCTGGGGCTTCCCAGCTTGCCTAATAGGACGCAAAGAAGGCCGTTCGGCTACCCTAAGATTCCCGGAAGAAACAGCAAAATTCTGTAACCGCTTAGACGTGCCTATGGTGGAAATCCCGGGTTGGTGGGAAAAGACTGGAGACATAGAAATCTCTGGGGAACAGCACGCTTGGAAACCAATATTCAAAATGAAAAGATCTTAAGCTGAGAAGAAACATGTGCTAGTGAAACATGTGCTAGTGAAACTAAAAATAAGTAGGATTTTCTGATTTATAGGATGGCGAGGGGTGGAGGGGGAGGGGGTGGAGGGGGGGATAGGCACAGGTACCCCACTATTGTAGGGGGGAGTGTTGGGTCCAGGGTCGCCCAGTCCGAGCTCAACCTCTAGGAGGACAACCGAAGGGCCGGGAGGTGTCGGAGGGGCCACGTTTTTTTTTAGGTCATAGGATGGCCTGGTTCCCTCACGGGGGATGGAGAAGGGGGGGAAGGGTGGGAGGATGGGTGGGAAGAAGGGGGAGGGAGGGAAAGGGAGGTGGGATTGGGAAGGGGTTGAAGTCCGGTAAGAATTTCCAACGAATATACTTGTGGTACAAGTGTCCTGGACACCACTCTGTTGATGGGCCTAGGAAAGTTATCCCGAAGTATAGATGAGTAATATAAAAATAATTTCATATAACGTATGTGGTATGAATTCCCCCATAAAGTGTGCCAACATCCTGCAGGAATTAAAATTCCTTGGAGCAGACGTGGTTTTTCTTCAGGAAACGCATCTTTTCCTGGGAAGAAACCAAAAAATCTTCTCCAGGGAGTTTCCAGTCTGGTTATACGGAGATTCACCCACAATACACGCAAAAGGAGTAGCCATAGGGTTTGCCAGTGGAATAAGGTTTGACTTACATGAGAGAAGGACGGACCCGGAGGGACGGTTCCTGTTCCTGAAAGGGAAATTAAACGGAACCGAATGTTCGCTGGCAAACATATATGGCCCGAATAAAAACCCAAATAGATTTATGATAGCGAGGTTGGCCGAATTTATGGAATTCAAGGAAGGCCTGGCCATAATGGCTGGCGATTTCAATCTTTGCCTGGAGCCAGGAAAGGACAAATCGTCCGATGTACGGGGGACGAGCTTGACCTGGAACAACAGGGTGAGACAGAAATTGCATCAGTCTCAATTTGTGGATGTATGGAGGGCGCAGCATGCTAATTGTATGGATTATACGTTCTACTCCCCCGTGCATGGGACTTATTCCAGACTGGATTTTTTCCTGATTGAACATCGCTGGCTAGAGGCAGCCGTTGGTTCAAATATTGGGGTAATGACCTTTTCCGATCATGCGCCTGTAAGCTTAATAGTAAACATAGGACAGATTCATAATAAAAGTACTAGCTGGAAGTTAAATGAAGAACTACTAAGCGATAAAGAGATAGGCAAGCTGATAACAAGTGAACTAGAGTTCTACTTTAAAACCAATGAAACAGCGGAGGTATTGGAGTCCATAGTGTGGGAGGCTCACAAAGCCTATATCAGGGGGATTCTGATTAAGGCAGGCGCGGAAAAAAAGAGAAAGACAAAGGAAGATAAACTCGCAATCAACAATGAAAGAGATATCTGAACTCGAGCAATTGCATAAATCAGATGGGAGGAAGGAGGTGCTCCTAAGACTCCACTATAAAAGAGAGGCCATGAGAGATTTAATAGAACAAGAAACACGTGTAGCCTACAACCTATTAATGAAAGAGAGGTACATGGGGGGAAACAAACCGGGGAAGTACTTAGCTAAGACCCTAAAAAAAAAGAAGACCAATAACTATATCGAGAAAATCAAGACTACAGATGGGGACGTGAGATATAGAACTAGTGAAATTGCCAAAACCTTCCAAAACTATTACGAAGGACTGTATTCCATCAATAACAAGATCTCAGCGAGCGAGGCAGATAAGAAAAGGGAGAGAACCAAAGTTTTTTTTCAGGAGCTGGGACTAAAAAAAATTGAAGAAGATGAATATAACTTACTAGAGACCCCTATTACAGAGGATGAAATAAAAAAACACTGAGTGAGACGTCGGTGGGGAAAAGCCCTGGGCCAGATGGTTTCACCGTACTTTAATATAAAAAATTCCAAGACTTACTAATTCCTAAATTATGTTCGTACATGAATGGAATAGGAGTAAATTGGGAGATAGGGAAAGAAGCGTTAGAAGCCATTATCACCATTATATTGAAGGAGGGCAAGGACAGCACACTCTGTTCTAGCTACAGACCCATAGCGCTCCTTAACGCAGGCACACAATTGTTTGTGAAAATATTGGCCGGAAGAGTGAAGAACATATTGAACAACATGGTCCATCCAGATCAGGTTGGGTTCACCCCCGTTAGGGAGGGACGGGATAACGGGATAAAAACACTCTTGGTAACCCAAAGGATTAGGGACAGTGGAGCCCCAGGGCTACTCCTGTCAATCGATGCTGAGAAAGCCTTTGACGTTGTAGACTGGGGCTTTATGTTCTGTATGTTGAAGGAGATAGGATTTGGGCCAAACATGATCAGATGGATAAAGGCATTATATGCCCGCCCTTCCGCAAGGGTCAAAGTCAACAGAACTCTTTCTGAGTCGTTTGTAATGACCAACGGAACTAGACAGGGGTGCCCACTTTCCCCCCTTCTGTTTGTGCTTGCGCTCGAACCACTGCTAACAAGGATAAGGCAGAACCCGGATATCATGGGAGTATTCGACGGAGATGAAGTACACAAGTTGGCTGCCTTTGCAGACGACATTCTTTTTTATATCACCAGACCTAGGATAACTCTCCCTAATCTGCTTAAAACTCTGAAAGAATACGGTGAAATTTCAAATTTTAAAATCAACCCGGCCAAATCAGAAATACTAGAAATCAATAAGATGGAAAAAAAAGATCGTATGGTCCATAAGGAGTTCCCATTTGCGTGGGGAAAAAAAGAGATAAATTACCTTGGGGTAAAGATAAACAATTTTGTGTCTGCGTTAAGGAGCGCTATGGGTCTGTAGCTAGAACAGAGTGTGCTGCCTTGCCCTCCTTCAATATAATGGTGATAATGGCTTCTAACGCTTCTTTCCCCATCTCCTAATTTACTCCTATTCCATTCATGTACGAACATAATTTAGGAATTAGTAAGTCTTGTAATTTTTTATAGTAAAGTACGGTGAAACCATCCGGCCCAGGGCTTTTTCCCACCGACGTCTCACTCACTTTTTATTTCATCCTCTGTAATAGGGGCCTCTAGTAAGTTATATTTATCTTCTTCTATTTTTTTTAGTCCCAGCTCCTGAAAAAAAACTTTGGTTCTTTCCCTTTTCTTATCTGCCTCGCTCGCTGAGATCTTGTTATTGATGGAATACAGTCCTTAGTAATAGTTTTGGAAGGTTTTGGCAATTTCACTAGTTCTATATCTCACGTCCCCATCTGTAGTCGTGATTTTCTCGATATAGTTATTGGTCTTCTTTTTTTTTAGGGTCTTAGCTAAGTACTTCCCCTGTTTGTTTCCCCCCACGTACCTCTCTATCTTTAATAGGTTGTAGGCTACACGTGTTTCTTGTTCTATTAAATCTCTCATGGCCTCTCTTTTATAGTGGATTCTTAGGAGCACCTCCTTCCTCCCATCTGATTTATGCAATTGCTCGAGTTCAGATATCTCTTTCATTGTTGATTGCGAGTTTATCTTCCTTTGTCTTTGTCTTTTTTTCCGCGCCTGCCTTAATCAGAATCCCCCTGACATAGGCTTTTTGAGCCTCCCACACTATGGGCTCCGATACCTCCGCTGTTTCATTGGTTTTAAAGTAGAACTCTAGTTCATTTGTTATGAGCTTGCCTATCTCTTTATCGCTTAGTAGTTCTTCATTTAACTTCCAGCTAGGACTTTTATTATGACTCTGTCCTATGTTTACTATTAGGCTTACAGGCACATGATCGGAAAAGATCATTACCCCAATATTTGAACGGCCGC